>NW_020799095.1:439228-519366 GCF_003259725.1 Athene cunicularia
AAAGGGAAAGAGAAAGGGAAAGGGAAAGGGAAAGGGAAAGGGAAAGGGAAAGGGAAAGGGAAAGGGAAAGGGAAAGGGAAGTTGTTTCAGATGCAGTTAATCAGGTTATACCTTCTTTAAACCTTCCTTATGCACAGATACCCTTTCTTTCAGCACAGTTGAGCTGGTAGGTTTTAAAGAAAATGTAAATGTATTCTGAGGTTGCTTGGTTGAGGAAAGGCAAGTCAAGAACATTACAGGTACTTGAAGGATCTTTTGGCCTTTCGGTCATCCATCATTTGCAAAGAGCACCAGTGATGGACCTGAAATGGATCGTGCGGGCATTAATAATTTGGACACGCTCATTACAGTTCTTACTGGTTTGATTACCATTGAACTCAGAAAACACTGGTAACAAAAGGTGCACAATACTGTGACTCTCGCAGAACAAAGCAACGCATCCTTCCTGTATTATTTCCAATCTAAATCTAATCAAAGACAAAAGACAGAGAAAAGATGAACCACAAGGATAGAACAAGACCACCCTAGTCAGGCAGAAGGTCGTGCAGTGAGGAGCAGAGGCAGTTTCATCTGGCCAGCTACAGATATCTATATGTGAACTTGTCACTCCAGGCTCCCTTTATTGTCAGTGGAGATCCAGGCAATACAAGCAAGGGAGTCCAAGAGAATATTTCTTGTCCTAAAGCAAACATCTGAAGTAGCTCAGATGTCCTGTGTGTTAGAAGTACATATATCTCCCTGCTGATGTTGAAGAATGTCTGTGGTGACTGGCTTAGATACAGGTGTCCCTATTGTAGATGTCTGAAGTGATTCCTATTCCTTGCATTTCACCATCAGAAGTTTTTTTTATAGGCACTTCAACAGGAAGATAAATCTGCTAGGGAGCAGTTGTGGGAAACTCATCTTATATGGCCAGTGGGAGAGAAAGGCAACATGTTGCTTGTTTGCTGTGAGCATTGAAAATGTGAAGCATTTGCCCACTCTTGAGGGAAGGCATCACCTGTTCCACTCAGGAGGGATGGAGAGTGGGGGATAACAGCCCCAAAAACATTGGCAATTATTTCTGACAGTAACACCATCTCTTCTCTTGTCAGGTGCCCCATCTGTGTTCATCACTGCTTGGACTATAGTCAGGATTTACTTTTTTGATGTTGGGTAAGCCTGTGGACTCAGTTATCTTTCCTCTCTAATTCTTCCTTCCTTTATCTCCAAGGAGGGCCAAGGAAAGACCTTCAGCTTTAGTAACCCAGCCATCCTGCCCTAACCCCAAGGGCAGCCAGAGCAGAGCAGAGGCTTTGCCCTGCCAGCATGAACCAGGAAATGAAGACACACAACTGAGGCCAGTCACTCACCCTCTTTGTTTCCAATCGCTTGGTCAAGATATTTGCAGGGAATTTTTCAGCAGACCCTGACGGTCACATTTGGCCCTGTAATCTGTGTATAACAAAGATACCAGCTGAGCAGCTGCCCCATGCTCAGAGAAGAGCTTTGCATCCTGCAGAATTGACCCTAAATATGCACATGCAGCAGATACATAATAAATGTACATGCACATTAGCTCTCCCACAGAAGAAGTCTAAAAACTTTCCCCCACACACCCCCCCTCAGGCAGATCTTAGGATCCGCTCTTCATCCTCTTTAACCTATCAGCAGCCTTTGATATTTTATATAAGAAGCAGGTAGAATACAGCTAAGTAAATGAGGCAGGTATCGGAGCTATCCAAGGATATATGCAAGTAAAATAGAATCTGATCCTGCAATCCTCTTTCATGCTTCTACTCAAGCAGTCAAACTATGGTAATTGGAAAGGCTTTTATGAGAAAACACTCCAGGGAGTTGAGGAACCAGGTGCTTATTATGTACTCACTGTGCATGCCCTTGCTTTTTGCATTTGCAGTGCATGGTTAACTCTGTTTCCTTCTGTACATTTTCCCTCTCCAAATGTGTCCTGATTTGTTCTTATTTCAGTAAGAGAAGCAGCTCAGATTTCTCACTGTGTTTTTGATTTATAGTCATGCTAACACATTTCCTGAGGGTTACTGACTTCTTTATGGTTTCACTCTATCTGCATAAAACTTACCTTATTTACTCTGTTAATAAATAGCCTCTACAATGACACAGAGACCAAAGGATATAAACAGTATGGATGCCAATTTTTTTTTACTATATATTTTCACTCAGCTCCAGCAACTCTTAATAAAAATACAGACTTCTTTGCATTTTCAGAGCTCTACATTTTTGTGCCAAGTAAAACAGAGTGTGAATTTACAGGAGGTGCTAATACCAAACTTTTTTTTTTTTTTTTTGGCATACTAAAATTACCTACAGAGAAAAATTACAGGAAGTTAATCCAGATTAAATAAAACCTAATTATTTCAGATTGGTTAAACAACTTAAACATTTTAACTCCAAATTAAAGTGACCTTCATTCAGACTGCCTGAACTTATTTTAAAATGAAGTGTGCTAGGCATAATTAGGGACGCTTTAATTCTAAATGAAAGGACAGCATGCACCTGACTAAGTATAAGCATCTGTATCTGAGCAACTTGCTATAGTCTCCTTTTATAGTTAGTGGTGATTTACTCCGCAGAGTGCAAACTTTTTTCATCCTAAAATAGTTCTCAGGAACTGTGCCCTAAAAGTACCTTTGTTCATCTACTATTACTTGTGCTGTCAACATTTTGAATCAGATGAGCTGAATCCAGGTGAAATGGATGGGTTCCACTAACCTGTTTCAGACATGAATGCAGACCAATTTTCATGAATGCTCTCATAGAAATGCACCTTCGATCACCTGACTCTTGTGAGGCCTGCAGAGAAATGTGCCCCAAGCAATATTAGTCATTGCTACATCATTCCTATTTTGTCATTATCTTGTCGGTTTTAAAATAGTTCCAGGTGACATATGTGAGTGGTGTGGTTTGCAAACAATTCTGACTTCAGGATTAAATATATCACACCCTGGACCCTATGGACTTAATCTGACTAGATCTATAGCTCACATGCAGCTAGCTACGTGAAGTCTGACTAATCCCACCATAGGCTGTCATCTTTTTCAGAAGGGCATGTGGGTTTTGTTTTTTTTTCTGGTGGTCCCAATTGCTCCATGTTTAGCAAAACCCCATCCATGATGGTGGATGGCATGGGATACCTCAAGAATGTGTGGGTTTTGATCCTTGTAGCAGACGTCAGTGTAGGATAAACAAGTAACTCACCATCCTCCCACACATTAACCCTGGATAACATCCTGCAGCCCATTCCATTACCAATGGGAAGAGAGCCCACAGCATTACATCTGGGGCAACTGCTACCTACCAGTGCTCAAAGACACTGCAAAGCAAGTCTTCAGCCCTTCCCAGTTCATGCACACCAGATTTAGTCCTCTTCATATAACCTAGCGCAGCCATCTTTAGCATTCAGGGAAACCAAGCATCTGAGAAGCTGCTTGTTTGCTTTGATAGATGTTTTAAGTCTGGTTTTGTTTCTTTTTAGGTGCTGGGAGGAAATAGTGGAATCCCCATTCTGGTGGATCATTAAAACTCCTATTTTGGTGTCTATTTTGGTAAAGTATCAGCACATTCTGCTGGCTGCAAAGCCATCTTTAATACTAAGTGTGGGGGGTGAAGGGGTGTTGAGAAGTGTTCTGTAAATGTCCATGGAAAATGCATTGACAGATAAAATCTCACTGTATACTGAATGTCTGTTTTTAGGATGAGAAAGTTCACCCCCTGGATAAACATCTTTACCTTTAAGCATTGAACATGGGAAGAACTTGAGTGTCTGAACAACCAAGGTGGAGTTCATTTGATTTAACTCTGACCACCTCCATCTCAGCTAGATGCCCTGAACACTCTGATCCAGTAGCCATGGGTGTGTTTAGCCAGAAGAGGTTGAGGAACATGGTTAGAGATCCAGGAAAGGCTCATCTTGTCTAATGAATCAGTGGATGTCTAAATTCAATCAGATTAATTGTTCCATTAATGCTTTTGTTTCTCTGAGCTGATAGATCCCAGGATGATTTGTTCAGTTGTAGATGCCAATACTATAACATAAAATGGAATGAGTCCTACCATAAATTTCTACCTAGATACAAAGAGGTTAGATTAATTCCCCCAGATTATAGCATCTAATGCAAAGTTAAAATCTGAAAGTAAGTTCTTGAGAAGCCTGGCTAATTTCCAGATAAATCAACAGAAGTGTTTGCCTTCTTACTTCTCTGGATATGATCAATTCTAACCACAGAAAGCATGACACTTCTGAGGAACTCTGAATCCTTCCATCCTTGTTGAATATTACATGTTTCCACTGTCAGATATCAAGCCAAGACTTGAAATCGAATAAACTTGAGTTAAACTTAGCTTTGAGTTTTCTTAAATGAAGGCAAGTATGTGGGAATGGAAGAAAAAGAATGCAACAGAAATCAAACCAAATATATCTCTTTTAAACAGAAATCTTTTCTTAGGCATACATTCTTCTTATTCCATGTACATTATGACCTTTACAGGAAGACTTTTCTGTAGCATTTTTCATGCAGAGATTTCAGACTGAAACAGTTTGAATAATTACATCTTACTCTATTCACCTCACTGAAAAGAAATACAATACTTAGATGACACATCTCAAAATATTTATATCATCATATAAAGCTACAGACAGTATTTCCCTTTCCCAAGATAACCTTTTGTTAAAGAAATACACTCTGTTCTCCTCAGATCAATGAGTCTCTATTTTCTTTTGGCCAATATATTTCCTCATTGCCAAACAAAATTTACCCAGCAATTTCTGATTTTCCTTCTGTAGATATCATACAAATCTGGCACAAAGGAAGGGTATGATAACTGCTGCCTGTTAAACAACAGGTTTCTTCTGGGAGGAATGCAACATTTTCTCCATGTCCGTGGAAATAAAGCATAGATCTCAATGGAAGGAAGAAATACATATATAAGATATATAAAATATTAAGCACTGGGGACAGATCCAGTGCTTTTGAATATACTCTAGGCTGAAAAATAAACTAAACACCTTCTCCAGTAGGCTCACAGCCACATCTTCTACCATGCAATGCTGAGACTATACTGTCTATAAGTCATACTCCACCTGATTCATCACTGTCCTGTGTTCATGTTTGATCTTGATCACTAGGAGCCAACAGTCAGTATTTAACTGCTCCAGTCTTACCTTTAGTGCAGCAGCTTGTGTGCTATCAATGCTCATTAGAGTAATTCATCTAGACGATACTGGTTTGAACTGATAAATTTCACTTGCCACCAAGTCAGAGGCAAACCATTTTTATAAGCAAATAACTGTGAACAGAAACTATGATAAATGGCATGGGGTAGATAAAAAGTGATTAAGAGATGCATCATAACCAAGAAATACAATTAATTTCCTATCACCTAACTTTTGAAAATAAAGAGTGTCTGAGAGATGTGCTTCAGTCTACTTTATTCACCTGTTGTTGAGATAAATGTAGGAATTGCTGGAGGAAATTTCACAATCTGTTTTTGCAGGAAATCATATTGACTGGTTCACACAATCCCTTGCAGCTTTGAGTCTCTAAAAATCAGAATCATTTGTGCATTCACTAACCGTGAAAGGAGGTTGTGTGCCAAACTAAAACTAAACTAAGTCCACAGAAATCTGTCATCACTTTTGTGTCATATGTGTTGCATGAATAACAGCGTAATTCAATGGATAGCACCTTAAAAGCGAGTAGATTTGCATTCAACTCATGCCATCTACTTAGGAAATTGCCATTCCTATCTCTACGCCTTTGCTATTAAATAAGGTTAACATTGCTTGAGTGTGTTGGTGGAGCACTTTGAGATTTTTTGAGTGACAAGCACCATCTAAAATCTAGGCACTAGCTAGACTCCCCTGGTCTAACATCCTAGTAGAGAATGTTTTCTGCTGCATCAGTGAGGTCTGTCCCTTGCTATACAAGGTCTCCAGCTTCTCTACAGAGAAGACGTGCCAAATAGCATTGAGTAGAGGCCTGCTGGAGTGGGTACTGCTTTGTGTTTTGGTTTGGTTTCCCTGGCTCACTGCCTTGGTCTTTGACATGCTCAGCAGCTGGTCCATGTCACCATCTCCTGAGGGCATTGGCATCCGTCACTCTGCTAACTCCCAAGGCTCTTTTCCCACCCTGTCGTCGGCACCCCCCCACACAGCAGGACGTCGTGCATAGCTGTGCTCTATGGGTTTGACATCATCATACTTGGGATGTATGACACAAAGTCCCAAGCAGGCTGATGTCAGGCCCAAGATGGCTGCCATCCTGTGTTGGTTTACTGTGTGCTCCCAGAATGGGGTTCTCTGTTCATGGCTTTTTAACAGCTTGCTCCATGGCAAAAATATTGCAGTGAAAGGAATTAACCTATAATGATCAGCTCTTTTCACCAGAGAAAAATACTAATTTTTTTAATTCTTTCTCTGTTTCCTTTCTCCCCAACCCAACAGGTGAACTTTATTCTCTTCATCTGCATCATCCGTATCTTAGTCCAAAAGTTGCATTCTCCAGATGTTGGACACAATGAAACCAGCCAATATTCGTAAGTCCCAGACTTTTTCAACTGTGTTGTATGATTTTTGGGAAACCTGTTTGGCTACTAGTTCATTATTTCGTCTGTCTGCACTGATCAGAATCAAGTATGTTAATCAATTAAAGCCGATCAGAAATCAGGAAATTGGGCATTTGCTTAAATGGCTGGACATGTTTTACATCAGTTTGATCAGACAGGTGAGAAAACTTTCTCCTGGGATTAGTGATGAATAAATGAGAGCAGCAATAATGATCATGAAACAAAAATTACTTTTCCTTTGTATATTCAATATTTATTTGATTCTGAAGGCAGAGGGACCCTGATAATAAAGAGTAGCTGTCCACAGTGTACAGGCTTTCTTTTCTGAACTAGTTACCCTCAACTTCCTTTTTCAAAGGAGGAGAGATCTACAAAATTAGTACATTTGATAGAATCTATGGCAAATTCTCCTTATCCTAAAGCAGACTGCTAAATTAGATTGGATTAATTCAATGCATTTCTATTCACTGTTGAGAAGTAGCACTCTCAAAGGTTTTGTTTGATGTAATGCTTTTATTTCAGGGATATAAGGCTGACCTGAATGGTGATTTTTATAATGAACAACATGCAAGTGAGATCAGTATCTCTCTCAGTGGCCAAGACTGGTCTTAATTGCAGTATTCTAAGAGTACAAGAAATCTGCCTGTCTGCATGGATTTATTCTGGCTTCAATGCAAATAAAACAAAAGTTCAGACTGGCTTGGTTTTGACTCTTGCCACTGTCCTGGCTCAGCACTTCAACTAGCCTAGATATTTATTAAATGATTACTAGAAAAGAACAGAAAAGGAAAAAGTCCAGTGTCTACATGGTCACTGTGCTTAAATCTTTGTTGCTCTTAAGTCTTTGGAGGGAGCAGTGCATTTAGGTACCCTGAAGAATCTGAACTCAGTTCATCCTTCTGCAAAATAGAAGACAATATCGATATGGTCCTAAAACACTGACCAGCCATGGCTCTGAGTCTTTCTATCTAGTGATGGTAAATTATGCATTTCATCTGCCTCAAGAGATTCTCGGATTTATGAAAGGAAATTTCAGTATTTGACCTTAACTCCTCCCTGCAACAATCGAAGCCAATTACCTTTTTCTGTCATCATAACACACCAACATTACCAGACCCCTTCTGTCACCTCCCTTTATATGTTTCCAGTTGGGCATTGTAACTTTTTACCCCCAGGATTGCAACACCTTTGGCCAGGTACATAGATTAAATCAGCATATTGAAATATGTTCTAGTACTAAGCTTCAGCCTGGAGCCCATTCATCTCAGCAGAAGTGCTGCCAACACACATCGTAAGGGTTAGGCCCAGATTACCTCAAAGATCATGCTGAGCTTTGGGTTTAGGGATTTTTATTTAACATTTTCCAGTGAAGCAGGAGCTGCCAGGGAAGTTGTCTTTGCCTTGTAAACAAATGTAAAACAACCACGCAGTAACATGGACTTCCCCCTATTGCCCTGACAAACAGGGAGGTAGCGCTGAAGTACAAATAATCTCATCTGCAGCTCCTCTCCTTTCTTCTCCACATGGAAAAACATCTCATTTCCATTAGGGCATGAATCAGTTGCTCACTTAAGGGTGTCCAAGGCATATAAGATGCTTTAGAACATTTGAGATACTTGCTGGACCTGGCACACAGGACCCAGGACCTATGGGAGACTTGTACTGTTATGCAGTGGCAGCTGGCCACCAGCCAGATTCTCTGGGGCATCTGGAAATCTCCACTGACTGTAGTGACTGCAGTGAGACATGCGACACCACGCTTTATACGGACAAGAACATTGTGTCCCAGCTTGAAGGCTGGATCCCACCAAGGGGAGTTCTCAGTGTGGTACTAAGTTTTTAATGGTTAGACAGCTATCGGTAGAGACATCTGGGGTCCAGACCCTTTTATAAATGACATTAAGCATGTGATCTGTAATTGTAGGTTCCTGGATTCTTTTATATATCATTCTCTTATTACCTGAAATACTTCTGCTAGCTTCAGGGGTTTTGCCTCCAGGACCAAAGAGATCTTGGCAAAAAAAACCTGCTGCTAATGATATGTATGGGTTGCTACTGCCAAATCTGAGATAAATATTTTAAACTAACAGTATCAGGGATCCCTCATTTGCATTTCTCCCTCCTTCTCTTGTTTATTTTATATTATTTGTTTTATTAAAAAAATAACACGTTGATAGTATTATTCAATCCCAACGGGTTTCAGTTTAGCTGCAGGCTGGAAGTTCAGGTGCGCTGCTGACTCACTCATTAACGCTACAGTGAACTGGGCTTTAATATCTTGAAAACTGTGAAAAAGTCTCCCAAAACAGTTTTCTGGAAATGAGAGAGGCGTGTGCAAGAATGAGACAGAAATAGTTCAGGCAAATAGAAGTTTTCTGCAACAGAAATCTTGTGCAAAATTCATGTCTTTCTATTCTGTACATGTTCATAGATCAATACTGTCATCAAAGTTTTCTGGGTAACTTTTCCATTATGCATTCAATAAGCGTGACTGAAATGTTGGTTCACTCTTATTCACTCCCAAGGAGAGAAGCAGGTTCAGTGCAGGCTGGTGAAGATGTGTTTTCCCTAAACTACCTGTCACCATGTGTATCTGTCAGAGAGGGTAGGTATAAGAAGTGCACTCTGTGGGAGTGGAAATAAAGAGATTTTGGAGAAGCCAAGGCTTCCAGCAGGTAGTTTTAACCAGCTTTAGACAATCTCCCAAGCAGTTCTGGCTCCTGCACAGACAGGCTTTAGCTTCCTGGGAGAAATTACACCATGACTAGGGAAGACTGCAATGTTTAGAGGGGGGCGGGGGGGGAGTCTTTTAAATATCACAGGGCTAGACCATATGGCCCTTGCCTTGAAGTCAAACTGAGATCTAAAATGTCAGTATTCTGGGGAAGCTCAGTGCTGGGAGCAAGAGGCTGGTTTGGGGTGCTGTGCAAACTGGAGGAGGGGGCTCCTAATGTCTGGCATTTATGCCCTCTTCATTGCCGCAGTCCAACCAGGAGGAGAAGTGCTATAACCGAGGCCCTGATTTTCTAATCAGTTAGAGATTGCAAACACTGTCTCTATTAATATGTTACACAAAGGTAGCATCACACCGATCTCCTCTCCTGCTCCTGAAAGACTGGGGACAGAGGAGAGATCTCTGCAAAGCCGGTATTGATATTCACTGAACTCTGATCTGCTTAGAAAATTAATTGCTCTCTCATATGTCAGGAGCTGGGTCAGTTAGGGCTGGGTCATGCTACTGTGAGTCACACTGGCCAGAACTGCTTCTAAGAACAAGGAACGTGGTACCCTGATGGTCGCGAATGACAGTGACAGTCCTCTGGCAGAGCAAGACATCCCAGAAGACTCAGATTTTGGATCTACTCACTATAAGCAGGGATGTGCCTGCTAGTGAGAAATGTGGTAGGCAAGGCAAATTCCTGGAAAGTTCCTCAGCTTCCTGCAGGCCCTTGTTTTGCCTGGAATGAGTTGCACCCATCCGTCTTTCAGCCAGCAGGTATTCCCCAGAGAACCACAGCCTCCAACCACAGCCTTAATGTCAAGCTGCCTTTGGGCCAGGCCCCAGGAAAGCTGGAAGGGTCTGTTGGGAGATATAGTGATGAACATCATCTGCATAAAGCTGGCACAGCAGCCTTCCCAGTGGGCTTATACAGATGGCAAAATAAACGAAGATGGTCTGAGGGGACTGAGCCTGATGAGACTTTGGGGATGAAGGGCTTGCAGATGGAAGAACAAGTATTTCCAACATCCCAGATATAGCTTCAATTCCTCCAGAAGCTTCTGGGAGAGGGACATAGGAGGATGTGATTGACCAAGAGAGCTAAAACCCCCATAAGCATCCTTAGGCCCTTGATTTAATTTTACTTCTGTCAGTTATATTTTAATAATGATTATATTTAATAAATTATCATATCTTCCTAATTCAACCTCTGATTACCCACCCTGATGCCATTAAGCACTAATACTGTTCATCCCCCCTCCTTTGGAGATATTAACTGTGCAATAGCCTGTCATTATTTTGAGCTAAACATACCATTTCTCTCCTAGAAGCTGTCATTTTCAGAAATCCTAAGCAAACAAGGACAGTGCTAGATGATGATTTAGCTTGTGGAGATGAAAAAAGGTCTCCAGTGGGAGGGGGAGAAGAGAGAAGCAAGAAAGAAATACCTCCATTGAAGTTATTAAGAGTAAAGATGTCACATTTTATGTTGTCACCACATCTGAAATCACCAACCATCTGCAGTCCATGAGCCAAGGAAAAATAATCTAGGGCTGATCACTCTGCCTTAGCTGGAAGCACGTATATATTTATATGAGAACTGTTAATAAGGAGGAAACTAAGCCTATGGAAATGCTCCCAGCATGGTCCTTGCTTAGTTTGAACTGCCTCCACGTGACTGTGCCCAGCTGAGGGTCCACCCCCACAGGTCATTGCATCCCAGTTGAGGTCATCAGAGAGATCCTGGGGAGCTGAGGCTGTCAGGAGCTATCTCAACACCCTCCATTTCACTGTACCCCAGAGACTTCTTCCCTCTGGGCGAGGGCAGCCTCCTGATGCTGCTTCGCGCCTCGCTCAAGGCTGCTGTTGAAAGTCTGGATGTTCCTAGGACGTCAGGGTAAGTGCCCTATACCACATCTCCTAAGGGCAAGCAAAGTCATGTAACATGCATGATATGGGCTACACCATCACGATCCAGGTAACCAGCAAATACATACTGCAGCAAATTAACGTTTTGGGGTTGCGTAGGGCTCAGATGCAGGGTTTCTCATCAGCCAACCCTTTAGCTCCTCTTCCCCCTCCCCTTATGTTTGTCTTTCCAACAGGAGGCTGGCCAAGTCCACCTTGCTGCTGATCCCTCTCTTTGGCATTCACTACATCATGTTTGCTTTCTTCCCTGACAATTTCAAAGCAGAAGTTAAGCTGGTCTTTGAGCTCGTGGTTGGGTCGTTCCAGGTAAGCCACCCTTTGGTCCACCAGTCAGTCACCAGGTCTGTCTGCGGGGAGTATAACAAGCTTGACAAGGGAATAAGCAAACACAGGAGCTGGGATTTTCCCAGACATGCCCAATACTTTTATACCTTGAGGGAAAAAGCTATTCACTCCAGCTTGGCCAGGATGGAAGATAATTTTGTGGTTTGCCTCCTGGAATTCCAGAAGATTTTCTCTCCTTATTTTAGGCACCGGAAAAGAAAATGTACCTCTGTAAGTTAGTCACCCTGGGGTTTTTTGTACGAAAGAGATAAAAATGAGCACCTCAGTTCACTTTATATATTATTGACATGGTGTGAGATGAGATAAATGACCTGGAGAGGAGTGTCTTTCTGGCCATTAACAGGATCCTAGTCTGTCTTCAACCAGTTGATTTTCATGAACTTTCTCCTCTGTTAATAAGCCAAGTCCTGCCTGTAGATCCTGCATAGGAGACAGGTTCCCCGCGAGAATGGATAATGGGGCTATCCTCCGCATTAATCTTTAGGAAGCCCTGATGAAGTTTGCTTCTTAGACCCTCCCTCATGCTTCACTCAGTCAGTTCCAGTGATGGACTGTTAACCTTGGCCCTGCTGTTGCATGAAAAGAAGCATTTATTTATGTATTTTGCCCCATTGCATCCACCCATTTATCATCTCTAGTCACTTTGTGTCCTCACAGCCAGCAAGCAGGATTTGTCTGACACCATGTAGCATACATGTGTCAGTGGCATGCTTTGTTCAGTGGTGACTGAGATAACGTCTCTGTCTACATCATCATCACTTCACATCTGGCATCTCTCCTTTGAGAGATAAATGGATCTACATTCACTCCTTGTCTTTAGTGTTTGCAACCATAAGTGCTAGACAGAAGGGGTTTTTTAATTTTTTCAGTGGAAGCTGAGATTCTCAAAAATGAGGTGTCACTGCAGGGAAGACGGAAAAAGAACCATTTAGCCCCATACCATGTCTAAGATCTTTCTGACCTTGATGATGTACTAGTGAGCATGTTTAGATTTCTCCAGTTTCTGCTGACAAGACCAAGCAGGAGAGTTGGGTCTAGTATCCCTTCCAGTTGCCTTTAATGCTCCTGTTCGATTGACCAAGTGACCCTTAGAGCTGAACTGACTCCTGATGTCTTTAACCACAAGTCTGGAGCAATCTCTGAACTCACACCAATACATCTGCTGCAAAATACCTTAACCAATCTTCCCCTACTCCTTTTATGGGGAAAATGCAATCAAGTGGTTTCTAAGGGGCACTACTTCCCCAGCAGTGTGCCCTTTCTCTGAGACTGCAGTGAGTTTGAGAGGTGCTAAAAGCCTGTTCTGTACTTTCCTCTAGGGATTTGTGGTGGCTGTTCTGTACTGTTTTCTCAATGGGGAGGTAAGATCAACAGTATTCTTTGGTTAATGTTTGCAGCTAAGGCGAATTGAATGCTTGTAGAGAGTGGATTGAGAAATGTCCCGTTCCTGATGTTACCATACTGGGGGGAAGCATCCAAGTTGAATTGCTCACTCCAGAAAAACAACCATTTTCTTGACAGTTTCCAGCACAATTAATAAACACATTAGAACTTCGTGTGCACTGTAGTATTGCTGCTGCTTAGTCTCTCATGAGACAGCATCAGCAAACTCCCATATGATCTCGCATAAACCCTGATCCAAAAGGACCACTTCAGCAGGATAAAGCCCATCTTCTAAGCCCTATTCATGCTTAGCTCCTCAATGAATCCTCCACAGAATCAGGCCTACTGCCAAGATGGAGGCTTGTTAGTGCAGTGATATTTTTGTACCATGCTCCATCTGACCATAAGAAATTCAGCAGAGACTGATTAAATCCATATCAATCCAGCTCAATAAACTGACCATAGACAAGAAAGAAGCAGCTGTGATCTGTGTTTGTATTCCAGCTTTCTAGTCCAGAATCACAGTTTGCTCTCTTACAGCTCTGGTGCTGCTTTCAGCCGTGCTGATGCCATGTGTACCATCATGCAAAGATACGCGAGGAACATAGGCCAGCTCCAGCAGAGACCTTTGCCAATAGGCCTGTGTGAAGCAGGGCAGTACCCCACAAACTCATTAATGATCCAAAACCAATATAGGCATTGACATGACTTCTTAGACACAGACCAGTGCCAGGTGAACTTGTTTCTACCTTACAGGCATTGATCTTGCCTTTCCCATGTTTCCAGTCCTGGGGTTTGCATCCTCATATTGTACTGTTCCTGTGCTGACTGATCCCAGAGACCCTCACACACAGCTGTTTTGTCTAATTCATACTGTTATCTAAAAGTTTGGACTGGAAGGCTGCAGGAGGGGACAGGGATGGTGGCCAGATTTGTTCATGGTTTGAATCTGGACAGTGTAAGCCAGATGATGTCTGTAAACTCCCTGAGCAGGAACAAGTAGCTTCTATTAAAAAAGCACAGCTGTATTGACAGCTTTACAAACAAGCTATAGTTAAATCATTTGTATTTGGACAAAAGCAGCGCAGTGAAAAAAAAATCTTAATTATACTCACACAGTGTAGAATGTATTGCCATTAATGTTGTCTGCCACCTTCAGGGTATCAGATAAGAAATGCCCTGTGCTCACCTTTCTGCTGAAGCTCAGGGATTTCTGCTCTAGTAGTTTACTGTCTGGAGTGTCACCTCTCTTCTGTGTGGTTTAAAGATCTGGACAAGTTGAGTTTAGTGGCTTTTATAAAATAATTCTTGGCCCCTTGGTAGGTGGCCAAGTTGCTCACACAATCAAATCAGAACAATAGAAAATACTCCCCTCTGCTGACTTGCTTGTCTTTCCACTGCCTAGGTCCAGGCTGAGCTCAAGCGAAAATGGCGGAGGTGGCATCTGGAGCGGTTCCTGGGCTCAGACATGAAGTATCACCACCCTTCCTTAGGCAGCAATGGCACCAACTTCAGCACCCAGATCTCCATGCTGACCAAATGCTCACCAAAGACACGCCGGTGCTCTGGCTTCCAGGCTGAATTCTCTCTGGTGTGATGGGGAGAGGCTCTCCAAGCACTGAGCATCCAAGAGAGAAACCGAGAGACAGAGGGATCCCCAGGAATCAGTGATATGATGACAATTCCTTGTGAAATGACATGCTCTGCATGAGCCAACAGAGGACACAAAACTGGAAAAGCCACTGGCATGCAGAACAAGAATAGACAAGCCAAGAGGCAGAGAAGAACTTTTCCTCTCCCTCTTTTCAGAACTTTCACTCTTAAGTTTCAAACCCTCAGGGGCTGATAACTATGAGTAAAGGTCCCAGTCACTTGAGGAGAGCCTGTGAGATCCGGATATGTCATAAATAATGAAGTATGGGGGGTAAGGGAGGGGAGATCCTGAGTCCTTGGTGGCTTTACCAGAACCGGCATCTCTGAAACAGATAAATTGCACTTTTTAAAGAAATGAGCCAGTAAAGGAGAGAGGTAGGCAAGAAGCCGGGAAAAAAAATGCCAAACATATGTGCCCAAAGTCACATTGATAAGAGGTTGTGATAAGGCACTGAAGACGGACTTGGGGACATGGGGAGAAGGGACCGGAGGAACATGAACAGAATGGCCCCTGCCTCTGTGTTTGACACGTGTGAAGATGAAGCTGCAGTACCAGGAAAGCCCCTCGGAGGATGCCCCACTGCTGCAGTGTGTTCTGCTGATTGCCCACCATCCTTGTTAGCAAAAGCTTTCCAAGCACCCTTGGTGCCCTCTGGAAAAGCAGGTGGCTGAGAAGGAGCAGCATGGATGCCCTTCTCTGCACTATGCTCATGACATTGTGTTTTGTTTTGTTGTTTTCAATGAACAGGAAACTCGATTTGCATGTATAAAAAACAGGTACAGAAGCCAAAAGCAGAGCCGGCTATGTTTTTCATTCTTTCTAAGTTTGCCCATAGATCTCGGTGAATTAACACACCCAGGATCATTAGGGATCGAGGCAAAACAATTGGTCTGTAATTCATTTGCATTTGCTTAGTACACACTGCCAGGAAAGGGAGATGTAGAATTCTGTAATCCTTAATTGAATCAGACCTGCCATAAGGAGCCACTCTCCAGATTAAAAGAAACTAGTGTCACAGCAGCAAGCAAAGTTGCTTTCATCAGAACAAAGTTGTTTCAGCATGGTAACTGGCACTCCAGGAGTCAGGATGGAGTGAAGGAGCTATTAAATTGATTTCTTCTTCAGCTTTTGTGGGGAGCTTTCATTCTATGATGAAGGCATTGTTAGATCTTTAAGGTGTGCATGTGTGTTTTACCTCTTTTCTGAAGGCCTATTTGTTTTCATATAGGGGCAATCCCTATTTGAAGAACACACATGGATCCTGTTAAAACCAAGGAAATAGGTTTTTTTTTCTTTTCTTGGTGTAGGGGTGTAGGAGAGGGGTGAAACCAAATCCTGCTCACACATGCCAGGCTGGCAGCTCACAGGGTATCACACGCAGCTCATGCTCCCAGACACTGCTTTTGAGACCATCCCCACAATCCCAAACTCAGTCAGAAGATAGACAACACAAAGGTGTGGATGCTTGTGTTTTTATCCCACCCAACCATATCAAATGGGGTTGCCTAAATTTTGCACTGGGGGTGAGAAATCTCTGCCCAACCCATGTGTGCACTTAACAATTAATTGGGCTGCTTTCATCTTACTATAACATGTCCTTGTGAAAGAGAGTCTTGGTCACCAGTGCATGTATGTAGAAAGGAAGGTTGACTTCTCTTTCAGAGTTTAGAGATCTCAACTTATCTACCAGGTGCTAGCAGCATCTGGATTTCTTTTTCTCCATAATGAAATGTAGTTCATCTTTAGATTGGTGGGTTTGGGGTTTGTCTTGCTTCTTTGCTTGCCTTAATCATCTGTGATTCACTGCCAAGGAGAGTTGCAGGTCTGGACATGCAGTTCTTTTCTCAGCTCTGAGTGGGCAGTTGTTACACGTGCCCAGAGGTATAGCTATTATCGTCTGAGCTTGATGCTTCCACAGTATTTCTCCACATGTGAGACTGAGAACAGCATAGAGGACTGAAGTCAGTAAAGGGTATGAGATACTCTGACATAACTGCCGTGAAGGGTAGACATGCAACCATGAGTTTTCAGTGAGCTAGCTCATATGCTGTCATGGTGTAGCCATGGCTATCCAGACTGCTAAACGTAAGAGGATAGGTAGATATTGTGAAGATAGTAATAATCAGCTCCATGGTCCTGGAATTAAACTCTTGACAAGACCCCAGGCTAGACAGGTGCAAGCCATCTTTGTTATGGCTACATTACACATAAACCATATCGTTAACAGTTAGAATCCAACACTGACATGCCATATGATCATCAAAATCCTCTTTTAGCATCTCTCTAATTCCCAAAATCCAGAGAAACCAAGAGGATACTTAAAATTTCCCCATGTTGCTTGCACTTCAGCCCTTCTACCCTGATACCGCAGGAACAAGGTCCCCATTGAAATCTCTGTGAGGTTCTCAGAGGCAAGGGCCCTCTTCTTGTTTAGTGCTGGTGCTGCTCTGGTGAGTGCTTTCAGATCTGGATTAGGACTCCCACAGAGATGCTGGAGAAGTCCCACCAATTCTTCTATGCCAGATTCAAAGCAAGCATTTGTGACCTAGGTCTGCATTTTACCAGGTGAATGGCTAGTGGCAAGGGAACCCCAGAGGAAGTGAGGGAAAGCTCTCTCTCAGCTTCCCAAGTTGTTCCACTTGGTGTAAAATGCTTCGTCTCACCAGTTCAGTTTGGAAGCAACGTCAGTCTAGGAAAGATTTGATTCATCAGACTGCAAAGTCGTTCACCCTCCTTATCTATCATGATAGCTGTTTATGCCCAACAAAATTGGTAGGCTGCAGAGGAGCACTGAGGTGCCTAAGGTATGAACTTAAGTCCCAGGTCCCAGACAAGCAAAGGGGAAGTTTGAGCACAGAGCTGTTGAGCATAAGTGGAACACCAATGCCAACAACCTCGTTTATGAGATGTAAGGGAAGCCCTTCCCATCTGCTTTAGGCAGCTTTTCTGGGGTAGAAGATCCATGTCTGTGAGCCATGAGCAGTGAGAAACCCTGTGCATTTTCACTCTTGTTCTTCACCCTCCTTTTCCTCACTCCGTGCTTGTAACTCTATTTGCAAGGCGGACCTTCTGCTTTGTATTTACAGCTTCTTTTCCATGTCAGCCCTGTGCTGACCTGTGCCAGCATTAACCATATGCCAAAGGCAGCAGGAATGGGCTTGCCTTTTGGAGACATGACAGGGAAAAATTTAGCTGGTTATTTACTGATGCCACAGGGCCTTCTGCAGTCCTTGAGATGTACCACCAGACTATTCCGCATGGGAGCCTGAAGATGTGACTTAAACTGAGGAGCTCCTTGATAAAATGTTGAGTACATTAGCATGTCAGGAACAGTGCCCCAGGCACCCTACTTGCAATTATTTCTTCACAGAACAGGCAGCCACACTGCCATTATACTGTCAAGGGGTTTTGGAAGATTAAGTGAATGTGTTGAATATACCTGCAGTGACAGGCATGGCAGTATTAGTGATGCAGGCAGTGAAAAGCTGCCAGACCAGCTGCATTGGCCTCATATTTTCAGAGAACAGAGTCGTCAGTGGTGAAATCAGAGCTTTTCACTCTGGGGATATGAGCAATCAAGTGAATGATGACATTCGGATCAGGCCCTTGTTTAAGTGGCTTAGTGCAGGAATTTGACCCAATAATGGCCTCCTCTACTCTAGTTGTCATACACTCATCAGTAAAATGGAGTTCAAGGACTTCACCACAACTCCAAACAACAATCCAGACTGAGTTGTCCTCAACCCATGCTGAATACACCATGCAGCACTCAGGACTGATGCTGTTGCTCACAAAGCATCAGTCTGAGCCCCTTGCCCCTTCTGTAAGGCAGGAATTACCCCAGTGAAGGCAACTGTGTTAATTTTCTGCAAGGCAAGATTGAATAGCATACCTGGATGTGTTAGGCTTTTAGATAAGTTTGAGGATCATGAATTAAGATTCCAAAACTCTATACAAAAATTCTGATCCTGTTCGCACCAATCTTCACTTCAGTGACTTCTGAATTGCACCAGCATGAAACTGGAATTTGCCTTTAGAATAATTCCTTTATCTTCAGCCTAGAACTGTTTACTCCCCTTTTTATACCAGTGTACTCCCTTTTTTATACCAGTGAGACATTAAACCCCTCCTGTTAATTAGTCACTGTATTTCAGTGATTAAACTGTTAAACAATTATTAATGTATGAAACTATTAACATATAAAAATTAGATTATTTTCTGAAGGTCTAGAGGTACAAGGTTCAATACAAACGTTAGACTATAGATACTTCTATTCAGTTGGGACTTACAGTGCTCTGTGGCCCTCTCATAAGCAGCAAGAAATGAGAATGTGACCATGTTTAGGGTTTAAAAAAGAGCAGTAATGAAATTCTAGGCTGTTGAAGAATTTCAGGGCATTAACTTACAACTAGTTTTTAAAATCAGAGGCATATATGCAGCAGCATTGTTACTGTAGTTATGGAATGAAAAAGGGATCCCAAAAAAGCCTGGAAGGTAAAACATCTGAATTGGTTTATACTTTTTTTTTTTTTTCCCCTAAGAAGGAGTTATATTTTTTCTCAAGGAAGCTGTTACTGGAGAAAAATGTTTTGTGCATTAACTAATCAGCAGATTTACTTCTTTCTCAATATCCCACTTGATCGCTGTTCAGCTCAGAAGCCATGAGGCAGGGTGGTGTCTGTGTCACAGGGCTATGCGAGCAAAGGACTTAAAAACAAATCTCTGCTCCAGTCTGATGGAAATACTTTCAAAGAGAGATGCACCTACTGATTAATCAAAGACTGGCAGTGTTTTTTATAAAGAAAAATGAGGTTCCAAAGAAAGCTTTGGAGTGAATATCACTTCTCTCTATGGCAGGGATTAAAGGCGTTTGGTGGGATTATTTTGTCTCCATTCCTGCCACCTTTACAGTGTTTAAACAAGGCAAAACCCAGTGGGTTTCTGCAGAAAACATGAAATATTTGCAGACTAAAAGGAAAGTTGTATATGCCGGTATGTGACCTTGTGAAGCTTACTTTATTCTGTCTGCACAAGTTCAACTTGGTTTGATAAATGGCCTGTGGAAATCCAACGTGATATCAGAAGCAAGGAGACTGAGAAACAGTGGTTCTTCTCTGGAAAGTGAATCTAGGTTTAACAACAAAGCCCATGTAGGACATGCTTCTGCCCTGCTGTGCCTCAGCCTCTCTGCTTTCAGTGGGGCATTTAGCTGAAGAAAGGATCTTGACTGGAGTGTTGACGCAGCCCTGTACTTCTTCCTGAGCTATCTCTGCACTAATGAATGTGCCAAACTCTTGGTGACAAGAACTGCAGTCCTGAGCTCCCTGTCTTGCAACTCTCCACTTGTCACACCCCAGTGCTTATGGTGGCCAGGACCATAATGCTTGTAGATGACCCTTCAGGAGCAGGACGCCAATCTCGTGGCCTCGTATATATCCATATCAATCTGGAATGACTCTGCTGGTAGCATTCTGGAGCTAAACTGATGTAATAGGGAAAATAATTAAGTCCCAAACTGGTACAATGAGTCAGATATCCCAAAATCCACAACAGCATGAATTTCAATCCACTTTCTTTTAGTCAGTCAACTTTTCACCCTGTCTCCAAACCCCGTATTTGCTTACCAGTCTGATGAGGTATATTACAATGATTGATCTTGTTTTTTCCCCTGGAGATCTGTACAGTTATGAACTGTGGCTTTTAGGAATTAGGAGTTTCCTGGGCCCACTGACAATCTCTCCCGCCTCCTACTGTCTGAACATCCTAAATCCTTGTCTGCTTGCGTGGTGGTGTGCTATATACTGAAGAACCTTGGGTTTGAAACCCTGGTTATTTCTAGCATACTGTGAAATCACAGGGAAGACAAACATTGGAACTGGAAACTACATAACAGGTCTGTAAGGGAAATAATGCACATTTGGGTTCTGAGGGCCAGGCCTTTAGGACACACAATTAGGCATCAGCAGAGCACTAGTGTTTTATACCCAGATTTGGTGGATATTGTAAATTTGTATGTAAAGAAAATCTGAATAGCACATTTAAAAAAAAAAAATATTTTTGATACTCTGGTGATCATAAATTAAGTTTGAAAAGACAGTTGAATTTAAAAGTGCATTTTTCAGACTCTCTTTCAAACACCTCAAGCTGGTCAGTAGCTGGTGCCATATGACTCTTTTCTTCTGACTCAATCTGTAAGCACCTCTGCCCTCCTGTAGATAGGCTTTGACAGCAAAGAGTGATGAAAACTGGCTGTGAACAGAGAATTCCTGTCTCTGTGGACTTTTATGTACCTGGGTGCTTGTGACGTATTCTTCATGCCAATGAGAACAGGCCTGCTTTCTCAGGACAGATGAATTCTCCACTTTGTTTCATGGCCTTTTTCCTGATGTTATTTATTTTGTTCTGACTTCGTACATATGCAATGAATTGGCTATTTTTTTCCTTTGTATTTGGTTCATCTCCTTGCATCAGAAGAGGTTTGTCTCTGTGCTTGACACTACTGAAAACAAGCAATAAAGCCATCGTGAAGACATTGTGTCTAAGATGTTCCACCTGATATTTTTATTTTTCTCAGTCCTGAAGCAGACACAGACAGAGGAGGAAAGGCTAAGTAGGAGGTAGTGAGCTGGTAAGGTGGCTGCCTATTGTTAGGCATAAGGATCTCAGACTTTGTAAGGTTAGCCAGATGGATCAAATCACTCTCAAAATGGGAGACCTTATTTGAGAACATCTGTGCCAACAGAAGAATCAGTACAAGCCCAAAACCACCACAATGAAGGCAACATCAGTGCATGAGATAAGTGGCTTGATGCAATGTCTTTTGGAGGCAGGACTCATGCATGGAGGTAATAATTATGCAATTGCAAACGCACTGTGGTTCTTTTGCCACTATCAAGAGATGTTAGATGATTCCTGTATTTGTAGGTACATACACCCATGCACACATACACACATGCACTGGTTGTTGCAAATGTAGGGTTGGATGCTGGAATGTCCTCCAACTGTCTTCCTGTGCCATTCAAATTCACTCCCATGAGAATCCCTCCAGTACCCTGGATGGACAGACCAAAGGTAAGGTCTGTTTTTTACATCACAGACTGTAGCAGTTCATAACCACCCTCCAAGAATATCAAAACCCCAAAACATGTGAAAAAAACATGTTTATTCTCATAACCTTCAGGGCTGAATACACTCAGACTGCCAGTCATGCAGGTCATGTGTTAGGAGAACCTGTGAGCAACTTTTTGAGAGCGGACACAATGGGTACATTTCACCTGCAGAAATCCCACACTGCTGCAAGAAACCAAAATGCTATACTTGTGAGATGCACAAGAGACCTGTCATCCAGTGCTCTCTGCAACATTTGGCATATATAATAACCAAGGCCATCTATACAGTGCACCTTCCAGCTCAAGGTGGTGGTTTGATTTGGACTTGTCACAACCAGATGATTCCACAGCACTGGTAAATTCATAATCTCAGCATCATGAGATCATCCTGCCTGCAGCTCTTAGAACTAGACCCCCAAGACATCCACCTCAGTACTGTACATGCACACCGTCACTGCACATCCCATATTACATCTGACTGTAGCAATAATTATATGAGTGGGTAATTAACAACTTGCAGATGTGATAGGAAACACCTGGGTCTGGAGTTAAGCATCCTGCTGCTTAGTTGATACTTCAATTTGCCTTTGGGACATAGGTTAAGTTAGTCCTCTGAATGTGTTGCTTATCCACATCAAAAGGAATGCCTTGATTTTTGGAAATGCAGAGTTCATTGGATCTTTTCAATGTGGGGTATGATTTGTCTACATAAATCCCTTACATACTCTGGGCTGAAAGTACCTCTCTCCATGGAAAGAAATGGATTGGTGTTTGAACATGGATTTTGGAAAGCATCCAAATCTCTGCTAGCTGATTCCAAATTATTAGCAAGCCATTTAAATTAACACTTCTTTAGGCACAGAACTGCCCAATATGGCCAGTAAGACTTAACACTCTTCCTTTCCATTTCCACTGGCCCTTCATGGAGCTGGTGGTACTACAAAGCTTAGGTCTGTCTCTGCCTCCTCGACACACTGTGCATGCCCAAGTGCTGGCATCTTGTACGCTGGTCCCTCAAGCAGCAGACACAGCAATGGTGCTCAGCCTGCAGGAACTTTGTGCTCATCCTTAGCAGCTTTCCCACTGTGCCAAGTGATCAGGTAACTCCTGAGCCTCACACAGTGACCTTAGTTTTGCAGCTTTCCCAAGGGTGCTGCATCTGCCTCTGCATCACGTCTGTATTTTTGATCCTTGGTGTGTGCCCAGTTCGGTCTTTTCAGGTCTTTATTGCTCAGAACAAAGCATGAGCCTTCCTCTGTGTTGGAGAAATGCCTAACAGGCAACTACAAGTGAACAGTAATTACTCATATAAAAGACACATTATTTAATGTACATAAATTAGGTAGTGAAAATAGATTACAGTGAGAGGTCAACAAGCTTTTCCTTGCCAAATCAACAACTAGGGGTGACAAGTCTTCACTATATATATCTCTCCTTTCTGCATGGATTAACCATTTCCATTTAAAAGCAAAGGGTCTAATACTCTGAGTCATTCTGAGAAGCCACGCTGTTGCATATTGACTTTCACTGGATCCCTCTGTGGATTAAATCAGGAATCAGAAAAACAGGCTACAAAGGCTGGAGAAAGGGAAGATCAGCCAATTGCATTTATTCTGTGTAGAGGTGATGATAATCACATGCTGCCAAAAAATGTCTTCCATATGAGAAACACCAATCCCTGCCAGAAATTAATTAGTGTAAGTGGCTTTGATGAAGGTCTCCTAAAAAGTCTGAGTCAAAAATCATCCAACCACCTGTGATCCCTGCTGGGTGCCCTCTGTGCAAGAGCCATCCACCCTGGTTTACAATGAGCATAGCATTGTTTTTCTTAGACACACACCATTATTCTGAATTTGTCAGAACATGCGATCACATATATCTGGAAAATTTTGAGCTTGTCTTTCAGAGCTTCTTTGTGTAAGTTCAGTGGCTTTTCATGACTGCAAAAATTTCATTCTCTATAACACAAAGCCATGATTAAAAATGGTCAATAGCATCCTTTTCCGCTGATCCCCTGTGGTTTCCATGGCCAAATGCCAGGACAAGGACTTTTGTGATCTCCATGATATTAATTTCAAATGTAGCAAATCAATGTTAGCAGTTAAATTATCTTCACTCCACATGCAACTAGTTGTATTCACTCCCTCCCACTGGGGATATAGAGTTTGAACTGTGACTCAGTGTAATCAGCAGAAAGGCTCTGGATACCCTCAGACACGTTCAGAAAGACTCTGGATTGTCCAAGGATCACAAGGTGTGGCACAAAGATCCTAGGCGCTGCATCACTGCCATCATACCATACACTTTGAAAGCCTTAAAACCTCTTCTGATGCTGACACATACTTGCAGAGGAATCATTCCTACTGGTATAACTCTGTTCATTTAATGTTTTGTTGGATCACATGAACAGTGCCAGGTAAATTGAAATGTCAACTCAAAATAACAATTTCCCACATAGGGGTATTCTCAGAACCAAATTGGTCTTGCCGCCAAAGACCAGAGAAAGCAAGAGTTTTGTGTATATGGCATTAGGTCCCCCCTTATGGTGCTCAGTGATGAACTCTCTCCTAGAGTCCATCCCTGCCCAGTTGAGATCAAAGCCTTGAACCCTTATCACACACAGCTTATGAGTACAGGAACTAACTCGGCATATAATTATAACTCTACATAATTATTGCACATTGGCTGGGACAGAGGGAGGGAAAGAAAGGAAAACAACATCTACCTTATAAGCCTGAGGGGTGGTGTGCTTGTTAAGGAACCAAGACCAAGACACTCTAAAGCACGCTTCACTGGCCAAGCATTAAGAGGACAATTACTTCAACTCAAAACAGGAGCTCAAAATCAAGGAGAAAGAAGATTCAAAGTGGGATCTCTAGCCAAGATGTCACATGAGTGAACACTGTAAGCATGTCATTAGCTCTGGAGAGTTCTCCACTTTTCCAGCAGGTGACACAAAAGTCCTTAGAAACTGAGGGGTGTGGGGTGGGAGCTGGGCAGTGGCTTTTAAAGCACAGTGATGCTAATATGTGATGTGAAGAAAACTAATACAGAGCTACGTCATACGAACACACACATATTTGTATATCTTTCCCTTCCTTCTGGCAGGTCCTGGCAACTGGTTGCACTCCATTATCACTTTTTCCCTGAATCCGCATGGGAATCTTATTTCACAAAGGAAAATACTGGTAGCAAGACCCCAATAACTGAGTTGGCCACTGCTGCCAAGAATCTGCTTCCTCCGACCCTCACAGATTTACTTAACTGGGATGCCTAATGAATGGCTGTTTCTTATCAACCACTTAACTCTGAGCTCCTTGGCATAAAGCAGTTAGAAAACATACTATTTCATTACATCTTATCTGCTCCCATCTAAAAAATATGGAGAACTAAAGAAAAATGGCTTCAGTCTGCAGTGATGATGGGATTTATTACATGTAATAAATTTATGCATGTAATGAGATTTCTGGTTTGTACTGTGTGCGGCTTTTCATTGCACCCTATCATGTATTTCCCACCAAGTCAGTGCCTGTGTGATCTAGTTCTCTGCTAAACTCCAGCCGTCTCTCCTTGTGCCCCATTTAGTCCATTGATGAGAGTCTAAACAGAGGGCTCCTTGTGAGCAATTCCCAGCAAGGCTCTTCTTTTCAGAAAGTGCCAGACACGTTGATCTACAATGGGAGAAAGTCCACACACACCTCACAGGTGTCACCTTGCAGAGCTCTCCCTGAGACAGCAGTAAACATGAGTGCAAGTCACTCAGCCTGGTCTTCCAGCTGCCAAAGCCTGTCTGGCCTTGTTCTCTTGGCTGAGTGTGAACTCACCCCTTGATTCATGATGGTCACATTTCCAAGGAGCTGCTTGTAAATTAGGAAGTTATTTATAATCACAGTCATTTATCTAACCTGGAGAAAATGACTAGGCAGTTTTCACCTTTCTTGTTTCCATTACTGGCCAGGCACAAGCAGTTTCCAAGAGGATTACTGTCACTGTGGCCAGAGATGGACAAGGATACCAAAATTATAGAGTATGTCTCAATGGACTCTCATGAACTCTCCCATCTCAGAGGAAAGCTTTGGCATTCATCAGCTGGATTGGTTATTAGGATGTGAGGGAAGGGAAGGGAAGGGAAGGGAAAAAAATCCATGGTTTATTTCGAAGGAAAAAAAACCCACAACTGTAGTTTACTTTGAACAAAATGTTAAAACAGACGTGCTATGTATTTTTCCCCTGGAAAGAGAAACATGAAAATACCATTTGAAAACAAAACAAAACAAAACAAACAAGCCAACTATGATATGAAATGGAACATTTCACTTCTCTTATTTGAAATTATTTTTTTTTAAAAAAGACATGATAAATGCTCTCGCAAATAAAAAAGGAATGACATCATGGCCTCCCTTCCACTGACTCACAGCCAGAGCACCTGAGTAGAGTGAGAACAACAACTTGGATCTTCAAGATCAAGTCCTTTTAAATTGGGCATAGTTAAATAAGTCTAATTTACTTACTAGAGTATTAAACAGAAGAATTTGAAATCCCTCAGTTCTTTCCAGTTGCGTTGTTACAACTTTATATAACTGAAAGAAACTGGGGCTCAAGTACTGTACTGGGTCTGGCTGAGCTGGAATTGTTTTTCCCCTCTAGCAGCCCTCATGGTGCTGTGGTTTGTGCTGGGAGCTGGCAGGGTGTTGATAGCACCCTGGTGCTGTGGCTGCTGCTGAGCAGTGCTTACACAGCACCAAGGCTCTTTCTGACATTTCCCCCAGTGGGACAGGGTGGGCAAGATCTTGGGAGGGGACACAGCCAGGACAGCTGACCCGAACCGACCCAAGGGACATTCCAGACCATGTGACGTCTGCTCAGTATAAAGCTGGGAGAAAGGAGGAAGGGGCTGGGGTCACCCTTGGTCCTCCAAGGCAACCACTATGTGTATCGGAGCCCTGATCCTGAGAAGGCCCGACATCACCTCTTCATGGGAAGTAGAGAATACATCTGTTTGGTTTTATTTTTGCTTCCATGCATGGACCTTTGCTTATATTAAAACTGCTTTTGTTTTATCCACAAGGGTTGGTATTTCTCCCTATCTTCTTTCCCCTTTTTGCCCTGTTGAGAAACAAAAAAAAATGGGCAAGGGGGGGAAATGATAGAGCGACTTGGTGGGTATCTGGCAGGGTCAAACCACCACAAGTACTTGTGGTCTCCCACCCCTTTCCCAGCCTGGTCAGTTCTAATCAACAACCTGAGGAGTCAGGCTCTGTTTCAGTAGATATTGCAAATGGTACATCTTTTAGATGCACAGTCTTCTTCCCTTCTGTAGGATGTTACAGATTTGCCTAATTCACAACTGAAATTAGACATTTATTCAAGTTAGGAAAGACTCAATATACAAAGCATAACGTTATACAAAACATCACAACCCAAAGAGCTGGAGTCTGGGCCACCCTCTCAGAATATTGTATGGGCTGGGTTAGTAACTTCTACTGTCTAAGGTGGCAACCTGTAAGTAAAATTAAACTTATTGGAAGGCTTAACAGAGTTAGTTTATCTACAGTCATCTTTCTACACAGGTAATATTTCCAAAATGATGCTGAAAATTAATTCTGGTTGCTGCAATATCCTACTACATCAGCTCAATTCTTCTATGTACATGATGATTAATTTGCATACAGTTTGTAATACACATAATTTTTGTGGCAGATTAGAAGCACAAGGATTGCATCTGTGAAGCTAAGCAGTGATAATGAGTCAATGGGCACCTTTCCTAATGTCAACAAAACATAAATATAACTCATCAGCTCTCATTCAAATGCCAATCTAATTACACTGCAAAATGCAAATTAATGGAACATTCTTTTGAGAGCCACTCAGATCCACAGTAATATTCTCATTCTGGAAGTTGCCCAAGCCTTGAACAAGAATTAAATTCTTCAGATTCAATATTACCTGAAGTGCTACAGCCTGTTCACAGTTGAAAAGATTTTTAGGTGTTAAGTCCAAAAGTAAACTAGTAATTGATCTAGCAAAGGAGACATTTCTAGGGAGGATTTGGTATGGGTTCCAAGTAGATCACACATACTCAGCTAGAACATACCTCTTGACAGAAGAAAAACAAGTACTTGAAAAAGCAAAGGATTTGCAAAGTGCTCGTTAAGCGTAGTATGACACATGAGTATGGAGCACTTCTGATGAAGATAAATGACAGAGTCCTCACTATTGTACAGAGAATCTGGCAGCAAAAACTCATTACCAAAGTTTTTTGGTTTTGTGAACCAAAAGAAAAGCAAATTAAAAATAATACTGTGTAACTTGGTGAGGTGGACAATGCAGATTCTCATTATTCTGAACTCCCATTTATTCTGGACTCCTATTTACACCTGCTCTGACCTCCTCAGATGTGAGCACTTCAGTTAAATAGGTTTGCTTTCCTCACATAATCTTAACAGGGCAGGTGCAAATTCCTAGCATCAGCCAGGAGAATGCATCTGATAGACCCCATTCAACTCCAGGTTGAATTTATCCACTGAATGTGGAAAAACCTTCTGCCAGCATTTCTCTCCACAAAGCCCTGCAGAGACAAGAAGCTGAAAAACTACATTTCATTGCACATAGAGTGTCACTGTTTTCTCTCTGTGAAGTGGGCCAGAGTGTGAAAAAGTATTTTTAGCTTTGTAAAAAGAAAGTAAAGAGCAATTGTTATTGCAGTACTGACTTTCTGGGTGAAATTCCTCTCACCTGGTTTTATGTATCTATTATGCAGCTGTTAATGTCAGAGCCACTCATTTGATCTCCTTTCTAGGGAGCTCTTGTCAATGTAGTTAATTAAGTTTAGGGAGAAATTCATCTGTCCAGATGCAGCAGATTAATTGAGGCAACTGAGAGAAATAATACACTCAAATAACTCCAGATTGTCTGATTTAGGACTTTCGAAACCAAAAGACAGAGCAGACATTGAAATTACCAATTCTTCTGTTTGAAGGGGGTAAAATGTCCCCCATGAAAAGACTTCCTATCCCAGAATGCATTGCAGGCAAACTGTAAAGAAGGGATCTAGAGATTTCCAATGGATGTGAACTTCTCTACAACGGTCTAAGGCAATGACTGCAGAGGCATTGCCAAGGGGAACCTGGACATTCAATGAATGGATGGATGGATCACCAGCATCCAAAGCTGACCTTGACCTTCTGTGACACAGCTGCTCTGGTTCCTGTCAAGTCAGTGAACACAAGAAATAGTAACAAGCTCTTGTGAACTGTGGTGGTTTAGGCCCTGCCGGGACCCGAGACCATGTTGCCATTGTTCCTCCCCCACCCTCGGACAGGGCAGGGAGTGAGATACAAACCCTGGGGTTGAGATAAGGAAAAATTTAATACAACAGTGTGACAGATAATAAACTGAACAACAACAATATAAAAAACAATAAACAGTAATAACAATGAACAGGACAAGAGATATACCACAAGGATACAGCAGTGATGATGAACAAAAGCTGTCCCTGCTCTTCCCGCGCTTTGGCACCCTGACCTGATGTCAGCACAGTATTGAATAACCTGGCTAGAGCTCCCTCCCCACTGCTGGGGAAACTTAACCCTGTCCTAGCTGAACCCGGACATGAACAAAAGTGGGTATTGTGGGAGGAAATGCCAATAAAAAGATATGATGATGGAGAGGAAGATGCTACAAAAACTCATTTCCGTTCAAAACTGGAGGAGGAAGACAGCAACAATTATAGTTTTGCTTGAAATACACACCTCTATGCCTCACAGTATAATCAATATTCTTTCCTTAATAACATAACTATAATTGTTGTTTTCTTCTGTTCTATTTAATATTTAATACAAGTTCTTGTAATAAGAATCTTTTGGTGACCACTGCATATGGAAACCTTGAGTATTATAATATAAAAATATGCTTATGACCAGAAAGGACATTGCTGTTATTAAAAACTAATTGCCCTTACTACATTACCACTTATTGAAGTTTACCATTTTTAAGTAAAATACAAATACAGAGGGTTGTGGTTTTTTAAAAAAAAAAAATAATAATAATAAAAAAGAAGTAGATAAAACCTTTGCTACATCCAGTAATATACCTAAAACTTCTGACCTTGGCTCATTGGCAGTACTCTTTAGAATAATTTTTTGGACAGTGTGAGCTCAGCAGAGGGTGAATTTGACCATGGCTCCAGTAAAGAGATATATTAGCTGGGATAGAACAGCCAACTAGATGGTCATTAACACAGTGATATTCCTTGTTTATCATAAAAAGTTCTTTCTCTCCCCAACCTGCACTTAAATATATCCAGTTTCTTTACTAACAGAGTATTCATTTTTATTTTTCACGGGGCTGTTTGAGAGGCTTTGGTTTAATATATTGAAATTGTAGCTGCATATATTAAAATTATTTATGTACATAGCCATGTAGACTCTGATTAGGTTTCTTATTTGGTTGTAACACAAGGTTCTTTTTTTTTTTTTTTTTTTTCTTCCCTGAGGGTCTGCTTCACAATAAATTGCTATTGGCAGATAGAAATGTCAGGTTTACCCTCCAGATGTGAGGAACAACAGATCAGACCTTTGCTTTCTCCATTTTTCCTTTTGTGTGTGTGGCAAGACATGTGGCTTTCTCTCCACTTACTCTCAAATGTAGAGTGATACTGGGGCTTTTTTTCATGTATGAATTTCAGTGATCACCAAAAACTGAAGCAGCTTAGCTCAGGGTCTGTGAAACTACGAATGGCAAACTTCCCAGACCCAAATTTCAACTTTACAGTTAATCTACTGAAGTTGAAATAATGTTGTTTTGATTTCCTGGATTGAACTTTTATAGTGAAGCTGTCTTTACAGCCACTGGAGATTTGATCAATATAAGCAATACACCAGCAATATAATAATTTCATCTCAAGCAGACAGCTAAATTACATCAGATTAATTACACATTAGTAGGACTCCGTTGTGTCTAATGCCTCATGAGACCCCCCGAAGCGCTGTAGATATCTACATGAGAACAGAAGATGTAACGCAGGACTCACATCACATACAGACTGCTTTGTAAGGACAACTGTACTCCTGGAAGAAAACCCCACAGCATCCACTATGACTCTTAAAGCCTGTGTTTAGGCAGCTGAAAATTTCACCAAAAATGCCTATTTCTTGCCTTGAATACAGAGGGATTACTGGGACGATCTCAGCTGGAGATGTCAGCAGTAACAATGTCTAATGCTAGGCCAGGGCAATATATCTGCTGCTGTGTATCTTGATTTACCATAACTGTAAGCACTACATAACAAGGAGTCTTTCTTCTGTGCGTGCGAATTATATTGGTCTGAATTGTAATTTGTTGGTAGTGACAAAGGACAAGTCAGTACAGTCCAAGGGCAACACTATGATTTCCAAGCTCACAAAGAGAAAAAACTTACCTCAAACTCTTCATAAAGCTGGCACTGTGGGAGAAACAGGACCATAGCCAAGATCTAGCCAAGATCTATGGCTTTTAGGATGTTCACAGCCTGCTAATTTCCTCAACCTTCTCCACTGCCTCCATCTTCTCAGACATGAAGGTACTGCCTTTAGCTAAAGGCTACAGCCAGTTTTTCTTGCTCCGTCTGAATGACTGTCTGGAAAAGATAACCAATAACATGTGCTGCTTGTTCCTGATGGGACAGGGAATAGTTAACCACTACCACCTGCATTTTTACCATCTTTTTGAGAGTGCCTCTCATCCCTCTCAGTTAGACTTGAACTGCAATATCTGCAGCTGTCGAGTAACCTGGGGAGGTATGCATTTTATTTCCTTGCTTATTGCTACCAAATACTTAAGTGACGGTGCTAGAGTTGCAATTTTTTTTCCCCATATTTTATTTTCAGTAGAGTTTTACTTTTAAGGTTGATGTAAAGACTCTTGCATATTATATCACTGTCCATAATTGTGAGAGGCAGCGCAAGGGGGAGAGAAGTGGCTGCTCTCAGAGATGAAGACCTTGCATAGTCAAGTCATCACACTCAAAATGCCAAAGCCGGATGAGGACTTGATGCAACATAAGGAGGATTTATTGCTGGGAGTTTTTCTCCTGGCTCAGTTTCTCATAGTATCTAGGAACATAGTAAGCAAAAGGATCAGCCACCTTAAGCAGCAGATGTCTTTAGGTAGCAAAAATGGCCATCGTCCTTCTTTGTCTTTCCCTGCCGCCCCTTCTCCTCACAGCATCCCATGTTCATGCTAATGATGCTTCTCCAAACCAGCTCCGAACTCAAAAAAACCATCACAGGTGTAACTGCATGGTGTCCACAAAGCTATGGGATTCCAAAGAGGGAAGCACAGGTGGGGAAAGGTGCTCCTGCTGAGGAAGACCTGACTGTGCAACCTCACCAATGCCCTCATCAACATATGTCTGTGCTACTAAATAGAAGGGTCAAAGCCTCATTCTCCAGCCCTAAGAGAAATGGTTTAGGACAGCTTATGTCCTTACAGACAAACTTTCTGATTCTGCAGGAGAAAGTTCTTCCATACTGCCTTCCAAGAACATTTCCACAAATATGCCCCAAAAAAAGCAACTGGAAGTCAGACGCTTGAGGTTTATATATTTCCCACTTTCCTGGTAACATTTAGGGCAACTTCTAGATCATGCAGAAATTCAAAAAGAGCGTTGTTAAAGTCTTGGCCCTGTGGTGGCAAGCTGTGGCTGAATCATAGCTACTAGTAGTGCTAAGCTTGAAATCTAATGGAAAAAAAGAATTAAGGATTTAAAAGACACCCCAAGTGCAGAGCAAGCTTGTAATCAACATTATAAAAGGCCAGCCATGTTTCACCCTTTTTTTTGTCCCTCTGTTTTTACTGATCTTCACCCCCACACTCACCCACACCTACCCCTCTTCTCCCACCCCACCCCTGACCCTGCTCTGGGCTCTTGCTGCTATTATCTTCCCTTTACTCTTTTCCACAATTCATTTTGGGAATGTTAGATATTTGTCTACCAAGTAAAAAGACAGGGGCTGTGAAAAGCCATTCACCTCTGAGGTAACCAAGAGTGGGTTGTGTTTGCAGCAAAAAGCTATTTTTATTTGTCCTGTTTCTGTAACCAACATAAAGGAACATTTCTGCCAGCTGGCCAGACCAGTGTTTTCTGTGCAAACTTCTGGACAAATGAGACCATTTGTCTAAGTCATGGCAGCTTGCTTAAATATGACCTAGTGTGTAAATAGATCAGGTAACTTTTAATAGGGTGTGGTTTGTGTGTTTTGGTTTCTTTTTATTTCCCTGAACTCTGCGCAATACCTGGTTGAGATTGAGAAACACAGCATTCTTGCTCCTGGGTCAGTTGAACAGGTGCATTTGAAGGCTTTGCTATTAATTTATTTTACATCGAGTAATAATAAAGCCTTCTGATCCATGGATACTAGGATGATCTAGGCACATAGAGACATGGAAAGCCATCCTTTTTTAGTTCACTGAAATGGACTAAATGAATCAGTTTTATTGAAATAAAAGCATTCAATAGTGAATTTTTCCTCTGATAGAAGTCAAATTAAGATGGAGAAAGAAGATCATGACAAGCAGAGGAGGAGCTCTGTTGCAATGAGTCCTGCCACTCCAATATGACTTTATGGCATTTCATCAAAAGGAGTTTTCACTCCACATGTGGGTATGCCAGTTGTCTTAGGCCTCTATAAGTCTGTACCATTCATGTTAAGCACATGCACATCAACATGCTGATTCCTGACTTTCCCAAAGATGTGCACTCCAAATTTAGTTTCTCAAGGAAAGCAGGCAGACACCAACTTCTTACAGGTTCCAAAAAATAACATCAGAAACATACAAATCCCCCTTCATCACCTCAGAATAAGTGTTGCACTTCTCTGAGCACCATTTGTGATTTAAAAACTTTATTACTGAAATTCACCTGCTCCTTCTCAATGGAGAACTCATTCTCACTCTTACCTCTGCAATTTAGCTTTTTCTGTGACTTTCAGTTACACAAGTTGAGTTGAGATCAATCCCTTGTCGTATGAAAGGATGTCCCAATTGTAGGTATTTCTTATTCTTGTTTCTTGCATATGACAGTCCTTTCTAGCTCTTCTTGACTGTCAAAAGGCCTGGCAGAACCCATTTTAGTCTATTTTCTAGAGCAGGGAGAGGTACCTTTCATGTTGGTACCACCCCATCAAAGTGTTATTTCTTTAGTAAAATGCTAATAAATTAGATCCATCATTCTCACTAGTTTTCCTTGTTTATCAGGTAAGTAGGTACAATGTACAAAAAGTATTTTTTCCACATTTGTGTTTTTATGGTGCCGCTACCTTCTTACTAGACTGGATAACCATGATCCTCACCCAGCCTCAAAGTGAGCTTTGAACTTCCTGATTTACAACCCCCAGCAACAATAGCAAATGCAATAAAAGAATAAAAATTAAAAATTGATTTTTCTTTCAGAAATTTTCTCCAACCTTCAGACACTTCGGACAAAACTTAAACTGATATTCCTCTGCATCAGCTATCCCAGCAAGTCAAGGAGCTTTCAGCTGTATGGGAACCATCATCTTTTTATTGTATCTTTGGTCTGGGAGAGAAATGACAGACTAGATGGCAAGTGGCAGAATGAATCTACATTTTTACATAATCCATTACAATGCATAAGCTAAAGTGTAGAAATTTTTAGCAGAAAAAAAAAAAAAAAAAAAAAAAAAAACCCAAAAAAAAAAGCCCATGACAACACATGTATATTAAGTATTTGGCCTTTTCTGGTTGAAGGCTATTGAAGCCTAAGCTTTCCCCTAATGCTAAGAAGTTAGTTTCCTCCTTTCCTAACACATGCAACAGCAAACAGGCCTTTTGCCCTGAAACCTTAAGAGAAAATGACAGAAAAAATATTGCCCTGGATGAAAAATCACCCTGAATCTTTCAGGCAAAAGAATTTTTCTCTCAGCACCTGTTTCCCAACAGGCAGAGAAGAAGGTTAAAAGAAAGATAACCAGACTATTAAAGCAGAACGTGGGGAAAGAAGTAAATAAATAAAGAGCGAGATGGTTGTGGAAAGTGCCCTTCCAGTACTATGAGCTGAATCTGTCCTAATTCATTTTCTATTTCTGACGATAGACACCTCTCCTGGATCAGTGCACAGGACAGCAGTGATTCCCAAATTGCTTGGGTTTGGGTACTGTCAGACCTCATGGATCTGCACCCTTCTTCTGAAACCTCAAAATATGCCTCAAATCAATGCCTAGCTCTCTACACAGGAAAAAAAAAAAAAAAAAAAAAAAAAAAAAATTGTTCACATCTGTGGTTTGGGATCTTTGAAAACAGAGTTGGATTAGATTTAGAGAGGTCAGTTTAGCCATCCCTCTGCTATGAGGCATAAATGTCAGAAGCTAAATTCCTTCAGAAGGATGACTGACATTTTCAGGTACACAATTAAAACAGACCAACTCACAGTGACATGAGAATATGTTGCATGACACTAGAGTGTATCTGGGGCTGTGTACTATGGAGAAAAAAAAGTAATTTCAGGTTATTCGAGCATGTCTCTAAACTAGACAGCTAAAATCTAGTTATCTGCAGTTAGAAGAGATTAAGTTGGAACAGTGTTTCATTTCCAACCCTACAATCTGTAGCAGAATTGTGTCTGAGTATGGAGCTCAGTGCTATCTCAGCTGCTCTTCCTCATCTCCCCTGCACACTCTGTGAATGACAGACTGTTCATCATTAGTGCCATGACACTGGACTTTGAAGGATTTATAAGCAGGGATAAATCTGATATCCAAATAACATCCTACTGGGCTGGTGGCATCCTTGATCTCACACAGTATGCCTGATCTTACCAACTCTAGTGCCATGTTTCACTATAAATGTGAAATTATCTGAAGAATTTCCCTTATTGTCACAATTATTCAGTTGATACTGATTGTCTACAGACAGACTGTTAGCGTCAGGGTCCCAGTGCATTCGACTTCTGCCAATAAGACTTGTCAAGATTGACAATGGGTTGATTTTGCTAATCTGTCATTTAAATAAGGAGGCATGAGTTGATGGGCTGCCATCTACGGCTTTTATTAGGAATTCAATGGGATTGCCTTAGACCCTCCAAATATAGAACTGACTGTAATGTGTGACCAGCTCAATCCAGTGCCACTCCTTAGAGACGCTTACGCATAGAATACTTACACAGGTTTACCATCAGCTGCTCACCAGCCTGCTGGACTTCATGTTGGGGCTGGGCTTTCACCTTCAGGAAGCTCTGGAGCCGAAGAGCACAGATGTGTCTGATATCTGCACTGCTTTGTGAAAAATCAGAGGTGTCATTTGGGTATAGGAATTTAAAATCAGTGAAGATCATGTGGAACCTAGTGTCTAGTTTCCCACGACCATGGACAGCCATTACATACATGTCCTTTTCCACAAGGTCCTCACGTGCTGTACGCTAGAGACGCTTCCCAAAATCTGTCCCGAACTTAAAGCTCCTAGCAAATGATAAAAGCTCCTATTACACGCATAGAAAAGAGTAAGAGGTATTTGCAATAGCAGGGAAATTGTTTTGAAAAACTTGCAGATGATCCTCAGAAGCCAGTCACACCCCAAGAACAGACAAATTTCCCTTAATCTTGCTCAGTCTCACTTGGGAGAAACATCTTTTCCTAACTTCTGATTCGTAGCATGCAATCAAGACACATCGACTACGCACATGAAAGATTTAATAAGAGTAGGTGCATCAAGTGATTTGGCCCCGTTTTGGGAAGAGTTTTCTCTCCAAGGAGTCTGTTCAGGCTCTGATACTGCAACAAGTTAAGAAAATAACCCCCATGAATCTTCACACCAATGCTTTCTTCCTCCTCTCTGAACCATCACAGTGTCAGACACCACAGTTTCACTGTGACACTTCTGTAAGTCCATAGCTGGTGGAGATTGAAAGAGTTCAATGTCTTTGTCATTATTTTGGTCAAATGCATAGTTACCATAATGTTCTAGGTTACCGGAAACTTCCAGGGAGCCATGGTGCCCAAGGGACAGGCAGCCAGAAAGCTAAGCTTGATGACACATCCATGAGGATTGAAGCCACTGGTCCTAGGTGAATTCCATGTCTGTGTAGGAAGAGGGTGTGAGGATTTCTGGGGCAGGAAGGGAGGAAGAGAAATAAAGGTCATTGAAGTCAGGAGATGACATTCATCACTGACCATTGCTGGCCAAATGTGAATACAGGGTAAGATACACATCTCAGGAGGAAAGCATCTCCTTGTGACAGGCCAAAGGTCACTGTTACAGATGAGTCTAAAACTGTGACTAACACTAGTGCTTTGTGGTTAAACCAGTTACCATCTGAGGTGGTCTGTTCAAGTGAGAAAGGATTTGCCAGCACTGAAGGAACACACAGAGACTTCAGGAAGGTGTTTCTCACTTTGTGCATCACATGTATTGTCTCTATCTGTGCCAGGCTGCACATCATCCACCTTTCTACACCTCCTCCTGAGGTCAAAACAAGTCTCTCTGACTACTGGATTAAGCTCTTACGGTGCTAACACAGGCTTTAAGGTATATACATGAGAGAAGTGTAGTTTCATTTAAAAATATCCTGTACTTACAAATAACTAGATGGTGCCAGTTTAATGCTACTTCATTACTGATTAGCACATAATCCACCTGAAAATCTCATCAACAGATCCATCCACAGAGCACACAGTATTTAGCAGGTGTAGAGACAGTCAAACCTGACTAGTTTTTAAAGCACAGGAATCTTTTCCATCTCTTTCCCTAAAGCACCCAGCATGACACCTTCATTATAATGTTTTATCCCACTTTTCCCCCCATCGAAAATATTTTGGCCATGAAAGTCAGGCTGAGAACAGAAAAGGGACAGTACTGGGAAGCACTGCGGAAATCCTAAATTTTTCCTGTTCTGAAGCATTATCTGGGCATGGCTCTCTTTCTCTCCTCTGAATACAGATGGAGCTGAGAAACTCTGCTCTTAATATAGTTGCCCCATAAAGCTGTTCAAGCCTACAAATATGCCCCAAATCTTTTCATAAATATACAACAGATATCACTACTTAACGCTGTGCTCACTTCATTTTCCTCTTTTGCTCATATTTTAACAATGTGGGCTAGACATTATTTTGAATCCTAGTTTTCCTCTTGAGACTAATGTTTTTTAGAGAGAATGTATTTCTACAATGGTTGGGCAATTTGTAATAACAAGGGGAGTTTTTTCTTCCTTAATCTTACAATCTGTTTCTCTGAGGGATTCCTAGCCCTGCTGCAGAAGAGGGGTGATTGATGTTGCTTTGATGGTGGTTCATTTTTTTTCCATCTCCTTTTTATAGGCTAAGATATTACCCACTGCAATGATTGCATTTCAAAACCACTTTTCAAGTTGCAAAGTCAAACCTATAAAAGTTAGGCAATGCCAAGCTATGAAGGATACCTGTCTCTGTTGGGCCAATATGCAATAAATAAATGCTGGGGCTGCACATTTGTATGTGTGAAAAAGAGACATCTGAGGAGCCACCCAGCAATGCTGGCAGCACGGTATGTCCGTGAACTGAACCAGGCAGATGAAGGGAGAGCAGAAACTGGAGTTTGGAAGCACTAAGGCCAGTATTTGTAAATTCAAGAGCCTTAAATAAGTCAAGGATATTACTCAGAGGACCTGAATAAACATTTTATCTTCTAGTCTGTTTGCTGGATTTAACCCCGAGTTAAAAAATGGGAGTTTGACAATCCCAAAAAGAAGGTTAAGGAACAAATATTCCCACATCTGACTGCTCATGTTGCCTCAGAGGTGAAAATCAAATAAACAAACTACAAACCAGATCCATTCATTTACATGCTTTTTCTGCCTTGTTTTTTCTTCATTCTGTGATGCTGTGGAAATAGAGAATGAGAGAAGGATAACGAATTAATATGCTTTGATCTCTTTTTCAAGTGTCTCTAACAGATGTCAGGCCCTCCTCCTTTTGGGCTCTCAGTCAATACACTCCACCTCTTCAGCAAGGAGAGAGCAGCCTCTTCTGCATATTAATGTCTTACAGCTTCTAGATGAGCCAGGCTGTGGTGAGGAGATGCCTCTCACAATGTGCTTTTCATTTCGATTATTTAGAAAGGGTGATGTGCCAAGCAATCTGCTGAGAAATCACCTTGGTGGATCCCTCTGAGATAAAAGGCTCAAATACAACCTTGGCACTGCAGAATTGTGTAAAGCTGCAGCATACAGTAAAGCCAGAGAATGTATTTGCTGCTTCTACTTGGCAAAAAATTCTCCAGTTGCCAGGTTTGCATCAGAAAAAATAGCCCATGAGGGCAATGGAAGCACCCAGTGCTTACCCCTTCTCAACTGCCATGGCTACTTCACAAATCTGGCACCTGAGCTATCATTATATTTGGTAAGGAAGCCTTTTTAGTAAAAGGTAAAAATTGTCCAAGATTATATACTAAATCAGTAGATCTAGGGACACGTGGCTCATTTCCACCATTTAGGTCCTGGTCTAATTCCTACTGAGAAGTCTACTCTTCAGAAAAGTCATGGGCAAACCACCTGTGCAGTCTATCCTGATGCTTAAACAAGGTCAAGCTGGGTTCAATCAAAGAGTAGGTTATCTTCTGTACCAGACAATTTTATTTCAGGCTAGAGCAGCTTCCTTCAGTTCCAAGGCATGCACAGAGGGATTATGGAGTTACGTCAACATCCCAAAATCCCACCTGACCATCCTGCAGGATATGTCTCAGCTTTGACATACCCACCTTGCTTTGGATAAGGACTACCACAATGACAGATTTGTTCATTCATTTTTTTTCCCTGCTGTTGCTGAGCACATTAAAAAGGCCGCTACTGACTTTTTTCTGTGCTGTTGATAAAATTTCGAAGCAGCTGCAGCTTCACCACTCATTCACAGGCAGACCTGAAGCTGAGGTAATTGTGCTTTTATTGCTGAGTTTGGAAATCCTCTTTGCTTCCATCTGAGCAGCAGAAATGGTTATTGCTCCTTCAGCCAGTCACATCTGTCACAAGGCATGGGGGTTTCACGAAGGGCAGGAATGTAAATGAGATTATCCACAGGGCAGCTTTTACAGACAGTGGGAAATCAAATGTGCTCTCTCCCAAAGGAGAGCAGGTGTTTTTTTCCACACAGGCCTGATTCTGTGTGGAGCCAAGACTTCGCAAAGCACTTCAGTGCTTCAGTCAAATGCTCTGCCATCAGTAACCATGTTAAAACTTTCTCTTCATCAGCTGTGTTAGTAAATTAATTCATCAGCACCAAAGACCTACAAGTGCTGTGAGTGGTGACAGCCTGCAGACCTTTATCTCTGACCCAGGCACTGGCTTACTAGTGTAGGAGCTTATTTACTGGTGGCAGTCTATTCTCCCAGTGATGCAGCCACGTTCCAGACCTTTTCTAGCAGAGCCAGTGCAAAGCCAAGCCTGCTTTTCTGCTGAAATGACCTACATTGCTGTTCCATTTAGCTGGTTAGCTCTCAATCCATGACAATCCCAGGGACAAGAAAAGAGGAGGTGAGAATTCAAGCTCAAGAAGTGGAGTTCCTGAAACCTGGGATTCATCACACCTAACCGCACACCTCTAAAAGACAGACATTAATTCTATCAACCTCTGGACCAGGGGAGAGAGCTTCCTACCTGCCATCTCAGCTGGGTTGGTTGAACAGTTCTCCGGAGGTATTTGCCTCCCTTTATTGACTCTATTAAGAGCTTAGACCTCTACCAAATTAGATTGCACTAGATAATGTCATTTAACAGCTACAGATGAATCCCACCCAAAATCATCAACCTGTTCCCCTTTCTTCATCCAGTCCTAGAATGCACTCTTTGATTTGCATCTCAGAATGAAGATTCAGCCCTGATGGACACAGTTCAGGAAACCAAGGATGCTTTTATGAGCTGTTTCCCAAGCTCCTGTATCTGAGCTCTGTGGCAAGGTTTCAGGAAGCAGAGCACTGGTTTCCTGGGAATTATATTTACTTGAGTGCTATTTAAATGTTTCTTGGGCTTGTTGTTCTGCTCACTACGGCTGTCTGCATAAAACTGTAGTTATAAAAGTAACATAAGTTAGCCATAGACACCTGATGTGCTAGAGGAATGTCTGTCACAGCTACACCAAATCACCTTGGACCTTGGACAGGTCAAGGAAGGTTCAGACAGAGTGAGGCTGACAAGCCTGACTCCTGAGGCTTTGCAAATTCCATGAAAAACTTATGGCCTTTTAGTAGCAATGGCAATACTGTATTACAGGGCTATGTGGTTACATACTGGGCATCTTTTACCTGTAATTTCTGTGTTTTAAGCCTTTTAGATCACTTATCTTTGATGACTTTTAATCAATACTGACAGTTCATGGAGTTTAGCTGCAGGTATGGCAATAATTTGAGCTCTGGTTGAATTTGACAATGACAGCACTGGCATCTCAAAAGAACATTTTGGCCAGGTGGAAGCTTAAAAGCTCTCAGTAGACTTCTCGTGCTTTTTTTTTAATCCAAGCATGGTCACAACAGGGAACCCAGTCACACAGTGCTAACCACAAATTGGTCTGGATATGTAGATCCCACCAGACAGATAAGTCTATCTGTGTGACTCACCTAATGAGATGTAGAGCTCTCCATCCAGACAAAGTTCCTCCTCTCAAACATGATGTGTTAATGGAGAACCAACCTGAGTGGCCAATAGTGCAATTCAGCACATATTGCATGATTTACTTGGTGCTGCCATGTCCTCTGTGGGCTTCCTGGCTTGGATGCACCCCTAATTCCAACATCTCTTCATGAACAATGTCTTGTAGTGTTGCACCTGAATCTTTCTCAGTATCCTGAATGGCCGACAGAGAACAATATTTCTGCTGCTGTCCTCAGATAGTAAGAACTCTCATCTAGCGCAATTAACATAAGTCATGCTTTAGAAGATAATATAGATATTAACTTTAGTACTGACAGTTCTTCCTCTATTTACAGTTTCATTCGTTGAATTAATGGCACTCACTTTTTCCTTGGGTGACTAGTGAGCTTTCAGCAAAAGATACTATACAAAATTGCTCACACACACACACAAAAAAAAAAAAAAAAAGGGGCACAAAAAGCTTAAAACTTCCCTTGCTATTTTTCACTTCAATATATATAATAATGAATCAGTTTCCATCCAACTGTCAAGCATCCAGCTGTAAACCTGGTATCTAAGCAACACAAAGGCATTCACTTTGCTGCCTGCAGGTTTTAGGTTGAGATCAAGCTTTTAGCCTCGCACAGCTTAAGTGAAGGCTTTACCCACAGGGATGCTGCCCAGCCTCTTTCCTGGGTGTATTTTTACATAAACCCCAAGCTAGCAGATAGTTTCCCAGCATGCCAAACTAATCAGGCTGTTCAAGAATGGGAGATAATGGAAAACCTACTTTATTGAACCCAGGTCTGTGAAGGTTTGTGAGGCTGTACATGTTGCCATTTGCAGAAGAGCAAGTGCATTTACAAAGACTTCTTTCATGGCATTGAGAGCAAGTTTCTACAGCAAAATACTGTGTCCCACAGGTAACAAAGTTAATTTTGAATGAGGCAGGTAAACCACCTCTGTCTGGAATGGCTTTAGGTTTTATCTGACTATATCCATTATGGATTAAGCACTAGCTGAGCATTAATTTTGATGGCCTCAGTTTAAGGAGAAATTAACCAAGTTGATCTGTTGGGAAACCACCCCAAATCATTTTCAAAGAAACTCTTCATCATTTCTCTCCTTTATCAGGTAGAGAAACTGGAACAATAAACAGCACAATGAGTTAAAGGTTACCCAGTGGTCAAAGGTAGGAATACAAACTTCACCTCCTGCACCTAGTCCAACCATAGCAGTCACTAGGCAGTAGCCTTTCCTGTTATAAGGAAGAAATAGTCTAGGAGGAATGCCTGATGAGTCTCTTCATTGGGCTCATTAGGTAATTGTATCATATATAAAGGCTAATCTTTCTGTGTTCCCCTATGGAGCTATGCTCTTAAATGAGTCATATAAATGAGGTGCATACATTAAATGTGCAATGCTGTAGGCATCAACATGCAAGTGTTAGAAACAGCTCTTTACTCAAGCAACCTGGGCAAAACCCTGATTCTCCTATTAAAAAAAAAAAAAAAAAGCTAAAGGAGCTGGGATAAAGATGATTCTTTTAAGTACACATCTAAAGAAAGGCAGAATAATTTTGAATATATCCATGCCCTCTATTATTCACTGGAAAAACTCTTATCTTTTGTGCATTTGCAAATATACTCGAGTCCATGATTATGCATTGTCATGACTATTCTGTGATGAAATCATCAATCTGAGCTGTTCTGAAATTAAGCTGAATTTTGCAAGTGACTTTTTTGTCAGAGAAAAAGGTATAGAGCAATCTCTTGCTTCTTGTATTCAGAGAATCAGCTATATTTAAAAAAAAAAAAAAAAAAATTACTGAGTTAATCCATTGGTGGTTTGACAGCCCAGACTTCCAAGACTTGAAAAGCCTTGAAGTATCTTATTTCATACCTGATTCTAACATGTAGGCAGCATTGTTATGGACATAATCACAGCTTTTGAGAAACAGACTTCGTTCAGTTGTCCATACAGAAGTGTCTAATGCCATTTGAGATTCTTCAGGGTATCTGTCCAGGCTCCAAATATTGCTCCAGAAGGACACAGTTCTCTCATAGCATCTGCATCATAACTTCCATCCTCTTATGTATGTTTGGATGCCTCCAGATACCTGTTCTGAAGGTCTCAAAGAAGATGAGAAAACAAAACTATTATTCTCATAATTTACAGAAGAAGGAATGACTAATGATGTAGTTTGTCAATTACATTAAGTGTTGACCCTGAAATAGGTAGATATTAACATCAGATCTCTCCAGATGGTGTTTTGTGTGATTACTAGCAGCAAATCCTTCTCTGCTTACAATCTACAAAGATGAACCTTTCACAGGAGGTTGGCGCACTAGAGAAGGCTGACCTGAGAAAAAAGCGGGAGAAACATCTTTACCTGCAAGGAAGCACTTAGCACAGGCTCACCCATATACTGTTAAACCCTTAGAAAGGTTCTTCTTACAGTTTTGGCCCAGGGCAGCTTACCAGCCAGCACTTTCCTAGTCACCATGGGTCAGGGACCATTTGCTGTTTCACTAAGGGATGTCCCTTGTGCTCATCTGGAAAATGAACTTACTCAGCTGACTGAACAAAGGCCATGTCCGTGTTGGCATCATGGCTAAAACCCCATTCCAAACCCAACTATAAATACTGCCAGTGATGTTAGCAACATTACACTTTAAGGTCTAGAGTCACTTCATTCTGGAGTCTCCAGAGAATACAAAAACTCCAGGAAAAACAAAAGGGTTTGCAAGTATCTCTGGCAATCCGGGCAGACCTGTCTGGACAGGCAAAAAAAAACTTTTTTTTTTTTTTTTTTTTTTTTTTTTCAAGTTTGTAGCTGCATCATCAAATATAAGTTTCTAGCACCTATGGCAAAATATGGCACTTTCCCATATAAATGCAATAGAACAAGTCAAAAAAGGGAAAAAATACTTATCTTTCATAAGTATATAGAATAATAAGTTCTACTTATAGAGTAGCTTTTCATCAGCTGCAGCCAACAGCCTCTTACAACATTTATTAATAGAGTTCCAAGAGCATTTCTTTCTCAGTGTGTGCATAATTCAGACAGAAAAAAAAAAAAGGATAAAATAAAAAATAAAGGTAATCAGTGGTTTAGAAACGTTTGGAAGTAAAAAAGATTTTCAATCTCAGCTTCAAATGTTTTTCTTTAAGGAATTCTTTAGTAAAGTGCTTTTTGCTTAAATGGCACTGATAAAATTCAAAATATCATTCAGATCAAAAAGCTGAAAGATTGAATTCTGAAAAACAGGAAAACGGGCAATTTAAGTGCTTTTCAAAATTGCTGTTTGTCTGTTTTCTGCACAAATAAATTGAGAAATACCAGCAATTATGATTCTGGTGTCTCCAAATCTGAACACCTTCCCCAGGAAAAAGTTTTGACCATAAAATGTTGCCCAGCTTTCCACCACACTGTTCCCTGCCTAAGAATATTTTGAGAGAAGACACCATTTGCTGAGCATACAGCATCCAGAGCTACAGAATAGCTTTTCTGAGCAAACAGAATGACTCAGAACTGGAAAAGGTGCACAAATATACTTGAGAGAAATATACAATGCTATCACTAAAATCTTAACATTTCCACAATAAGGTGTTTGCAATATTGTCTCTATTTAACAGAGATAAATTAAAAAACCACAGGAACTGTTACAGTAGCCAGAAGTCCATGTCAATACTTCAGTGGTCTGAGTGCTCTGAGCCAGAACTCAGGTCAATGGCCATTATCCTGCTGAGAAGTGTCTTTTTCATTTTAATGGCCATTAGATATCAAAGCTCTGCACTGATGTCTGGTCTGAGAGGCAGCATTTCTCATAGCCTGGGCGCTCTTGCACTGTGTTGGGTCTTTTATGACCAGTCCAGGGAGGCCACCTATTAATTAACACTTCCCCTGCAAATACAGACCTACCAGCTCCTCCGCCATGGATCACCCATGACCCAAGCCGGACAGTAATCCTGGATAAATGACCCTCTAGCACATGTATGTTGTGTCTATATAATATTCATTGTAAGTCCCATGTATCCTGGACTTGTTTGATTCATTGACCTTGTGGTGTACGATCCGTCTGACATGGGGGTGAGTCTGGTTCTCAAGCGCATGCTGTGTTTGCTAGTGTTATGGAAATTACTCATGTCAACCACCATAACGGGGTTCGACCCTAGGTTTCTACTGAATCAATCATCTGAAAAGAGATACTTCTATAAAGTCCTTTTTATTTATAGTGCTACAGATTGAGCCGGGTGCTTCTGAAGAGGGACCTCGAACAAAGAAACTCCTTGCTAATTATACCCTTATAATGAACAGTCTGGACCAGTAGTAATATCAGGATCTGGGGTCTTCCCATTCTTTATTGGACCTTTTCATTGTCTCTAGGAGGGCTGGGGTTTTTAATTTGTCTCTAAGGCTGCAGCTTCTGTTAATGAATGTAGCTTCCTTACCTTCTGGCTTGAACCAGGTCTGGGGCCTTCTTTTACTTGACTAGGTAAAAGTTCAACATACCTAGGTGAAAGTTGACAGCTTGCAGCCTAAGGCTTCAGCAAATCTATCTACTAACGCTAAACAAGTTATGCTAAACAAGTTCTATATAAGTAGTATATCAAATCACACAACACTAGGCATGTGCAAATCAGTTTTGTAGTGTGGAGCCAAGAGGGTTTATATATAATGTATTACCCCTCCTGTTTTCAGAGCTGCCCACACAGCAGATCTACAAACGCTACTTCATGGTGCACCCCTGGTCCTAGGGATTGAGCAGGATTGACACCCTTGGTCAGCAGAGTTTGAGTACCGACTGCATCAAGGGGCCTCCCTGTCCTCCAGTCTGCCAAACCAGCTGTGTATGATATTGACACTGAAATTATGGGAACTCTTATTTGGCTCTTTCCAGAACTACTTTCTCAACCCTGGAGTTAAAATTCATTCTCTAGCTAGTGCACATCAGCCAGAAGATTTCCATGACAGTTATTTTTCTGGTCCGGAAAAGGTTAATAGCTCTTTTCGCTGACAGTAAGAGCAGCTCAGGCTGTTATGCTACAGATTGATTGTTTCTTTAATTATATGCTGTCACTCCAAACTTCACAGATTTTCCAGATATATATCTTCCTTTATATATTCACAGATTTATGTGTAGATAGATAGATAGATAGATGATAGATAGATAGATAGATAGATAGATAGATAGATAGATAGATAGACAGACAGATAGATTATTTTTTTTAAGTTCAGCATCAAACTGTGGACAGAAAAGATCCTAGTCACACTTGAAATCAAAACTACTGCAAGCTCCTGAAATACTTTAACATATCCCTCTCTTCCCACTTCCTTCTCATCCCCCTCTTAAGTTACAAAGGAAATACTAATTAGCTTCCAGCATCAGGCATGGCACGTCTGTATTATATGCTGCTCTCAACTGACAGCTACTGTACAGTAATTGGGTCAAATGCACAGATGCTCAGAATAACCAAAGCATTGTGGTTTTGCCTGTAGCTCTGTTGGAGGAAGAACAGAGAATTCCACAGTAAAGGAGGACCCAGCACAGTTACTTGTAGCTCAACTGCTTTAAGGATTCTTGACTAGAGATCTTTACTAGCTTTAAAGATTTATGAGGATTTTTACAGAAGCTTCCAATATCTGACTGGGAAAAAAATCATTTTGCCTTCATAGGAAAACCATCAGGCTGAAAGATCATAAATATGTTATTAACTTCATACAGGTAGTAAGCCTTTTCTTTTACACGTGCATCCACACCCTTCATTTTCTCCAAAACTGAAATTGGAGCATCTCCTTTAGTGAGCATATGGTGGCATTATTAAGATCTTCACATCTCTGAAGTAAGGTGTTTGCATAGTCGCCTGTTCTTAACACAGAGACTGCCAAAATAAGCACAGTATACCTAACTAGTTCATGTCAACAATGTGCTGGGCTGCAGTGTAGGCACTTACACAATCTGAAGGATGCGAATCCTCTGACCTGGTAGGCGCTGTGTTTGGGCCCTGCAACTGGATAATTACACCATGGCAAGCTGGGAAGGGTAAAGCAGCATGAAAGGCCAGATCCGGAGATAACACAGCTCTGCACACATAAATGTCACAGGAGTGTGTCAGAGTAGCTAGATGAAAGTCTCTTTGGGTCTTCACTGGTATTAATGGGTGTTTTTCTTCTGCAAGAAAATATCCTTATTAGTGAAAATCAGTGCCTGCAGCTGGTGCTGCCCTGCCAAAGCCTTTAGAGTTGTGCTAGTTTATGTCTGCAGGGGGTTGGAGCTGGATTTTCAGAGTTGGAGCATTTTCAGATTGGAATGATGGACATTTCTGTTGGCCATGCTTGAAAACGTGGCTAGTCACACAATGCTGACACTTTTTCTTCTTTCCAGATACAGAGGATCCATGAGGACTCAGACAGAAATCCCACATGGTGCTACCCCACTAAGTTTCTCTGGTGCAATACTACTACAGAGTGGGTTGGATGAGTTCAGGGAGGAGAAGGAGATGGTCTGTATGATCATGAATGAATAAAGGGTTTCCATGAGATGCTTTTTCTTAAGTCAGCTCCATCTGTGGAGAAAAAACGAGTGTAAAGAAGGGCTTCAGAGAACCAGACATCTTTTGAAAGGAGATGCAGAGAAGCAGAGGGCATCTGCTTGTGGTAATACCTCTGCAGAACCTTACAGTCTTTCTGTAAAGAAGCTTGACCATTTATCCCATCCCAGGGAGACATCAAAGCACCTCATACAAAAAGACATTCATGGGATTCTCAATTTTGCTCTTCCAAGATAACAATTTTAGCTAAACAAGAGTGTGACCTGTATAATAAATAACCAGTCACACTTTCCTCTTCAGCTTTGTGGACTGGTCTTGTCCAAGCTGTTCAGCAGGATTGTTGCAGTCTATTGTTTCCAGACATGCAGCTTCATGCTGGCATATAACTGAATGGAGGCAGAAGTCCTTGATCCAAAAGCAAGTATCTTCAATGCTATGAGGGCTTGACATACCAGGCACACAAACCCCAACATCAAATAGCGACTCATCATTATGTGCACAGCAGTCAGGGCTAGTGCAGCTTTTGAAGATGTCCACCAAAGGCATTCCAGTCCTAATCCAAAATAAAATAAATAAACACCCTCCTGAGATGACAACTCTTTGCTGATCAAAGTCAGAGCAAGTGCTGGGTGTGTTTGGGAAAATTCCAGAGCCAGGTTTGCTTCATACACACTCTTGCTTATAACAAAGCAAAGGATCCACTGGGATTTTACCCACAGCCCAGCACAAAGGCAGCCTCCCCTCCAGGGGAAATAACCCTCCCTGAACTGGGGACTGGAAAGGAGTGTTAGGTCAGCACTGCAAAGACCTTCTATAAAGGATCCTCCTAGAGGCATGAAGTGCCTAAAGAACCACAGAAATATTTCAGGAGTTGTTTGGGTTCGTTATTTTCTTAATCTCAGACCAGCAGATTGCTCAGAGAGTGAACAGCACAGAAACCCTCCAGACTTATGACTGAGAGGCAGAGATCCCCACAGCACAATTCTTATGGGCTGGATCTTTCAAATGGTCTATTTGAGATGAAGCACAGGGAGAGATACCAGTGGCCATAGGACCTGATAGGAGCTCAACCATGCCACAGCCTCAGTCCTGCCTTCTTGAGCCCCTCCATCCCCCCCACCCACCGCCAGCAGCAGAAGCAGCCCTGCTTTCTATGATTCACAGGCCAGGAACCAAGCAAGGGGCCACCACCAGACAGCATGAGGCACCACCCTCGTTGTGGGTCAGTGTAGGGCCAGCTCACCTCCAATCTGTGAGACTTGACAGGCCTTCAAGGATTGGCACAAATCAGTGACGAGCACTGGAGAGCCTTGTTAGACAGTGCTGCTGGCTGGACCAGAAAGCTTTGTCCTGCAGGAGAAAAGAGGGGCAGCCTAGGATTAGATATACCAGCCCTCATGAAAGATATTGCCAGCTCTCAGGTTAGCTTTCTTCTGCTGGAGCAGTGCCCTGGAGCTCATGGCCAGGCTCTGGATGGAGATCCTCTCTGTGTTCTTTTCAACAGCAATGGTCAAAGCAGACGTTTCCAGGTCAGGTAGAGCCTCAGCAAGAAGGTCTGATGTCTGGCTGTACCCGTCCCACCTGGGCTCCTTGCAGCCGCCACCACCACCTCTCCACTCACACTCCATCACTGACCTACAACACAGCAGATGTTAAAGGCTGATGGGACCAGCCATGAATTTGACAACTTCTCCAGTGAGTCACCTTGAGCAGAAACCTCTCATCCACACCACACACCTGTAAAGACTGCAAGGACCCTCGCTGCAGCTAAACTGTTGTTAAGCAATCCCACCCACCTCACCTAGGTAAAAATCAGTGCTGAGAGGAGGCACAGCTGACTACTGCCTCTCTCTTGCCCAGATTTTTCTGATGCTGACAAAAACTAGGGCAGCTTCAGGCATGTTATCTTTGTGCATAACTTTTGCTGTCAGTCTGCAAAGAAATATCAAGAAGGCAGTTGATGGTGCTGCTAATTTCCTGGGAAGATGAGATGGACCTATTTCTCTTTTCTTGCTGTGGGTTTGCAGGCAGTGCCTGTACCCAAGGCAAACTGCTGCAGCACAGAAATACCCCGTGTGCCACCAGATCATGCTGCTCATGCCCGCAGAAGTTGGGTGTCTGGAGCTCCCCACTGCATGTGGTTTGCTGGTTTTTGAGAACACAACTCTAGAGAAAAAAGCATAAGTTGTTGTTTTCTGCATATTAATAAACATAATACATATGCATATAATATGCATATAATTCTGTGTATTGGACATGCAGCCGTCTCTAAGAAAATGAAGTGCTTTGTATATAGAGCTGTTTTTATACACATTTCACCATTACCTAACACAGCCAAGGCAGCAGTCCCACTCTTACAGGGACCAGGTACAAGGCAAGCCTGACTTTATGACTGCTTTTACAAAATGTTCTTTGTTCTCAAAATGTCCCAGAGAACATCCCAGTGCTGTTCTTCCCTGATTCTGCTAATTGCTCACTTGATTAATGGTAGGAGAGTATCCCCTTAGACATATAAAATCAAAGATCACTTGTAGTGCAGCAGCACATGCACATATATTGGGGAGGAAAACGGATCTGTGACAAAGTGAGTCATTTCCTTCTTATTTCCTTCTTTTTTTTTTTTTCCTTCCTTTTTCTTTTCATGTGTGCGTGTATTTTACTGTTTCTTCCAAGTCATGGTAAATATCAAAGTAAGAGGAAAAAAAGTATTTGCTTTTTTTCTTAAAAATAAAATGTCTTTATAGTATCTCCCAATTAAACTCCTTCAGAAATGTACAGCATTTTTACCACAGGGAGGGCTGTTACAAGCCTGACAAAGTGGTGGAATGGAAACACTCCAAGTGCCATACAGCCTGTGATTAATCGAAAAGAAGCACATCAATAAAACATGATCTCCTTCTCTTCAGCTGATAGAGACTCATAAATAATAAAGCTATAATATGTGGAGTCCAAAGTGGAAAGACGTTTACAGTGTCAGAAATGGTAGGAGAAAAATCCCTGAAAACGATGCGGGATGAGTTAATTTAGAAGCGCCTGTCGTTTGTTCAGTGCTTTGCTTCCCTTCACGCCCTTCCCACCACAGCCTGCTAAACGCACAAAGCTTTAACCACCCAGCCTTGGGCATCACCTGAGATACCAGTGACCCCCTGAGAATAAGAGGTGACCTAATTGACATCGAGAGACTTTTCCCAGCTATACTGCCTAGCTGCTATGCAAACCCAGGTGTAGAGGTGTTCATGGCTTTTGTACTGCCTGTCTTGCAAAACTGATAATATCCTCCAAAGTATCTGCTAGCTCATGTTTTGTGTCGCTAAACAAATGCCATGTTGTTAGAATGATGTCAAAACAGCAATCTGTTATACATAGGTTAAAAAGTATAGGTGTGGAAGAAAGCTTCAGAAGTCCCCACCACATCTGGCAATCCATGTATATAAACAGTATATAGACCTTTGAGATCTTCATTGTCTGTCCGTAGCCATAACACCCCACTGCTTCCAGCACGGCCTCTTTCTACAAGCCAACTGGATTTTCCTCACTGCAACGAAGGCCAAAAATGTACCTAGAGAAACATAGGTTGGCTTCACGCTGCCTGCCTGTGCTCTCATCCATAACCAGCATGGAGTATACTAGTATGGGAGGTATATTCATTAGAGAATTGGAGGTAGATTTATTAGTATAGCAGAGCTTCAGATAACAACATACACAGTAACTTAGAAGAGCATGAACAAACATAAAAAATAATAGATGCCCCCCCTTGACTTTAATCATGCCAGCAGTAAAAGGTCTGCACGGTGTAAAAGGTTCAGGATTGAAAACGGAGAGAGGGACCTTCCTTGATCATACATCAGAAAGTGAAATCAAACAAATGATTACCAGCTTGACTTAAACAAAACAAGAAAACATGGTTCTATAAAGAGTTATCTGGATGCATTTTACAGAGGTAAAGGTTGCACAGTGTTTCTAACATCCAATTGTCTTCAGTAGGTTAATGTCATTTTATATTTGTGATAATAAAAGAGGTGCCATCCCTGTGGCATGGAGCCTGTGTCCATGCTTGAATTCCTAGCTGCAAAGACTCCAGCTCTTTGAAAACTTAGTCTTTGAATAAGTTCAGAAAGCTTTCTCCTCTGCTGACACTAAATGATTTTCAAAGAAAGATTTGAATCTAAATCTCCATTTTTAATCTAAAGCTTTATTTCCTTTGGTGTCTATTTGGTGTGGTTTTTTCTTCTCTCCTACAAACAGAAATTTCACAAGTGACATAATACTACCATGTAGGAATTCTTTGTGCCTTAGCTGAACTACACATTTACTAATAAGGATATGTTTAAAATTTTAAGCAAACATTCCTTTCTTTCCTATTTGTTTGACAAGCTATTTTCGCTGGGGGTGTTGCTTGAACTCTCTGTGTTGCTGTATCAAGTCTGGGGGGAACAGCAAGACCCAGAAGCCTTAAAAATCCACCACTGCATCTGCTGCTTCCCTGGTGTTTTCAGCAGCAGTGGTTGGACTCCAGATGCAGCTTCACTACATCTTCAAACACATTACAGTGCAGTCTGCAATCAGGCACTTAGATCAGTTCAGAGCAATCAAGAAGTTGCCACATCAGACCAGCTCATGCTGGATTCTGGAGAGCTAGAAGTGCTGTGGTCAGCTGTGCTAATCATGGGCAGTTACTTTGCTCCAACACTCTGAAAGCAAGTGGAAATGAAGAAAAATATAAATGCGACAATGCAACATGCTAACAAAGTGCAAAATGGCTGCATGTTGCATTGTCCCAGGAGAAGAAGGTGAGCTCTCAGCTCTGCTGCTCATGCTTTTCTCCGTCACCTCAGGTACCTGATGACTGTTATCTGGCCCAACATGACCTACCCTTGCAGCTGCAAAAAGTCCATTTTCCTCCAGCTGTGGGGTTCTCCTAATACCTAATGATGAAATAGCTACTATGGTCTTACACCCTTGAACAGCCAACCTCCAGGGAGGTGGACAGGACACCAGGTTGCCTCTATCACATTCAGTTTTATTACTTCTTTCATTCTTCAGCCAGTCCCAAAATCGCAGGTGAAATGGTCCTGAGGTTTTGATTTTTAATGACTACTGGAAATGTGTGCAAACCTGGAGGGACTTCAGCGTGCCTAACCTGGACAAAAAGAGGTTCTTGATATGGAAAAATGTTTGCAAAGCCCAAGACATGAGATTGGAAGCATATTTTGCCTGTGCTGGATAACCTTTCTGGGCCTGGCCCTTAGCAACGAATGGGAAAGAGAATAAGCCAACACACCCATCCGTCATCACGACAGTATCTATACAGACAGCACTTTTCGTGTGAGGAAGCCTTATGCACTTATCATAATAACCATCCCCAGAATCTGCAGTACACCTCTCAGCCTGGTATCTACACATCCCCCTCTACCCTGTCTGTGACAAATAGAGATAAATGCACAGTTCAAAGGAAACTGGAGTGCTGGACAAAGTGGGAGGCAGGAAACAGCTATTCAAACAGCGAGTCAGCCCTGGAATTAACATGCATGCAAAGGCATTGGTCCAAGAGGGTGAAAATCAGTTGTCTCCACCATTCATGGTGCTGGACCCATGAGCAGGAGGGAGGAGTCATGTACCAAAAGACACAACTGCTCCTTCCCCTGCGATGGAATGTTCTTCAGGGGCCTTCGTGTTCTCCCCAATGCACCCACCAGCCTGCACTCAGAGTTCACCCCTGGAGACAGTGACAGAGACAGGGCAGCTCCAAAAGCTGCCACATAACTGCCGAGCAACAAGGAGTCTCCATGTGCATACCATGTCAAAAGTATGCTAATCTGACTGCTGTTAGTGATAATAGAATGTGGTGAACCCATCCCAAACTACCCTGAATGAAACCCTCTCAATGTTTACGAACACATGCTCATCTAACCCATGGCCACTTACACACTGGGGTAACTAGAGGAGACTGAACTTGAGAATCCTGCACTATGGGATCCCATAATATCCTCACAGAGTCTGAATGGGGTCCTCCCCATCCAGGACCCTATCTTCCCTTACCAGGGGAGGCAGAGCAGGCAGCTTCATCTGTTTATGGGGAAATATTTCCCTCTCTGGCTGTTTGAGGGATGGAGTTCATCTACAGGCAAGACAGCCTTTATCAAGTTGAGTTGAGGTTATGGTAAGGGAGAAGGAGGTGTTTGAGTTTTCTCTTCCACCGTGATCAAGCTGAGGAGAAGAATTCAGTCCCATCTGGTTGCCCAGGGATAAGCTAGAAGGAAGAAGATGACTACCACTGCCTGTTCAGGCCTAGCACAGCTGACTTGAGCCATACAGGACTGCCATACAAGTTCTAGAGTCTGATCAAATGTAGTTTTAAAACAGACTTTAAGCAGAATTCTCCAACCACATATAAGAGTGAAAGGCATCAGCCTCTTGCCAGAGGATGTTCTGGAGTTACCATCAAGGGTCACAAGTGCTGGGGCCCCAAAACTTTGAACAGCTTTTGAAACAACTCCCGTGTAGCTCCATGTCCTGCTGTCATGGCTTTCTCTCACAGGTATGCCCATGCTCAGCAAAGGGGGTGACTTCTCCTCCTCTTCTTCCATCCTCTCACACTGAATATTGATGTCCTGACCTCTCCCCATCTGCCCCACTATACACCCAAACCCTCTTGGTCCTTCATGCTTTTCAGCCTTAGTCTCAAAAACTTCTTGAACTCCAGCCCAAACCAGTGGATAGCTAGTTTTTCAGTCTCTCTCCATCACTAGATGTCTTCAGGAGGAATCATCTAGATTGATATCAGTCAGATACTACTTTGGTGAAGAGTTGATAGCCAGATTCACACTCTTTTTCCCAGCAAGCACATCATGAGGCTTTCCCCTATTGATTGGTCTCAGTCTCCACAGTGGCCTACAGGAGCTTGGGTTTTTTCTCTTAGTAGTGCTCAAACAACTGCTATAAACATGCCCTTCTAGGAGGAAGTCTCATTTTCTCTGTGTAACTTCAGCTCCAATATCGTAACATCTGAATAATGAATGTATCAGGGCTGTGAAGTCTATCATCCCTTCAGCTCCCTATTCGCCCCGAGTTCCCTGTCATCTCAGCCTGATGCAATCAAAGAAATAGCACAGGATGCTTTCCTAGCTCCTGGGTACCACTGCTGAAAAGTCTCTGATCACTGTTAATAGCATTGGTTCAGCAAGACCCAAATTCTAATGCAATTAACAGGGGAGTAACTGAATCAGCTTTATTGTGTCTCCACAGGGGACATACAAAAATGCTTCAGGCCTGTTGAGGCCATGTGTAACTCTACAGGTTTAAACTCTTCCACATACACACATATCAGAAACTGCAAGATGTTTAGTCACTTTGTTTTTTTCCTCAATTGCAGCTTCAGGGTGACTTGGTGACCTATGACTGGAAATGTTTTTTACAAAGTGTCTTGATTTATTTTGATTAAGATGGATAAGCCCATCTCATACTCCCAGCAAAGAAAGGCATTGTAAGATGGATATACATCACTGTCAGGTGTGCCTCTTTCCACCATGTAGCCAAATGCACGTTGAACAGCAGGCAGGAGAGGACTGGATGGAGGCTATTTAACCATTTTCTGATTGCAGGTCTCAGCAGGGAACTGGTCGCTGCTTATTTGGCATTTTGGATGTTTGGTTTCCCCTCTCTTGGTGTTCACTTTTTCCTTTGTGAATTTTTTCTCCACTAATGGGAAAATAAGGAAAAAAAGGAGGACAGGGCAAAAAGAACCTTGAACCTCCACTCCAGGATGGGTAGGTAACCTTCATTGTTGCATTCATTAGGTTTTGGTTGCTTGATTTTGTGGATGTTGAATGTGTATGTACACAATCAATGATGAAAAAAAGTGAGTGAGCAAGACAGACTCTCTCTTTCAAAGGAACCATTTCTCATCTTTTGTGGAAAACTGTATTTTGCTTTTACCAAGCTAAATGTCAAAGTCCAAAAAGCTACCCTTCTCCCATGCCTGGATAATAATACAGCCTGAGCAAAGCACCACATTTAAGTAGATACAATAAGAACACGATATTTCTTTGTCCAAAATTGTGCTCCAAAATGCCTCATATATATACAAACAAAGTTTTTGCAGTTTTACTGGTATAAACCGGTGCAATTTATCGACCTTTGGCAATAGCCAGTACAAGTTCTAAAAGGAATTTACATTATGTCATAGCTGAAATAAAAAATTAATTCAAATAAATATTTGGTCTAGAGGGAATGTGCCCTTCTTGGCCAGTAAGTTATGGCCCATATTAGCAGGGGTGCTACAGATATCATTTGCTTAAAATAGTCATGGGAAGGAAAACCAGTGCACCACGGATGTAATCACTAAAATTCAGAGTTCATAGGTAGGAGGACAGAAAGAGGCAACAGCTGATACCTGTCCTCTGATGTCATCTTAGCAGTACAAAGCCCAGCATCACAGTGCCAGCATTTGAGACCATCTGACCTATTTCCTAGGTCTGCCTTGCCTGGAAGAAATCCATAGGTTATACTAGGTGGAAAGTAGTTCACTCAGCATTGGTGGACTCAGCAGTGTTAAGTTTACCATTAGACTTGATGATCTTAAGGGTGTTTTACAGCCTAAATAATTCTATGATTCTATCTCTAGCGTGAACATCTCCAGCTAGCCAGAGCATTTCAGGTCCCCTTTAGTGGAGACAAATGGGCACTTTTAGTGACTGTTTCTTCTCACCTATTTTGGTTGCCTGAGCTGCATGGCTGTCATGGCTGCAGTGTAGATATAGGCTGACATACCTAGGGGTGGGCCACACCATGGTGGAGGGGTCTTAATCTAGGGGTCTCTTCCTTTGCCAAGTTGAATGCCTGGAGTTGAAAATACAAGCAGTCTTCCACCACAAAATAAAATCCTCTTCACTGTTATTCATGTAATTTTCAGTATTTGAGATGTCCAGCCAGAAAGCTGATCTTCTCAGCATAAGCTCACCTGCAATCTGGTTGCCTGGGCTGGGGATCCTCCGCTAGCTCCATCTCAAAGCAGGTGATACTTCATATCTGCCAAAGCACAAACCACTGTGATGACATTTTGGCCACCAAGTTTGATCTAATAAAGTAGAGAGGCAGGAGGAAAGCTTTCCGGGCACACCTGTGAGCTTGAGGTCTCACTTAGGAAGTGAGCACCAGCTGATATTCTCCCTAAGGTGGGAAATAGTGGGGTGTCTTCTCAGGGGACTCATATGCACCTTGATCCTTGCCATCTACATACTGAACGGCACCTACATGCTAATGAACGATGTCATCCTCTCCTGACTCACTGACTCTCTGTCCCATTCTCTGAATGGGGGCTTAAGGCAGTTTCTTAACCTTTCAGAAGTGTGTATTGTAAGGGACTGTGCTGGACTGTGCTTGTCTCAATATTGCTGCTGTACAACTACCACTTCCTGGCCTCAACATCCTGCTGCTGTGGAGGAGTACGCTCTGAAGGAGATGAAATGTCCCCGAGGAAACCACCATCCCCGCCTGAAGCTAGAACATCCTTCATAGCTCCTACCAAGCTGCACTTGTGTGCAAGGCCGGGTGGAGATGAAATAAGGGTGAGGAAGATGTGCAGAGGCTGAAGACGCTGCAGGTTGACACACACCCCCCTCCCCCAGCACAGCCACCATGAACATGCATGGAGGAACACAGGGTGGCACGTATGACAATGAGCTCCGTGTAAATGGACAGAAACTTCAGCAAAATCGTGGGGACTGGGACAATAAAAGGACTACATGCTCCTCTCTCAGGGAGCTCAGAGGTCAGAGCTGGGATTTCAGAAAGTTGACATCATCTCTCTGCGGAGCTCAGAGTTCAGGATCTCATTGACCATCACCTGAACTCTCTTCTTGGAATTCCTCATCACCTGCACCAAGACAACAGGATGCCGCTGGATTCATGGTGGTGGTATCTGATCTTGCTGCACCTCTTCCATTTGCTTGCTTAGTTGTTACGACTTTTTCTTTCTTCTTCTCTCTGTCCTATCACTATTATCCCTTGTTACAGGAATAAAGTGTAAAAGGTTGTATGGCATCTGACCTTGTTTGAGTCTCACTCTTAGGATTGTATCAAAACCTCCCCTGACATTGGATTGGGACAGCTATTCATCCAGTCAGATTTTCAATCCATTCTCATGAGTTGTTTATGTTTGGTTGGGTTCAGGTTCTATTACTCAGAATTCAGGATCCCACACAGACAGTAAAAGAATCTTCCAGCTGCCACATCCTGCAGCATGTTGGTCAAATCACTGGAAAATTCATTTCTTCTCCATCTAATATCTCAAAAATTAAGTCACAAAGACCTGCCCTCATGATATCTTTACTGCTTTAGTAGTAGCACATAGATCTTTTTTCTATATTCAAGCCTGATGAAGTTTTGCTCATGACTGCTGGGTGTAACAAGGTCCTGCAGATAAAATGGTAATAGAGATCATGCAGTGAATATGTCCAGAACAGCCTGAACACTGCCTCCAGAATAAGCTCAGAGAGAGATCATCTCCATCTTTCTGTGTGCCAACACAGTTCACACTAATTGTGAGATTATCCAGAAATACCCAGTTTAACATATTCCTATAAGAGATAGATTAGGACTCAGGCTGATATTCAGCACCTTTTCATCAGTATAGCTCTCCCCTATTAGAAGTTAATCCTAAAATTTTTCTAGACATGTACAAGCATACATCATCCAAAGGATTAAAGATGCAGTGAGTATTTTGGATCCTGCAATGTGCTATGGACAGATTCTCTGCAACTACTTCTCTCCTGAAGGCCTGGGGTAGGTGCAGCTCTGATGGCAGTGGTGAAGATGAGGGTGGCAACCTCCTTCTGGTTCTGACATGTCTAAAATGAAGAAATTTAAGCCTGAGCTTCTCACCCCAGTCTCCTTCTATAGTCAACAAAGAGAAATGGGCACATCCAGAGGGCAATTTGCCACACTAAAATGAGCCTAAGGTCAGTCTGAATGAGACCCTTTGGAAGGTCTTACAGCTATTGGTTACAGGGGGACCCCAGCATGAGGAACTCAGATGCAGTTGTCCGACTTTTAGATGCCTAAAATTAAAAGACACAATTCTCACTTTGAATCACCTCCCTGTCCCTCCCCACCATATCACTCGGAGGAACCAGACCCTCCTCTTTCATGTGACTGTGTCCCCACACCACAGGACTGGGATGGGTGGTGAGGTACCTGCTTCATCTCTGAAGGGAATACCAGACTCTTTCCCACTCCCTGTGCTTGGGACTAAGGAAGCAACCTGCATCTCTACGCTGAGGATGGGTGGGTGCTCAACTGCAGCCAGAGAAGCACAAACTGAAGGTTAACGGGAAGCAAATTACCTTCCTGGCAGATCTGAACCTGATTACCCCACTGGATCACTCCAACAAAGCAACTGGGACTTCACAAGTTAAGGCCACATGTGTTCAGCTCACCTCCAGAGCCCTCACTCACAGAACATACGATGAAATCCAGTGTTTTCTGGAGAGCTTGGGTGGAGTTTTTTCAACCTTACCTTGGGAACAGGTTTATAAGATCATCTCAATTGCTTAAGAAGCTAACCTTGGCTGAATCACATCCCAACAAGGAAGAGCTGTTTCCTAATGGTCAGTTACAGTGGTAGCAAGTCTGAATGCCTCCCCTTGCAGTGAGATTACTTCAGCCTGAGCTGGACTCATTGCAGAGTCAGAGCAGCTCTTGCACTCTGCATTCATTTATGCTCAGAGGCATTCACCACAAGTTCTTTTCCCAGTACCAGGAAAATCACTTGTCAGAGAGACAGAGCCTTTTTGATCAACCCGAGACAGGGTGTCTTACAGTGAATACCTTGCTGCCTGCAGCAAGGAGCAATCTGCACTATTTTCCAGGCTTGATTTCCTTTGTTTTCCACCCTCGGGTTCTGTCTTTCACAAAGCAGCACTGCAGGCTGGGACAATTCACACCCCGTTGGAGTCCATTAGATAGGTTTTCAGCCCCTGTCTTTCCACGTTGTTGGGTTGTGGGGTTTTTTTAACCTTCAGAAAAGAATGAGAGCTCAAATGAATAAACTTTGCTGGACAACTTTTTTGTTTTCGTTTGTCCCTAGATGTGCTCTAGTCACTTCTGTGTGTAGGCTGGTGGAAATGTCAGCTGTCAGATCTTTATCTCAGACCCACACCTGGGAAACAGACCTGCCCACATTGTATTGGGATTTGGAACATTTGTGCTGGGAAATGGAGAAGAAAGTTGGAGAAGAACAGATGATACCAGCCTATGATACACCCATGTTACTGTGTTGTTCTCCTAAATGAGCAATTTCAAAACAAAAGGAAAACATTCTTAAGATTAAACATTCTTAAAGTTCAGATGTTTTGATGACATTTTTGAAAAAAACTCTTTCCACCCACACAAGCTTTTCATTTTGAAAATTTCCTTAATTGCTCTATTGTTATCTTAATGCTCAAACTTTGATCAGAGCACTTTGATTAAAATGAAATGTTTTATTCTTAGGGTTGCCAGTAGCTCGAAACAGCGCTTTTCCTAATTACTCTAATTGCGGAGACAGGGCAATTTGCCTGCTTAGTACAAAAGGTATTAAATAGCCTAGGAGTCAGAGCTGAGGCACACAGGTCACAACTTCCCAAGCAGGATAAAAGCAACATGCAATTCTGTAAAGGTTGTGAGACAGGCAGTGGAGATGGACATGAGAGCCAGGGTTCAATTCCTGTTCAATTCCTGTTCCTCCCTTTGTCTTTCTGGCGGCATCTATCTCAGTAGGCATATCTGAGCTGCCTCACCCCATATGAAATCAGTCAAGGGGGCAATTCACCTCATCCTAAAGAGTACATATAAATAGATCAAACATATCGCTCCCTAAAAGTACCAGCTTCTCCCCTAAATCTGTAATCAGAGCCTAGGGATATAATTTAGTTGCTTAAAAGCAGGTTTCTAGTGCCATTTGGGACCCAGAGGGTTCTCCCACTGCATGTCTAGCTGCCGCTTCAGAAGACCCTGAGTACCAGCCCCATACAGTTGTTTCACATACCCCAGATCATGTAAAAAGACGCTAAACACATATGTTTAGTCCACTGAATAGAGCTGATCACAAACTACAAGAGGCAGAGGAAACAATAATTCCCATAGGAGTTTGCTCCAGTAAATGAATCACCCTCACCATTAATATTTTTCTCCTTCCTATGTTGTGTTCTTGTCTAGATTAAAAAGCCTATTAGCATCCAATATTTTCCTCTCAGTGATGTACTTTTAAAGAGAGCAATCAATTCTCCTATTAACTGCAGCAGAGTAGATAAAGTTTGTGAGGTCTTACTGTAAGATCTATTTTCCTGTTCTGAAATAATTTCCATGGGTGGCAGAAATAGGCAAAGTACAGCAAAAATAATCTTTGAATGGAAACTGGGTCTTAAACAGAATTCATTCCCAGTCAATGCATGTAATTCACAGGACTCATAATTGCAAGTGTATGACACTGTCTTCTTAAAAACCAATTTCCACTTCCCCATAGCATAATTTCTAGCACTGAATGTCATTCTTGCATTCAGGAATGGATCTTTGTCCATGAAATTAAAGGAGCTTCCTCTTCACCTCACATCTACTCTTAGCTATCATGAGGCAATCAAGGTGAGCTCTCTAAAGGAATTTCTAGTTCCTTCTACATTGAGCAAAACTGTTAGCACACGAAGTCCCAAGTTCCCTGGAAGCCAAGGGCACTGGGGAAAGGGAGTTCTGCTAAACCAGCCACATAGTTGAAAGTCGTTTGTTAAGTCACCTGTACTGTTGACTTTTATTACCACGCTATCGACCTCTATAGCTTTCAACAGGAGGAACACAGACTTTTATTACAGGTGTCAGCTAATACAGGGAAGTAATTATGTTAATGAACACGACAAACAGAGATTTGTGAGGCAGAGTCGGGGGAACTGGCTCACACGATACATCAGAGCAATACATTTTAGCAGGGCAGAGGTAACAAATGTCCTCATGACTGATGACGAGGGAACTGAGTCTCAGGAACAGAATTGCGAGCAGTTATTGCTGCTCTGGAAAAATAAATAAATAAAAAGAAAGGGAAAGCTGAAAGATAAGGATTGTAGAATAGCTGGCCAGAGACCTGTAAAACATGTTGCAGTCCATGGGTCCAACCTCTAAATTTTATCTAAGTCATAAACCTACTGATACGTGGCTGAATCACACCCAACCACCTAAAAAACATAATCAGAGAACGAACTACCCTCCGGAAGTATCTACTCCTCTCGAATGATGTAGAAAGAGTCTGAATGGCCAGCTGAAAATTAGCAGCTATTTTTTAAACAACTGACATTAGATTAAATGTATTCTTCCCCTATTGTTGCTAGGATGGGCAGGGAAAAGGACAGCCCTGTTATATAGGCTATTTGGACTGTCTCAGTGTAGGAGTATGAGTATCTTACTCATTTTCTAACTCTTTTTCATGGTTCTATTTTAATCAAACAGGGAAGACCACTTCAGAATCTACACTAAGTATTCTCCCATCAGACATCTTTCCCCTCTCCTGCCTGTTTGCCAGGACTAATGAGACCACTCTTCTCCAGAGCAGATGCATTTCAGCAGCCCCCTGCTCCGCTTCTTTGTCAAGAGCTTCTCAACAAACAGGATCCAAAGGAGGCTGAAAATCATCTTTTTCCCAGTCTCACCCTCCACAGCAGGCACCACATCAACTCCAGCTGCTCAAGCTCCTAATTGCACGAGAGGAGAACTATGTACAGACCCTTGCACTTGCCTCCTGCCAGCCTATGCCACCCAGGCAGAGTCAGTGGAAACAGCTCACAATGGTTATGCTGCCCCTAAACCTTCCCAGCATCTGCGTCAGGCTGTCAATGTCTTCACAGCCTGCTTTCCTCTGACTGGGACTCACTTGGCTGAAGGGGGACTGCGTATCATGGGGATTTGATGAACTCTCTTGGTTTATTTTGCAGAGGATACTTTAAGGTACCCTGGCAAAGCACACTGCCTGGGGGCACTTAAAAGCCAAGCAAGAAATTAGACATGGTGAAGATTTTTAAATGTATGAAAACTATTGTTCTGGTTGACTAAAAGCTACACAATTGGTCTATTTTTAATGCGGTCGGCAATATATCAGTGTGAATATAAATGCAGTATTTTAAACAGTGACAAATTATGGAACAAGTTATCAGTCCACAGTTAATCGATGTATTCTTGACTTGTACCAATGTGAGTTGTCTTTCCTTGCTTCACATTTGCTCCCTGCTGAAAGCTCAGCTGATAGACGGCAACTTATCCATGGGTCCAGCACAAAGGTTGCACTGTTCAGGTCACTGCAATTAAAGCTATTTAAACACCCTTGGGGCCATAGGAATGCAGGAGTAAGCATGTCAAAATAGCTCATTCTGATAAGCCTTAATGATGGTAGCATGACTGAGATGAATCATTTTAAATCCAGAAGTGCAACTCTGCATGTCATTCCACTCCTATGTCTTAGACTGTTGGCTGAGGTGTAAGTGGGTATCTGACCCACTGGTTAGGAAAGACTCAAAATTATTCTAGACACATGGCGCCACTGGATAACACTGGTTACAGAAGCATATCTATCTTAACCAAGGTAACATATGGGACTGGGACAGGCTTTAGACCCATTTTTGTACAGAAAACAGAATAGACTATATTGCTATGACGTTCTGCCTTGGCCGTCTTCTGCTAACCTAGATGCTGGATGCTCCTTGAAGTTGGGCACAGCACTGAGCTTAAAATTCACTGGTCCCCAGATGCCAAACAAGGAGCTGCTGTTAAACATCAGACCACAGATTCGTAATGGTTTGGAAAGACTGCCACTACTAATGGACTGGGAGAGAGAAGAGGCGATAGGCTGTCTTTCTTCCAGCACACCAGCCTTTGCTTCAGGTGCCATATAGCTGTCATGTTTAAGAAAACACTACCTGCTAACCCAGGTGGATTTACAAGTATGAAATGTAATGTGGGGACCTGGGTTAAAGTTCATGTGTCTCACTCTTCCTGGATGGAGGAGGAGATTCCCCCGCATAACCCCACATGGTGCTGGGGGAAGGTCTTCACAGGGCCAGGGCAGTCTAACCAGACACTGACAAGGCCGGGAGAGCACCCACTGTGCACAGAGCAGCCCTGGGCACGGAGCCTCCTGTGAATGACATGCGCCTTCTTTCTTCTTCTTGAGGAGGACCACACTACGCAGAAGCCCCCGGCCTCGCTCCCCACTTGCTTCAGCACACATCAAGATTTGAACGCACCTCTCTGTCACTCGAGTCACTCACGAGGACACCCCAACACTCAGCATTCACGTCGGGCAAAGGAATCGAGCCTGCCAACATTACCACAGAGAAACAACCAAATTCAGGAATGACCTGACACCAGGCAGCACAACTTCTGCCTCAGTGATAAATTCTCTTTGTCTGGTAGGATGGATGGAAGCCCTAATTTCCTGGACTAATACTAGCAGTAAAAAAATCAGTTACGCTGTGGTCCTTCAAACTTATCAAGCAAATGCATTAGGAGGTATATGATATTTGGGCATACGCACAGGCAGACAGTTGAAGAAAAAAGGAAAAGGGGTTGCAGAGCTTGTTCAGGATGGATTACAAACATATATTTAAAACTGAAATGAAGGCTATACTAGTGTTCTCTCTCCAGAAAATAGCAGCAAGGAGTGAATAACTGAGGAGACCTGGGGATACACCTGGGTTTTTCAGGTTAAATAAGGAGCCAAGGCAAAATGAAGGATTTGAAAATTATATGCTTCTTGGGATTATTGATTAGGGCAACAGCATATTGATTGTGGCCACAGCAATTTTAACCTGAAAGATGTTTTCATGTAAGTCACCACAGCATTATCTGCTGCAGGGATGCTGCTATGCTGGTGTGTGTCCTTTTGTCAGGAGTGTGCCTCAAAGCCACAAAATCCTTGCTGAAAGCCAGCACTGCTGTGGTCATCTAGAGAGTACTGATGCATTGACACTTGCCTGCAGATGCCAGCATAGATCAAGGCCTCACTGATCCAGGCACAAACTGCACAAAGTAACAGACAATTCCTGCTGCAAAAGTCTCCTAATCCAAATACATCCAAATATAAGACAGAGGAGCATGTTTGTCTTTTAGGAGTGTAGGATTCCCCCAAAGTCACTTAAGGATTCAGTAGCAGAACATGGCAGCAAATCCAGATCTCATGAAAGATGCTGAACTACTGAAACCTTGAATATATTCTTCTTTCCAGACATGGCACAGACATGAAACATGACTAGATATCCATGCATTGAAAATGCAGCTGCACATCAGCGGAGTTTCTCTTAATATGATGGGACTTCCCTGGAAGAACAGGGTAGCAGAAGCCTGCATTGGAGTTCTGCAGTCCAGATGTGGCTTGGAGGACAGATTTTACTTCTTGGGAAAGAGACTGAGTTCACAGGGGAAGTGAAGGCTGCAGACAATGAGCTTTGAACCTCAGAAACAATTGTATAGAAGACAAAATTAAACCTGTATTAGGAAAACTGGGATATTGTAAGGCAAGATTTTTGCTGTCACGTGTAAACATAAAATAGATGCTAAAGACCAGAAATGCTGTCACTTCATGGATGCAAAGAAAGAACTCAAGTATCATTATTTCTGCTTGACTTGTGCATGACAACACAATTTTCCTCCCAATGCTTATTAACGTCAGCATAAACAGAGGCTAACCACTGACACATACCATCAATGCTATTAAAAAGCACGGTTGCCTGGCACACAAAGATCCTTCTGAGAGCTCCTAATAAATGAGAAGCTGCTGCTGTTATCACTACAGCCTCTACGAACGTTAGTCAAAGCACCTCTAAATGGAGGGAGCAAACTGCAAGGGAGCCATATCACCATGTCAGCAATAACGTTTCAATTTCTAATCCACCATTATTTCAAATGAGAAACTCTCACAGCTAGAGCTCAGCGTCTCATTTGTCACATCACCCTTTACGGCAATTCATAGGTGATCACATCACTGGAGTGTGTGACTGTCCGTAGGCTGCTGTGCACTGATGCCTACAACGACCCAGGGAGGGAGGGAAATGCCTCTTCCCAGATGACAGCATGTCTGTAGCTGCTTGCTAGTCCTGTTCTTTGGCTCTGGGGCTGACAGGTTTACGTCCAAATAGAAAAAGTTAATGCTTATGCCCATCCCTCACATAATCACCCTCACAGCCCTCTGCTCACAACCCCCATATTCTCAGACTCCCCCATCTTCTCATGGCCTCCCTGTTGATGCAGCCATCCACAATTTATAGACCCCTTCTGCTTCCACCAACTCTGAGAGGCACAGGCTTAATCACAAGGGTTGATCTGGACATTTCTCACTGCAACATCTTTCCTCAGTCTTTTAGTTCAGCTAAACCTTTTTTCTCTTGCCTCATGCCCCAACGAGCACCTCTCCTGTTGATGCTATCCAGAAGTCCAGCTTTGCTCAAGACAGCCTTGTAAGTGCTTTGTTAGAGGATGAAGGTTAGAGAAAGATCAAAGTGATTTTGATGAGAAATACCTGCAGTTAGGTAGCCTCCGGCTGTATCCTTGACAGATCTAAGACCTTATTAGCACTGTATTACATTTATTTATGGAATTTGCAATACAATTCAGGAAACAGGTGTTATACAAATGGAATATTGCCAGGAATTCAGATGATACAAACCCCAGGACTTTCAGTGGCTTTTGACTTCATCCCTCATCCTTTTCCCTGCATCACTGTGCTCTGTAACAAATGGGGGGTGGGCAGAGTAAGGAAAGAGGTTCAAAGGGTACTAAGGCGAGTGGTTACATCAATTCAGTTTGTTAAAGAACAATAGCGGAAGTCTCTGTCAATGGGACTAAGAAAAAAATAATGTTTGGAATGTATTATTATAAGGCCTGGACAACACAGTGTTTGTAGTGGTGTAACCAGTGATAAAAGTGGACATGTCTAAAAAATCTTGTCCTCCAGAAACCCTGTGTTGTGAAAAGGGCCAGTACGGTGCCAGTTTGACCAGCAGAGTTAGTTGGGTGCACTGAGAAAGGCCAGTATGCTATGAACACCTACAAAAAGCCATCTGAGCCGCTGGTTATGTCCGTTTTGGTCATGCAGTATGCTTTCAATGCATCAGCATTGTTGCACCAGTACAGCCCCTAGAACCGGTGCAATTACAGTGGTGTAATTACACAATTTCTGCTGGTGCATCCAGCTTCAGTGATGAAACGTTAAGACCTCAGGTTATAGGCAACTGACAAAAACAGAAGTAAAGAGTAAAAACAAAGTCTTCCAGATCCAGCTGTGCTGATGAGAGATGACACAAACCACATCACTGTGTTTCCTCACGGACTTTGAACGAGTCCACTGGTGGCTGGCCAAGCTGCCCTCCCAAATCTCTGCAGGCAAAATCAGAGGGATTAGGTCAGGTAAAATGATTTACTAGGGAGTTCAAGGAAAATGCACTGCTAAACTGAAGCAGCCTCAACTCTGTCAAGATGGAATGAAGCAGGTCGAAGGGTGTCTATTTCCTTACCCTGGGGAGGCCTGGGGGAAATGTCCATCCACAAACTCTTTTTACAGAAGGGTCAGTTTTGTGGTCTGAGTCAGTGTGTCTGTCTGCTGCAAAATCAAATCTGGCTCTCATGAGAACAGTGTGCAATGTGCATCTGCACCGGTTGGGTTTCCTACATGGGTTGGATTTTCCTTCCCAAACTTGCTTTCATCAGTACAAAGTATTTTTCCCTTACCTAAAAACATCTTTTCTTACCAGCCTTTGAGAAGAAATTCTCACCAATATGTTATGATCACAGTCTTATGTTCTTGAATTTCCTGTGTACATCTTAGTCATTTCACAATATTCAAGACACCTGAGTCAAGAAACCCCTTGGTGCTCTTGGGTCCCAGGATGCAATGTAGCAGGAGTAACAGAGGCCATCACAGAGGTGGTGTTAGGAAATACAGTGATCCCAAAAACCTGACCAAAGCTGACAAATGACAGTAAGATGCACTTAAGGTCCTCACAGTCCTCATAACCAAGAGCTTAATCAATTTCAAAATTTTATTTTCACAACCCCTCTCTAAAAGCAGTATGGTACTCACCTGACAGATAAAAACATGAGGTTATGTGGACTCTCCAATGAAATAGAATCATAGAATAGTTTGGGTTAGAAGGCACCTTAAAGTTCATCCAGTTCCAGCCCCCCTGCCCCGGGCAGGGCCACCTTCCACTAGCCCAGGTTGCCCCAAGCCCCGTCCAACCTGGCCTGGAACCCTTCCAGGGAGGGGGCAGCCACAGCTGCTCTGGGCAACCTGTGCCAGGGCTTTACCCCCCTTACAGGGAAGAATTTCTTCCTTACATCTAATCTAAATCTACCCTCTGTTAATTTAAATTATCTCTCATCCTATCCCTGCACGTCCTTGTAAAAAGTCCCTCTCCAGCTTTCATCCTATCCCTGCACGTCCTTGTAAAAAGTCCCTCTCCAGCTTTCTTTTAGACCTCCTTTAGGATGTTTCTATACAAGTAAACAAATAAAGTCAAGGTACGGGCACTTTCTGTTGATCATCCATGCTGTCAGCATGGTCTGTTGCTCAGTTTTCAGACTCTGATGACACAAGAAACTGCAGGGACAGGTCTGGGCTACACCAAAATGAAGAACAACAAAGAAGGTGACATTCATGACATTAAAGAATACATTTACTACGGTGCTGGACAACTGTCTCATCCCACATGGTGGGTTACGAGGAGGGTGAATCTTTTCCATCCCCGAGAGCCTGTGTGCTGGTGGAAGAGCGGGTCTCTGCTCTGCAGAGCTGCAGGGCGGGCTGAGTCACCACAATGACTCAGAGGAACTATTGTGCTGGTGACTTTATTAACTGACCACTTCAGTGAATGAATGGAGACAATTTGACAACAATCAGCTGATAATCATCCGGGAACAAATAAAGGCACTTTGGCCATAAGACTGTTTTCCTAATTACACATCAGTGATCAACCCGATAGCAATTCAATTTGTACAAAACTTATACACATGAATATATGTAAGAAAGAGAAAGAGCAGAAAGAGGGAAGAGAAAAGAGAGGAGGGGGTAGGAAAAGGGAATAGCCACCCTTGGATCCTGCATTGTTGCAGAGTAGCCAGATTGGTCCATAGGTGGTGGGTTGACAAAGACGCACATAGGGTGTTGCCTTTATATAGAGTCTTTCTTATGCATGTGCAATAGCTTGTTCCAGAAGGTTCTTATTTTCTCTGGCTTGTACCTGCACAGTTAGGCAAGTTCTGTCTCTGGTCAACAACAGGGCGGAGGGGGAGAGAAAAGGCCCGCTGTCCCACCTCCACAGAGCTCACTCCACTTCTCCCCGGCAGGGCGTTCCACTCAAGATGTTTGAGACATTCTCTGTATGAACAGTTTCTTGTTTAAGAACAGTTTGTGATGGCAACAGAATGGAAAGAGAGGGGAAGAGAACTTCCACAAGTGAAGGGAAGGACAGTCCTGGTCCCTCCCATAGACATCAGTTTGGTGCACGTGTGTTGTCCCTCTGAAAGCACAGAGAGAGTTCACGGTGAGGATCTGTCACATGCCTCAGGACCGTTGCTTGTGAGTAAATGTGCATGACTGCATAAAAGCTTGAAACACCCCCACGCATCTGCTTATCTAAATGGTTTTGTTTCTTGCTCTAAGGTAAGCAGTATGTCGCCAAATGCCTCGTTGATGTTCCTGGTGGGTCAGCTGCTAGTGCTGTGCAACAGGTAGATCTCCAGTCATAGAGGCTGCAATGCTCTGAGGAGAGTCAACTGCAGCAGCAAAGATGTATCCAAGACCCAAGCAGAGCTGTCAGATGACATAAGTGCACCATTTCAGAGCAGTCTTGGAGCCATTTCCTCTGGCTGTGTTTTCTGACCACAACTTTAAAATAGAAAGCAGACATCCTCTTGCCATCGAAAAAGAGACTGTAACTTTGAAGATTAGGGTGGGGAAGAAAGACATAACCCGCTAAAAAAGGAAAAGGCAGCAGACCAGAACTGATGCTGCCCGAGATATGAAGCAGCTTGCAAATGCTGACTGTGCTAACAAAGCTCCTGTTTGTCTCATTGCTCCTAAGACTGACAGAAACCTCAAAGAAAGGAACTTTCCCCTTTTCTTGAGGGGGACCGAGGCTGGCAGTGCCCTGAGGTTCAAAAATGACACCTTTCCAGCAGTATTCTGTTTAGTCCCACCGCCTGCAAGTGCAAGAGCTGAGTTCAGCACTGGGGCTTCCAGCTCCCTGCTGCATTTATTCACCCCTCCTTGACATACACTTTAGCTGGAAGAGATAAGAGCTGCTTCCAAAAACCGTTGGTACCACGGGAATGTGAATCAACACATCCTGAGTCCTGGGGTCAGGCCAAGCCCACCTCACCATTGCCCCCTCCTGCTGTGGAAACTTCAGCAGCCCTCAGTCCTCCTCGAGCATTTTAATAGGGACATTTCTCTCCTAATGCCTGAGTGAGGGCTGGCTATGGGAGCAGAAGGAGCAAGCAGCTTCATGCCACAGCCTGCTCCTCTCCTTCCTTGTCCCATGGTGGAAGCAGCCTGGCTTTGGCTTGCATGTGGAAGAAATCCAGAGAACCACTGACTCAAAATCTGCCAAAAATTTTGACCAAGACACCCTCACTGAGTCAGGCTGGTCTTTGTCCTGCAGATAAAGGGCTGGAGAAACATTAAGCATCCCTTTCCATACCACCACACAGCCAGGTGCCTGGGATTCAAGCAAAACATTTCCTGAGGATTAGTGGACAATTCAGAAAAGGCACCACTGGTCCTCTCAGGCCACCTCTAATCCTTGGGAAATGTAGTCTAATATGAGGATAACTAGTGACATCCCAAGTTAAACGAACTGTGACTCGTAGGGATTTACTTCTGTACAGAGCACAGCTCAGAAGGAAATGTGCCCTGAAGATGGAGGTGGTCAGAGGTCAGAGCCAAGGGTGCAGCAAGAGAACATCTTGCTGTCATCCAACACCACCATAGTCCTCCCTTTTGTCAAAGCTCTCTGCACGGTGCAGTTAAAAAGGATATCACCCAAAACCACAGGGCAGAGATATATTAGATCACTGAGGACACAAATGATAAAATTTCTGGCACCAAGCCTTTGTGCTGCTCCTGGTTGTGATGTAGTTTGCAGGGCTTTCCAGAAAGCAAAGAAATAAAGATCTATCTTTTGGCCATGGATATTTAATATCATTAGCAGACCCTGAAGAGAGGCATTCATCAGCCTTTCTTTGGCATTCCCAATCACAAAAGCCTAAATCCAGGCTTCACTCCAGGGCTACAAAGCTAGGCAAATTCTCCTTGCCACAAAAGCAGCCCACTCAGTCTCCAGCAAAGTCTGACAGGCTAAATCATTTCCAGACCCAAAAGTCGTGACAAGAGTTGCTCTTTCCCTACCACCATAAATACCTCTAAGCCATGACACCCTGGAGATAAGCTACAAGCTATGGTCAATCGACAGGAGGTTTTAGAGAGATAATTCTGCATTTTTCCCCTCTCGCAGGCTGCATAGAAGTGGAAACTTTGATTTTGTTGAGGGCGTGAAGGGAGTGAGGCCACACATACATCAAGGTACATGCAGCTCCTATTCAGGCTGGAGTTTGATGCAATTCCCTTCCTTCACATACACCATTAGTAATTTTGATCTCACAGTACCTATCAGATTGGCTTTTACAGACCGTGGTAACAGAGCAAAGAAAAATGACAGTTGTTCCTCATTTAGAATATAAATAAGTGAACATTTTCAACGTACTTCAGATCCATGAAATCACTAGATCTCTTCTTTTGGGCTGGTTTTGCTAAAAAGAGAAACAGAAGGACCAAGGGAAGCTTCTGAGTTTCCTCCTAAGTGAAAACACTGCCTTTCGTTATAGTCATACACATGGTCAAAACTCAGTGCAGCCCGCAGAAAAGTGAAGACCAGCTCTCCCAAGTCATCGAGAGGAGTGAATCAGATCTACAGAGCTGAATGTGCATCCCAGGAACTATATTCCAGCTGATGCAGAGGGAAAACGGGCTTGGTTCAGCTCCCCAGCACCTCCAGAGCACCTTGGTTTTACCAATCAGTGTGTCACTGCTTAGATGTTTGAGGTCCCGCCTCAGTCAGGACATTGTCAGCAATCACAGCGACGTATTGGCAATCTGGGCCACTTTCTGTTTTGCTTGAAAGAGGGAAAAATACAACAAGCAGATGCAAGTGGAAATACAAATCTCTCTAAGAAGTAATTTACACAGTCCAAAGGTCACAATTTGCATCCAGAGGACAGTGATGCAGCTATTTTTAAAAGACTGTTGGGAAGAAAAAAAAAATGGAGAAGATAACCACAAGGATGATTCACAGACATGAGAAAACTCCTTACAAGACTTAAGAACTGAATCTGTTCAGTTAACAGAAGGAAAAGTTAAAGGAGACTTGACCGAGGTGTGTAAATGTCTAATGAGGAGGTAACCCTGGATACTGGTGGGCTCATTAGCAGGATAAAAATGAAAGAGTGAAAACTAAAGCTGGGCATATTTCATCTGGAAATCAGAAACACATAAGGGGAATGGAGCTGTACTTAGTGAAATGGAGAGTTCTTCCTCTATGACAGCTGAAGATTCAGACAGGCTAACTGTCACACTAAACAAACATGCGCAGGTTAGGGTTTAGCTCAATAAAATTTAAGCAGAAGTAAAAAGGTGAAAAGCAGCAACCTGCTTCATACAGTCCAGACGTTACACCAGTGCCTCCATTGTATGAGATCTGCCTTCAGCTCACGAAGAGGCACCAAAGCATTAGGATCAAACTTTTCTGAAACACTGAGAATCTTTTCATGGTCGCTGTGTTATAAACACATCTCTGTGTTTACATCAGGAATAACCTGGTGAACTGCTCCACCATCCATTTATGTCCTTTGCTGAGTATTTGGCATTCTTTGCATAGTTCCCCTGCCATGGGAGGTTTCTGCCTATCCAAATATTTATGTGGGTGTCATCACTAGAGTATCTGAACATCCACTTTTCTTTAAACAACCTAACCTTAGGGGAAGCAGCTTTGTTCCTGGTCACGAAGAACGTCTATAACAGAATGCAAATGGGGCTGCAGCAGTGTTGCTCATGCTATAACAATGTAAAATTGGCTTTTTGATAATTCCAGGTGGCCTGCATCCCTATTTTATTCCTTTAAAGAGAAACCAGGCTGATTGTGTTTCATGCTGCAGAGATTGCCAACAAAACAGAAAGAAAAAAAAAGAAAGCCAGTGGTGAATATACTTAGTGCAGCAGTGCCACACCTGACTGCATCCTTTCCTTATGTCCTTTCTCCAGGGAGAACTACAAACTGTCCCCATATTCAAGATGTGAACAAATCCAAATTAACCCAGTGGCAACCAGTAAAACTTGTGGTGCCTGGACTTTCTCTGGCCACCAGAGCAGCACGGGAACAGTATTTATCACTGACATGTGCCAACAGCACCATTTCTGCCCACTGACCCATGAAGACTTCTAGAAATAATCAGGAAAATTAAATGATGGCCACGGCTTTGTGTCAGCTTCAAGGTCAGCTAATACAGACACTGCTAAATCCCTGCAGAGACAAATATTTATTCCAGCCTCTCAAAGGCTGCATTACACACGAATACGCACACTCAAGCGCCTACCAGTGCATTTCTGACTTTGCCTATGGTAGATCTCTTGAAGAGACATACTTTTTTTGGGAAATTCAAGAAAACTGTGACAAAAATGAAATAATGATGGACTGGAGGTCTCCTGAGTACCTGGTGCAATTTCGTGTGACTTTTGTTGCTCGTGCTGCTCTCTGAATGGCTTTTATAACGTTAAGGGAGACAGACTCAGCCTGGCTCAAGAAGAAATGTTCATGTTTCTGAAAACCAAGAGTCAGGTTTGATGCAAGAGGCCTTGCAATTACACGATGCTCTGAGAGAACCAGGTTAAATGAAATATGGGCAATTCCTGGCTTCAGACAAGTCAAAATCAGCAGCTTCTCCAGTCCGAGTGCCCAGAGTCCATCACTTCTGTTTTCAACACTGCATCCTCAGGCAACATCTTTTATTCCTTGCAATTCCCCTGTGCCCCATTCACCAGCTGAGTTTGGTCTCGGGATTCAAGTATCATCGTCTAGATCTAAAGGCACTTCACTTTTCTACAGAGCAGCTTCAGACACTGCAGTGCAGGCTTGAAACCAGACAGGCTCTTTCAGACAAGAAGGTCTGTCAGTCCCTCACCCAGAAATAAAAGCTCTGAGCAAGGGAAGAAAGGAGAAAATGCAGCATGCTGGCACCCAAGACAACAAGAGATATACCACTGAATATTTCCTTCTGGATATTTCCTTCTGGATGCCGTGAAGAGTATCCAGAAGAAAATATCCAGAAGGAAATGTTCCTTCAAAGGACCAGAAGCATCTGAACTTCTCAGGCTTTAATGCAGTTTCTCATTGTTGAAGGCTTGGGCAAAGATGCAGGACATGCTATAGCAAAACTGGCTGCAGTGGTTTCTTACCCTCCAGTCCTAGTGCTGGCTTTTCTCAGAGGCAAAGAGTTCCTGCACTGGTGTGACACTGGCTTGATCTCACTGCTGATCCCACCCATCCCCGGCTTAGCTCGGAAAGCACTATGTGAGGTTGGGGTTTTGCAGGAACAGATGACAGATGCCAAAGATTTGGAGCTCCTAGACCTTGTAAGTCTCTGCAGCCCCCCTCCATGTACTTTATTTAGCAAGACGGTGGTTGGATATACAGTGCAGATATGAAAAGAAGAAAAGAGGTGAAAAGCAACATAAATATTAGCTGGTGTGTTGCATCAGGATTAGTAGAGAAAAGAAGGGTGTTCAGGCTCTGGTCCGTCATTGACACCAAGGAGGACACAAATGTTATAGACTGCAAGACAAATTTCCTGCAGGGCGTTCACAGTACCTGCCAGGCTTCCTCTACTGGTGGCATGGCACCACAAAGCTGGTGAAGACAAGACTTCTCATTTCCCAAACCAGTCCATCACAGTCAATTAAAGCCACGGAGAGCAAAGCAGCACTGAGATTTTTGTCTGTGGTTGATTGCTTATTCTGAGTTGGCGTATTTTTTTCTGTTCCTCTCACAAACTCTGAGTTTTCACACATCAACCCCTAAGAAAGCTCAAGCGAGGAAAGCTTTGTTCCCACAATCATCATGGACCCGCTTGGTTCACATATGCCTCCTTTCCTCTCGCCTCCCATTCCTTCCCACCCTCCTTCCCTGCCTGTGTCAGCAGCACCGGGGAGAAAATCTAGAGTCTTATCACTGCTCTTCTCCCTCTCCTCCCCCTGTAATTCCCCTACCAAAAGCCTGAAGTTTATGAACTTGCCACCAGATGCTTGCTGCCTTCTTCAAGAGCAGGGGAGCAGTGACTCGATCTGCTGGTTTGCTCCCCCTTTCTCAGCTCTCCCTTTCACAAACACATGGGATCAGCCTCCCCTATCCATTTTTCATTTCTTTGAGCAGCTGACAAAGGAATATTTCCTTCCACAGGAAGTTTAAGGCATTTTCTGATTTTTCTGGCTCAAGGCTCTGTGGATTGTGTGTGTCCTGCTTCCTCCATCACCACCTAATGGCATGCAAGAAAAACAACATTTGGATCCCACTAAATTCTGAATCACCGGTGTAATGGGAGCAGGTTCCCATGGAAGCACCTACAGGACTTTGTGTGCAGCTCTGATACTGTGGATTTACTCAAGAGATCAGCACCCATGCATGTACTCCTGCCAGAATAGCAAAAACTAGTCCTGCCCCACCAATCCACAGTCAGAGCAGACTTTTCCAGGGACACAAATCAGACACTAAAAAATTATTATTTCTATTTTACTGTAGGGAACAGAGACCCAGAAGGGCAAAATGATCAAAGGGTGGGGGCAATGCAGCATGGGGAGAAATTAACTGAGGTCCTTCATCATTGCAGAAGTACACAGAGCTCCCTCCCTGCTCCATGTGTGTGCATGTATCTGCTTACACTGACGTTCAGTGCCAGTCCAGGACTGCTGAGTACAGCCAGGCCCTTTCAAATTGATTTGTACAGACAGTAAATAGCACTGGGCAAAGACCTTCTGCCTCTCCCTTACACCAAGGCAAAGACACCAGTCATAAGGCCCAGTTCTTATACAGGTCTTCACCTTGATCACAAGGACTCACCTTCTCTGCCCTCAGTTACCTGACCATGAACACCACATCTGAGCTTGAGCTGCTTGACCTTTTTTTCTCCACCAAAATATCCCCCCCTTTGCATAACTTCTAGCCACGCTCAAAAAATATTCAAAATATCATTTTCTTGACATATTCCTGCAGACAGATGTAATGTTATATGGTTTATGTAGTCTTCAACATGCAACGTATCAGTAAATCCTCCACTTGGGATTTTTTGGTGCCAGGAGATATTTATTGCTCTAAGACAATTTTTAATGAGAAATCTGAGTGCAAGTTTAACACCAGGAAGCCTGCCTAGGTTAGCAATGAAACCCTAATCAAGAAGAGACACTGAGATTTATCTCCAGAGGCAACAGTACTTCTGTCATCAAGAAATACAAAGCCAGAAGTTATCTATCTTGGCTCTTTCCTCCCACAAAACAGCATAAGAATACATTTTTTGACAATGAAAGTTAAGCCTAACTCAAGAGTGACCCATCTCCCTTACCAAAAAAACAAAGCCGTAGGCAGACAAGGCTGTGTCCAGGTGCTTCTGACCACTGACTCCCTCTAAACCAACACAACCACACACCTTGCCCAGAAAGGTGGATATTTGTCTCCCTGTTTTGGGTGTCAGCCCATGCTGGACCAGTCACCAGCTGTCTGGACAGCAATGCTTTCCTGGGATGCTCCTCGACATCCCGAAACAGAAACCATCCTCTGGCAGACACAAGGAGAGGTATGCCTGGCTGATGGGAAGCTCATATTTGCTTTTGGGGAAGCTAACAAAACACTGTTTTCCTCCTCACCATGCACAGCAGCTAATTAGAGGATCTCCCCTTCAGACATCACCCAAACTTAAACATTTCCCTGAGTTAAAAACAAAAACGTCTCGACACTGACAGGCACAATAAAAAGAGATGCTGACAGGTCTGCCAGAGCTGGAAGCCACTGGCAACATGAGCTAAAAATCAGGATATGTGGCATGTCAAGGATGTCTTGTCCCTTGAAGGGCAAAACACAGGGCGAGAGCTTGCTTTGCTACGCTAAGCCTCATCCCAGGTCTCTGAAGAGGGAAATCATCCATCCTCGAGCGCCCAGCTCCATTACAGATGGGAAATGGAAAGTGAGTGACCTGTTCCACAGCCTTCCAGTCTCAGTAAGATGTCAAGGTCTCAGAGATGCTGAAAGGGGAACAGAAGGAAAGAGTCATGAGAAGGAATCAGAGCTCCTAGTTTGGGGCACAGCAGTAGGGTAGAGGAATTGTGGGTAAAAGGGGAGTATCCTGAACTCAAATGTGAGTTGAATCACCCCTTTTCTGCCGCCCACATTGCTCAGGGTGTTGGCAATGCCATCATGCAATACCATTACCCTGGGTAAAAGGGAGTAAAGGCAGACTGGGGAGATTTGGTCTACTATTAGGTAGCTCAAAGACCAACAAAGCCATCAATTCTCTTTCCACCTCCACTACTGCACATCCCTGTGACTGTGGCTTCTCACCCATGCCTCAGTTTCCCCTGTTTGAAATTCAAGGTGTTGAACATGACTGTAGAAAGTTCTGATGAAAGTGAAACATGGTGATGAGTGCTGTTAGCACTGGGCTCGATACCCTCCTGATGCAGAGAAATGATTACTTGTTTTAAAACTTATTTACTTATAGCAGACTACTTAGCAACTTATTTACTTACTTATAGGAACTTAGAGTATTACTTATACTATTTCTGAATATTGCTAAGAAATCCTGGTTGCCCAGACTGTTGTGTGGAATTTTACCAAGGACTACTGTGTTCATGAAAACAAAGAAGTTTACTGTGAAAATCTACCAAGAACTGCAGTGTTCAGAAAAATATCATGGTTTTGTCCTTGGGAAACAGATGTGCTCTAACTAGTTGGGTCTTGGTAATGAGTAAAGATAGCCATGTACAGAAGGTAGAATTTCTATTGGTTCTCTTAGATAAGATAGAATGAATAAACCAGCTGAAAAACACTCTCTGTTATTCAAGAAATTGGCTAAGGGAATCTGTGCATGCTCTGGGGAAAAGTACAAGGTGAGGAGGACTGTGAGCCTTCCTCCAACAGACCCCCAGAGATGCCCCCCAGGAGGCAATGGGCAGGTGCAAAGAGAACATCAACTGCTGACATCAGCCTTTCTATCTAACCCAGCCTCACTCATGCAGATGGATGTGTGTGTTATGTAACCCAATGAATATGGATATCCACACTCTATCAGTTTTTGGTAAAACGTGTGGTGGGTGTGCAAGCTTTGTGGAGAGATCCCCTTGCCCCCCGGCGCCAGAGTAAACAGACCTGCTGTGTAACTCTGTTCTAGTTGTAGATTCTGTTTTCTGCAAGCATAATCACAATTATGCTCCATTCGGCACGCCCAGCTGATGATGATGCTACAGGGGGAATAAACCAACAGTATTTGGGGACACGTGGCTTCATTCAACACTCCTTCAAGGGAAAGCACCTGCTTTTACTCCATTATCTCTACATCTCCAGCAAGAGAAATCTTATCTTGTTTTTTCATTACAAATATTTACGGTGCTTCGCATCATGCTTGCTAATGTAGAGGGGTCGGTTCCACCACCCACAAACAAGGTTAAATTTGCTTCCTCCTAACACCCAGTTTCACAGTTCTAGTTGTCTTTTCATAAGGACTTTGAATTACAAGTTTTTGCACTTCATAGGCCGGGAAGGAGCAGCTTTTCCCTGTTCATTCATGTCTGACATGGGTATTTACTCCTCGCTTGTTAAGAAGGCAGAGGGAAAACAAGCAACACATTTACCTTGGTCAAATAAAAACTCGCCTGGTTCTCCCCTGCCACTACAGAGCAAAGAGAAGGGAAAGTACCAGCATCCTGGTACCTTTTGTATTCATTTTGTACAGGCATAACCAATAGTGAAAATACAAGGGCAATCCATCACCTTCTGTTTGCTAATGACGTACAAATTTCTTTCACCTTAGGACCCATTATTCTTGAGCTCAGCTCTGCATTGTTAAAGTTACATTTTTTAATGTAACTTAAATGTAAATTAAAGTTAATTGTTACACCCCCATTGCCAAAAATTGCATGGGGTTGGTGGAGCCCCTGGCGTTTTTCAAGCTAGTTCATATGCTGTTACATTTTTTAGCTGCCTGCAAAACCCCCCAAGGCCCTCTGGGGCTGGGGGACGGCGGTTGGAGTTCAGCATATCCCTAACAGCCAGGCTGGGGGATGAGGAGCAGGCGTTGTGATGGATGAGGCAAGTATTTTATCTGGCAGCTCCTGTTCTCCCCATTGACACAGGGATCCTCACACCAGCTCTGAGAGTCCTTGTCCACCCACAGCTAAACCAGCCTTACATGTAAAATCCAGCTGAGCACACACTGCTTCCCCCTCCCTCAACACAAAATTTCTGAACCTTGATCCTAGCACAGACTGTGTTTTCCTAAATTCAACAGACATAGTACGTGTCCCAATTAAGTTTCCTTGCTCCTCTTTCTCATTCATTTCTGAGGGGTCAAAGAGACTGGTTTTATTGTCAGCACAGCTATTGATAGCCATTCCTGTTAACTTCTAGAGATAGAGCCCTTTCTAGAACACAACCTTAACATAAGCTCTCTGATCCCAAGTAATAAAACCTCATAATATTTTTTCCCGTGAAGAAGTTCAGTCTTCATAACTAGTACTTTGATTTTCTCTGTTGCTCTCTATTGCTGCTGTCTTCATATACTGGCACAAACCTTCTGACATCTAGGATTGGATTCAGAGATCAGTTTTAACCCTGAATTGATCATGACCTGCCACACTAGGATTTCCTTCCTTTCTGGACAAAGACAATAGAGAGCCCGAGGGCATCACTCTCAAACAGCACCAACTGCAAATGTTGAGCAGCTAAATCTTGCCTCTAGCTCACGCGCAGACATGTGAGTTCATGTGCATCCAAATGAAGCTGTCTCGATCTGTCAAGCGGCTCTCACCTTTAAATCGGAGTCAGCTGCTTTCAGGCAAAGTAAACCCATTTTGGACCTCCAAGATATTGCTCCTGACCTCTAGCTGCAATTTGAGAAAGATGTTGATCTCTTGTAAATCCTGTCACACCTGACAGTTCCCATTCCCCTGTCTCTTATACA
>NW_020799095.1:519416-561471 GCF_003259725.1 Athene cunicularia
AAACGTCTTAGATATCATCTCAAAGAGTATTTGGCAGCTATGTACAGGCAATTGAGCCACACCTAAGATCTGCAAGATAAGGGAGCTGAAGTATGTACCACTGCTGTCCCTTCCTCTCTTGTAAAATGAGTCCAGGGAGACTGGTTTAGACTTGAAGTTCAATTTTTGCATGTTAGGGAAGATTAATCCTCTGCTGAGAATGCTGGCATTGTTTAGCCTCTGTAAGAGAGGGATCTGGGGCACCTCGTTCATGTGTGCAAATACCTGATGTGAGAGGGAGGAAAGAAGATGGAGCCAGACTCTTCTCGGTAGTGCCCACTGACAAGACAAGAGACAATAAGCACAAACCAAAATATGGGAAATTCCACTTAAACATAAGAAAAAACCTTTTCATTGTGACAGGGGCCAAACCCTGGAGCAGGCTGCCCAGCGAGGTTTTAGAATTTCCTTGGAGATATTAAAAACCTGACTGTGCACATCCTGCTCTCGGTTGACTGGTTTCAGCAGTGGGGGTGGACTAGAGATCTCCAGAGATCCCTCCCAGATCAGTTACCCTGTGACTGTGCATCCCAGTCATTCCTAAGGGAATGGCCAGAGATCTCAGGCAAGTGTCCCAAGTCTTCCAACTCTATCTGACATAATTTCTAATGAAGAAAATGGCCAGAGAGAAAAATAAAGCATAAGGCAGGTCCTAGGTTACGAACAGCTCGGTGCCTCATTGACAGTCTACTTAAACTAAACTAAACAAAACAGAGTGCTCTGAAGGCTTCTGTAATCATCCTTATTCATCAGGTCACCTCTGCCCACTGCTAATGATGAGGCAAAGAATGTGAATAAAGAGAATGTGAGCAGGAGATCAGAAGCTGTGAGAAATCCAGAACTTTTGTGCAGTTGGGTAAGATTAAGAAAAGGCAAGATAGTCAGAAAGGTGCTTATTTCTCTTCTCCAAGTCTCAGACAATATTCAGTGCTAGACACAAACTTTCTTCTGCATGGTGCATGAGACTTCATGCATGTTCTTCTGGAACAGATGGTGTCACTGTCCTAGAGCAGTGTCTTTATGCCCTCATGTCCTTGTGTCTGAGATCCTCTGACAACTACATCCTTGCCAAGGCAAGGAAAGGCTCAAAGACTTGTGGAGGAAACTCATGAAGTTTATAGCAGGGCAAGGAACTAATCCCACATTTCCTGACCTTTTCTAAAGTTCACCTTTTTCACACCTCATAGAAAAAGCATTCCTCTCCCCACTTTCTCCATGAAGAAATGACCCAATAGGCTAGTGCGCATTATCAGCAGAGCAATGTCTTTACCCAGCTGCAAGCAGCAGGAGGCTTTGACCCCACTGGAAAACATACAAAACGGGTTTTTGTTAAGGGAGAGTCTATCAGTGCTCTGTCCCAGATTCATAGCACAAGGAGGAGAACTCAACCCTGGAGGCCAAGGATCAGCTGATTACACCAGATTTCCTCTCCGCTGATCTCTTGTGCTCTGGGCAAAGGGCTGACATGTGGATCACAGTGTCTTCTTACTCGAGTAGCTCCTTCCTCAAAGCAACATGGCACCTCGACCCAACAAGCAACTCCCAGGAGAAGGACACTTTGGAGAGCAGGAGGGAGGTGGTGTTGGCTCTGCCACTGCTTTGATCACCCTTTCCTAGTGGCTTGCCTCCCCTCGGGGTTTTTTTTAGCTGTCTTTGATGTTAAAGGTGTAATAAACGTAACTAATTTGCTAAGTTAAGCAAGGCGGTTGCTGTAATAAACTACTGTAATTAATTTGCTAGGTTGGGCAAGGTGGGTATGATACACTTGAACGATCTGTAAATGTTAATTAAATGTAAAGTGTGCCATTCGGTTGGAACAAAGTAACCCTGTCTCAGAAAGCCCACCTAGAGCTGACATGTAACTGCTGTTTGAAGAAAAGCCCGCCAAAAGGATGAGATCATGAGGTTTTTAAAAGATCCAATAGGAGAAAAGCGCGCCAGGAGATCAAGGCTTCGAGACTTTCAAAAGACCCAATAGGAGGAGGACACGCACCCCAGCAACCCAAATGACCCAATGGAAAGAGCAGGACAACTCTGATGGGAGGAGATTGGTTAGAGACGATGGCACAAGAGTATAAAAAACACTGGATTTGGAACTCGGGGTGCGTGTGGCAGAGCTGTGGCTCTCCACACACCCACCGCTGCTTTGCCTATTGTTTCCCACCCTAAATCGATTGAACCCAAATAAAACTATATCTATTTCTATAAAAATTGGCTTTGTCTGATTATAACAAAGGGAAGGATGGGTGCAAGATTCGGTGACATTCCATGTACTCATCACCCTGAGCACTGGAGGCTGGAACTTGATGGGAAAGGACATCAGGAAGCCACTTCTCCACTGCCTCAAAGTTTTGTTAGCTCTATGTAAATCATCCTGATAATATTTTAATGTTCCAAGTAGTGTTCCTTGTGTCCCTACCCATAGCAGGGGTGTTGGAACGAGGTGACTTTTAAGGTCCCTTCCAATCCAAACCATTCTATGATTCTCTAATGTTTTACTAATCTTCTTCCTCCAGAGATAGAAGCCCTGCCCCAAAATCCCTACACATTTTGTACTACCCTCACCATGAGGAAGCTTTTCCTAATAATTAACTAAAACTTGCCTGTTGTAGAATAAACATATGATTTCTATTTTTCCCTTTGGACATGGATAAGTGTTTATTCCCTTCAGTTTTATAGCTACTTATTACCTTCCTGAAGACAATAATATCCCCTCAGTTCTCTCCCCCAACACTGAACAAGTCCATTTCTTCTATACGGCAATAGGTCATACAGTGCTCTGACACTCCTAGGTCAACTGGATCTGAAAAATCACCCTTCATCTATTCAGCCTCATTCATGGGACCTTTCCTCGTCTCCTCCTTTCCTTAAATAGCTGTCTCTTCACCACTCTAACCTTGTGAATCCTTGGGACATACAGTAGGAGAGCAAAAAGATAGACACCTTTCAGAGGTTTCAAACACCAAATACTTTTTACTCCAGCTATTGCAAGCAATATCACTGAAAAAGTAATTTCACAATTGCGGGGGAATCGGGACTACTTCAGCCATCCTTATAGTCTAAGCCTACAGAGCTCAGGGATCCAAAGGGAATGATTTACTGCCAGGTTAACCAGTTTTACATTATGAGAGTTACCCCTCCAAGTTGAGGGTTTGTCAGCTGTTTGGATATAGTCTCTGTCACCTCTCAGTGGGACTTCTAGAGCTATACCCATACTAGTGAATTAAATAGCACTCTGGGAAGTTACCAAGCACTGAAACTTGTCTGACACTGTACCACTGTCATGTGCAGTGTCACTGGTGGGACGGTGTGAGAAGCTGAAAAGTCCTTGACCTAGTAACCATCAGTGTATTATCAACATTATTCTCACCCTAAATACAAAACACAGCTCTGTACCAGCTACTAGGAAGAAAATTAACTCTATCTCAGCCAAAACCAAGACAATAGCACTGGAAGACAGTGCAGGGAGAGAGAAATTACAGTGGGAAATAGCCTCTGCAGTGAATTATTCCCAAAACCATGCCCTGGTTTTGGAAAGGCATAGCTGGAGGTGTCTACAGAACAGCCCATGAGTGAAAAAGCGGTTACGAAGCTAAAACAATCCAGCTCTAGCACTTGAGCTCCACCCCTTGTCCTTTTATTTTGCAGTCCAGAAGAACCATTTTTTTTACTACAGTGGAAAGTTTTTACAGATCAACTCACCTCACTGTTCCCTTTTAATATAGCAACCCCCCTCCTGGGTCCCTGCCCACACCCACGGTACACACATACTTGCACACGCCTCTTGCACACACAGCCACCCACATACCAGCTTCAGTAATCAACAGGTAAACACACCCAAACAAATATGTGCCCAAGCACCCTCGTGGTCCACCCAAGAAACTTGAAGTTACTGGTTTCACCTCTTTTGCTAACTTCCCAGTTTGATCAGATCACTCTCCAGAGTCCTCATTCATGAGATCATTTAATTGCAGCATTTCTGAATCAATGTGATTTCATTGATTCCTAAGGAGCCGTTCTGGATTTAAACCGGTCAAACAGACCAGAACCAGTTGGCAGTTTTGTTAAATGTTCTCCCTTCAAATTAAAACTTAATAGATGGGAAGGATACTTGAGACTGAATACGACTTCTTCAGAATGGAAGATAATTCATTACAACATGACTGTCTGCTTTGTTTCCTACAGCCATGTGCGGTCTTTTAAAATGATAATAGATATAACAAATCAAAATTGTTTTGATATAATATTAAATATTCCATGTGAAAGATAATGCAGTAGTGTTCTTGGCAAACCTCCCTTTGGAAAGATAAATGGGTTTCACTGCTGTTTTTAAAGGATTCATCCAAGTTCCATTCATCGAAGTTCCAGAGGCAAAAGTTGTAGTTCAAAAGAAAATTCTACTTGTTTAAGGGGGACATGATCCTGGGCAACCTGGTGCAGGGCAGGTTGGACCAGGTGACTTCCATACGTCCCTTCCAAGCTCAACCGTTGTGTGACTCTGTGACACCTCCCAGTACAAGCCCAGAGAAGCAAATAACTATCATATCATAAATACATCTTCACACTGCTGCCAGCTCATGAATATGTGTCAGCCTTGCAGTACCTGTGGTTTTTCTAAAGTTTAAGATCTTGAAATTGTGCAAGAATGTAGGTAGATGCAGACTCAGCAGGCAAGGCCATTGAAGCTGTAATCCCTCTTGTGACTTCTGCTTGGGTGTCCTGGTTTAAACCATAACACTGGGATAATTGATGGCATGAGAAATGATCCCACTGTCATCTCGTCCTTCCCTTCAAACCACTCTGCAGATTCCTCAAGTGACCTGACTTATAAAATGGTAAATTGATCCTGGTAAAATAAATCCAAAGGTAACAATAAGAAACAGATAGAGAAAAGAAATAACTTCACTTACAGAGGACAAGCTACAATTGGCTGGACTAGCTTTAGACCATGGTGACAGACTAGACTAAAAAACTTTGTATAAAAAGGAAACCAATTGAATAATACTGAAAAAATTTAGTAGATCTCAGAGCAACTGGGCAACATTAATCCCACTGCCAATCCCGTCAGGTGTGTGGGTGCTTACTGAAATCTTTGTCATGCTTGTGAGAAAGCTCTGTATTTTGAGGGAGATGCATTTTTGCATACAGTGATTTGAGAAAAGAGTTAACCCCTGACTGAACTCCTTCTGATGTACTCCACATCTCACAGGGCAGTGAAAACTGCCAGCTACACAGCACTCTCCATCAGCTGGGATTGATGTACTCATACAAGCCAGAGAAAGAGTGTTTTGCTTTGTAATTTATTGTTTACTTTAAAAATACCTGTTTGAGGGTCTTTATTTGTTGACTAATAGATTCTGTCATCAATGGTGGCCTCCCAGCTTTAACATTGCTTTTCTGAATTTCTCAGCAGAAGCCAAACATTGCCAGAGTCATGTAGATAAACAGTATATGAGGATGAGGCCAACACAAGGCCCTGAAGGGCGTGAAGTTTTTTACTGTTACAGTGAAGACGTTTGAGCAGCAAAGACAGTCTCCAGAGCTTTGAGTCCAGAACAAAGTGGAAAATTACTTTTAATGTTAGTATAGGTAACTTTTGAGGAGATCAAACTTCCACAAGGCACTTAGTGCCATATACTTGTGAGAAAAATAGGAATTTCTACTAGCACAGAGCAGTTTTAGCTGGTTAAGATTATCACTGCTATCTCAGACAGACAGTGTTGGCTCAGCACAGTATGCACTGTACTTCCATCTACCCCTGTCATAAGCACAGGCTACAGGAAAAGAGCAGATTCACACACAAGAGCCTTTCACAGTTGGCTTTGCAGTAGCTCAGCTTGGCATGGGGACAGTCAGCTTGGCTTTGCTTAGAGGAAATGTTCCAGGAGATGATGGGGCTACGAGCAAGAGTTATTCTGGGAAATCCACATGAGTTTTGGCCATGTTCCAAAAGGAAGAGGGAAACACAGGACAGCAGATTCAGTGAAGAAAGGAACGGAGTTTCATAACACAGAGGTTAGTTTCAAACAGAGCCACAGTTGGGTTTTTCTAGCTGAAGCACAAATAACTAGGATGGACGGAGTGAGAAAAGGCTTGTCTAGATACCTACCTTCCTGCCACCACCCCTGGAGCATCATCCGATTTTGCAGATGGAAATATCTCTAAAAGCACTGTAATCCTCCCAGACACCATGTGAAGCCACATTGTAGCCAGTCCTCTCTGGGTGTGCAGCCTCTCAGCAATGAAAAGTGGCGGTGCTACTTTTGAATGACTTTGACACTGAGCTGCTGCTGATGGGAAAATCTTAACAGAGAAACTTCATCTGTCACAGTCCATTGCAAACCTGGCCCTGTTGATCCGGATGTCTCACTTACTACAAGTGTAAATCCCAGCAGCCCCATCACTGAGTGTCTCACTGGTTTATCCCAGCTGTGAATCCAGCCCTTTATTTTGAACTTAGATGCATGAAAACAGGAGGTGACTGAGCGACAACAGTTATAGACAAGTGAAATGTTAACAGAGGGTGCTGGGAAAAAACAGACTTCAAGAGAGAGGTTTTTCAAAACATGACTTCAGGTTGGCTCCAGCTCAACAGAAAATACAGAGATTAATTAAGTCCCCTCACATGTCCAGGTACTGCCAAGATATGAATGAGACTGGAGATATTTTCTTGTCTAGAAAGAGCAAGCTTATATTGACCATGTCAAGTTTGCAGGATGATGGACCTGTGAAATACAGACGCACACAACCTCTTCTCCCACACATGCATGCTAACAAACCCTCTCATGAACATGCATCTCTGCACTTTTACATACCTACACAATGAGTTCATGTCTGCGTGTATGTGTCACCCACGGCTCCCTCCATACATCACAGAGGTCTACTAAATGCAGTCCAACTACAGACCATCTTGTAATAAAGCAGCCACTCAGTCAGAGAAGATGAACATGTACTGTCAAAGTGTTGATGTGGACAGCTGAAGGAATCTGTACAGAAAGGCTTCAATATGAAGGAAAAAAAAAAAAAAAAAAAAAAAAAAAAAAAGAAATGGAGTGAGCATCTGTAGGAACAAGCAGAAAGTCTCTCACTGTTGAAGCTGCTATGGTCATCGATGTCCTGGACTTACATGCACCACACAGACCACAATTGCCACACAGCAGGAATTGTCAAACCACAGGGCCAAAGAATAAATTTTAAACATCCCCTCAAATGATTTAAATTGGTCTAGTTAAAATATCATTGACAACACAGGAGAAGATTACTGTTTTCCCACAGGAACGGACACTGAAGCCAAGTTATTTCTGCTGTGATCTCTGAGTATCGACCAAATGACCGCACCTCTGCAATGTTCAGAACACCACCAGGAACAGAGCACCTGGCCCGAGGTCACGGCGGTTGATTGGAGTTTGAAATGTCCCTTCTGTCCCATTCAGAAAAGGAGTGGTGGTTCCACCTGACCCAGCTGAGATGGCTCCTTTCCCCATCCACTGTCCTGGGACGGAAGATCTGGACTTTCAGTAGTAATCTTCTCTTGGTGATGTCTCTGGAAAGCCAAACTTTAGAAAAGAGACAATTTAGCTTCCAATACATGGGGCTCAACTCATTTGCCCAAACACAGGTACCTAAAGACATCTGAGCAATGCTGGAACATCTGAGATGTCCACACAGGAACACAACCTACAGGAGACCCAAACACTCCTGGGATGGTAGCATGGGACCAAATGGGAAACCCTCAATGGCATTGGACACTGATATTCAGCCAACCAAATCTCAGTGTGTCTAAGTTACAGAAAACAAAGACACAAATTTATATGGCTCTTTACCAGAACCACATTAATATGATGTCTATCACACCACTTATGCCACAAATAATTTCTTTTTAAGTGCTTCTTTTATATGCTTTGTAGAAATCTATTTGCAGAAGAAAACCCAGCAATTATGTTAAACTCTCTTCAAGTAATTCAAGCCTTTATCAGCCCAGTTCCAGTGTCTGCTTGTCTAGGATGTGTACCATCACACTGTGTGAATTTTACAACTCTAATAAGCAATCTTCATACTGACAGGTATTGACTAAATTTCTGGATAAAAAGCAATGCATCGGAATTGTCAGTCCGTTTTGAAGGTGAGATCTATTTCCTCAGACAAGCAGTTGAGTGGACTTCCTTTGCAGACCAGAGAGGCGGGTCCCAAAAGTTGTCTCTGTACAATGAAATGTGGTGGCCTCCACAACACATATGGCCTCCGCAGCGCTTCACAGCACTTGCGTGGGGTTTGGGTGGTTGGTGGGTTTGAAGGTGTCAGTGGTATCTATACGTGCTATGGGCGTTTTCTGCATGCGGTGGTTTGGAGCTGCTTGCTTTTCATGCCAATTGTGGGATCCAGAAAGCAGATACTGGGATAGTGGGAGGACAGGGAAGATGAAAATGGGTTTGGTGGCAACTCAACACTGATAAGAGTGACTGAGAGTAGCCCAGAAATAAGAACAAAGTGTTTCATTACTGTTATTATTTATTACATCACATTAAAGATATAAAGTTATGGTATTTGTGTGCCCTTCATAGTGCAGTCAAAGGTAAATTTGGCAACTCCAAAGGTATATGTTCATGTTAAGAACCATCACATGCTGCCATCCTGACTGCCTTTTAACTTCCTAAATCAGCTGAACAGGAGGATAATGAATTGCTGGAGAGGGAAAGCAACTGCACACTGAGCAGTTGTTTCATTTGCTTTCTCCAGCTTATGAATCCAACCCTCCAGTGGCGCTTTGCCCAGTTCATTTTACTTTAGCAGCTGGTAAATGAATATGTGATCAGGAAGCATTTCCAATAAATGTAATTACTATTCTGTGGGGGAGGGCCGTGGCAAATTCAGCCAAGCAACATTTTATATGAAACAATAAAAAGGGAGAGAAAAAATTAAACAAGGAGGCTTTTCTCAAGAAATCCAAGCTTAACTTGATACTCATGGGTTAAAGGAAACCACTGTTCAGGTCCTAACCTGATGGAAATCAGGAAACATCTCCTTTAGCCATGGAAAGAATTTCCTTCAGTGGATATGTGCACTTTGCTGTTGCTTAATTTCTCTTTAGGGCAATAAGTTGCTGATGGAAATAATAGTCATTTTAATGCAGCAGCAACTGGAGGCTCTGCTGAGAAGAGGGTCTGGCTGTTTGAGATGCAGTGAGAAAACCCTGTATCCTGTGTATGGACCACAAGAGCCTCACACTGGTGTTGGATTTATGGGTCTCAAGAGGATTTGAGCCTGGAGAGCAGATGCTCTAATTCACTTTCTTGAGATCCAACACACTGCTAGCCACGATAACTTGATTTCTGTGCCTGTCTGACAAAGCCCAAGCGCAGCCCTAAGAGACCTGCCCGGGGCCACACAGGGAATCCTTAGAGAACGGAAATTGAACATGGGTCCTTTCAGCTCCACAACTGTGTCAAAGTCTTTAGCTTACAGGACTCTCTGTTGAGACCTAGGTTGGTCACTCCAAAATGGGAACTCGTTAAGTCTTCAAATTGGAAAATCATTATCAGATTGAGTAATGTAAACTGTTGTAAAACAAGTCTTAGATATCTGTCCCCAAATCCAACTTAGGTAACTAAGGAAAGGGTTTGAATTCTCAAAGCTGCTCTGAAATTAGTCCCGCTGCTCAGGTTCCTCAATATGTACCTCATAACCTGACTCCAGGTCCTCTTTTTGTGTTCCTCAAGATTCAACTTTCCCTCCATCCTTACTACACTTAAATGCTCAGTTCTCTTCTAGTGTTGCAAACAGTGACCAATGCTCCTACCAGCTAAAGGCCTCATGGAACTTGACCATTTCTCTTCCCCAAGCTCTCAGATGGTCTCATAAACAGTGAGTACTGATCCTTGACATAAATGGTTTGTACTCCAAAGTTACTGCTACTTCTAAATGCAGTCTGTTGCATTCAGCACCCACAGGCCAATTAAAATCTTTGGGACTTGCCTGGCTTTCCCATTTTCCTTTGTTTGTAATCCCATAAAATGTCACAGTTTTACAGCTGAGACCCTTTTTATTGAGCCATTCACAGCCATCTAAGCAGTTGCTCTCAGGGACTCTAGACAGCCCTTTGGTCTTTTAGTTGTGTCTAAATCTCTGCATCTATCACCAGAGCTCCTATTTTTGCCTCTATTCCCTCCATATTCAGTCTTGATTCTGTCATAAGGTACGTTTACATTTCTGCTACTGTAAAGTAACTACAGTTACTAAACTATTATAAGAGACCAATTTAGTTTGAAGAAATCTCAGGACAACTGTAGTCTAACTCCCCCACTAAATGCAGGATCAGCTTCAACATTTACCAGGATGCCCAGTCTTGTCCCGTCCAGTTTTGACTGTGTGCAAAGACAGGGATGACACAGCCTCTCCAGATCTCTGTTACAACGTTTGACCAGTCTCATCGTGAAAAATGTTTCCTTATATATTGTTGGAATTTCCCTTGCTTCTCATCCTTTTGTTGGCATCTCCAAGAAGAGTGTGACCTTGTCTTCTCCATAACCACTCATTATGTTGTTGAATATAGCAATTACATTCCTCTTAGCAACCCCGTATTCAGGCTGAACAAACCCAGTTGTCTCAGCTTCTCCTTCTCTACGCCATGTGCTGCAGACCCATAATCATCTTGTCTCAACTGGACTCTCTCCAGCATGTTGATGTCTTTCTTTACTGGGGTGTCCAAAGCTGAACACAGCACTCCAGATGCAGTCTCACGAATGCCAGCTGGAAGGGAACCATCCCTTCTCTTCATCTGCTGGCCACATTGTCACTGATACAGCTCAGGATGCAGTTGGCCTTCATCATTGCGAGGGCTCATTGCTGATGCATATTCAACTTCTCCACTAAAATAAACAGGTTATTTTCTATAGAGCTGCTCCTCAGCCAGCTGGTGTGGAACTCATGTTTGGAAGTCAATATAGAATTGACTTTGACTTTACTTCCCTAATATCCAAGAAGATCATGCAGTGGCCTTCAGTTCAGTGCCACCCCAGCACTAACTAAACTAGCTCAGTTATACCCCACTGCAGATGTGCCTATGGGAACCAATGTGGAAGTAAACCCCCCATCTAGTAATCTTTGGTACTAATGTGATCTGCACTGCCACAACATCTGGAGACCTTACAGCCCTCATGAAAAAAACACATCTATTTATTTCCACAAATACTGTGGCCATGGCCATCTATCTTGTGCCCAGTAAGATGCCAACACTCTCAGAGAAGATGTCCCTTGAGAAACTGCTTCTGCCAATGATGTAGGTATCGTCTGTTCCATTGCAAACACCAAAAAATGCTCTGATAGATAGAAAATCAATCCCAACTAGCCAAGACAGAGTAGACTCCAATGGGAAGGGAGCCTCTCACCAGAGGTTTCCTGGACAGCACAACATGCTGAGGTGGGGGGTTTCCAAGAGATGCCTTTAGCTGCTGCTGCCAAATTAAAATACAAATGTGCAGGTTTTAAAAGGCAAAGCCATAGCCCATCACTCATTTAAGACACCACTGCATTGTGCATAATGCCATGACCCTTTGCATTATTGAATATGCTCATTGCTATAAAAAGGATTGATTTTCCTCCCAGGCAGTGACAGATGGATAGATATGATCGAGGGGAAAGAGCTGCTTGTTAACCTGGGTCAAAGATATTCTCAAAGCCCTTTTCCTTTTTTCACCACGTACCCAAGTGTGTCTGAAGCAGCACAGCAGCACTAGGTATACTGATTAACCAGATTTTTTTTTTTTTTTTTTTTTTTTTTTTTTTTTTTTTTTTTTTTTTTTTTTGTTAACAAAATACCCAGCAAAAATATCATGCTTGGTCCTGACACATTCTAAAATATTTATCAGAGGGAAGAGAGAGAAGGAAATAAGGATGGTCCAAATTCAATACAACAGGCATTATGGTCGACAGATATTCCTGTGTTTCTCAGTCCCCCCTCTAATGACCGCCATTCCCTGCCATCAGATCAGCTCAGTAATGTCTTAGCAATCAGAAACCATCCACTGAGCTTTTAAATGACCAAAGGTGATCACATCAAAACCTCATTTCTGTACTAATCTGACTCACTCAACGTCAAGGTAATGAAAAAGATAGGCAGATCTACATGACTGTTTGTCAAGCACCAACCAGCATGGCAGCAGGGAGGCAAGATTCAACACAAGCTGAGAAGCAGCAGGGTTTAAAGAATAACCTGGAATCAGACAATCATGTGGTGCCAGTAGTACTATAATGACACAGCAGTTGCTGGTGGTGACATGGGCCTGTGAGAGCATTCAGTGGGCAGAGAGAGACGGCAGCTACATCGATCTATGGCTGGAAGAAGTGCCAGTGCAAGGCACGGAGGTGAGCACCATCCTCTTAGCTCAAGTGACAAGTCTCCCAATAAAACTGAGACTTAGCAACACAGTCCCCACCACACAGGCCACCTTTATTCAAGAAGACAGATGTTCTTTCTTTGCTGTCACAATTAACTCCTAACAGTGATTTGAAGTCCTCCAGAGAGTAAAAGTTCCCAAGATGAGGGATGAAGGTAGGGCTGATAGTACCCAGGGGAGGCCAATGCTTCCAGTTGTGTGTCATATCCTTACTCACCCATACAGGTCATTCGGGTCTCTGGTATAAAGCACATTTGGAGTTTTTTTTGGAGGCTGATGTGTCTCAACCATCAGAGAAAAGTAATTACCCCAGGGCATGGGAAAAACAACATGTTTCTCCCGTTCATAAACCACAACAACCTTGAATCCCACTTGGGGAAGGCACTGGTGTTGCCAAGTTATTGCTAACTCTCCCAGAGAGATATTATAAACATGTAAATTGGAAGTTCATTAAGTCAGATTCTTGATAACTAGGGAAAATGATGTAGGGACAAGACCCAGAATTTTTTTATTTTATTTTTAGATAGTTGAGGCAACTTTAAATAACAATCTATGTGTAATTGTGTGCCTCATTACCAGCAGGACCTAAGGTCACCTTTCTAAACAGAGAGCAAGATCATTAAAGCAAAAGCAGTCCCCTCAGATCATATCTTAAATCATAAACCTGATGTGCTGCAAGTCAGCACCATTATAGCACAAGGTTAATTTGCTCCCCGCAAATGCTGGCTGTTCTACATGCATAAGGTCATATGTTTCACAACCACAGGACAGCCAGACAATGCACATGTTAAATAATAACTATGTCCTCAAATTACTCTGTGAAGCCTTCCGCTCTTTCTAAACTACGTTAATGTTTGATTTAGAGTGAGGGCACCTTCAGGGAGGACAGTTTGATTTAGTGTTGTTGGTTGGGATCTTTTCAATATTAGGTTAATTAATGAACCAACTGTTGTGAAGTAGGTAAGCAGCATCCAGAACCCTAAACCAAGGTATGTCCTAGGGTTGTAAAATCAGAGATGGTAGTTCAAAGGAACATCTAGTCAAGCCTTCTGCTCAAGGCAGGATTGAAACCAACTAGTTCATATCAGTTATGACTTTGCCCAGCCAAGATGTGACAGCCTCTGTGGATGGAGAAACCCCAATCTATGATGTGACCTGTTCCAAAGCGGCACTTCCCTCCTAGTGGGATTTTTATTTAGTGTCTAACCTGAACCTCCCAAGTTGCAACAAGTTGCTCCATGCTACTAAGATGAATTTAGATCCACATCCCAAGGGTAGTTGTAGGCTACCATCAGATGGGCCCTTAGCCTCTTTGCAAGACTAAACAAACTCAGGTCCCTGACCTCTCCTTATAGATCACAGACTTTTGCCCCTAGCCACCATGATGTCCTTCCACTGGATACTCTCCAGTTGCTCCACATTCCCCTTGGACTCAGTATTTTAGGTGCAATCTCTCCAACAGCATGTAGGGGTGCAGAGCTGGATCTGCCAATGCAGAAGAGGTTAAAATCAGCCTCTACGGTGTGAGGTGAGTAGAAAGCATCCCTCTGCAATGCCTTTGGGAGGTGGCAGTGTGCACGGCTTTCATTTCAATTTGTAATGAATTCCCTTCCAGAGCCGAGTTCTTGTTTAGACATCAACTGGCAATTATCAGTTTTATTGTTCCTGGTTAAACACGGTGAGCAAACAGCTGGGAGCTGTCTGAGTTGCATCACAATGGAAAATTGCCTTGTTTGGTCGGCAACCCAGAGTTCAGTTCAGCACTTGTGTCTGAGCCGCTGCACAGGATGCCGGGTGGTGCAGCTGGTGTTCCCGGCTCGCAGAGAGCCATGGCTGTTCCCAAAGCAAGTAATTCCCACAGGGAAGTCGGGCACCTTCATGTCTCCCTGTCCAGAGAGGAGCAATGTCTCTGCTATTGCCTGACTTGCCATTGCTCTAGCCAGTCATCCCCAGTTACGGCCACAATCCTTGCAAAGCATGATGGCAGGTGGTTTGAAAGCAATGCCAGCAGGTAAACCTGTATAATCCACACGGTATGTGAGCACACTTCGGAGTTTGGGATTTTTCTAACAAGTGTTAGAACTGCAGATGCCCCCTTTGCAGGAGGATGGTACTGGCTACCAGCTGCCATCTGCAAACTGCCTCTCTCTTTGCCAGTGAAGACATGGTGCATGACAGCCCATCACTCTTCATGCAACGGTCCATAAGGGATTAAAAAAACCCACCAAACCTATAGGGGAAGAAATTGCTGAAAAAGCCTAGTATTTTTGGCTGGGAACTTTATTCCTGACCACACAGTGATACCAGACATAGGTAACTTCTGGTAGATACCAACACAACTCTCCTCCCCAGCCAAGCAGCTCCCCCCTGAACAGCAGGGGTATTAAACCTGGCAAAACCCATCCTGTTTACCTGGCCCAGCCCAAGGCACAGCTTTCTCCAAGCAGCACCCAGGGTTACCTCTCCTCCATGTGCCCTGGGGAGCTTGGACATTAGGACGAGGTTGAAGCAAATGTAACCAGGGTGCAGTCTGGCAGCCCCAAGGTGCCCCAGTTCCTGGTCTTCCCTGCCTCTTTTTCCTCCATTTATCCTTTTCCCTCCAAGCTGCCCTCTCCAGCATGCTGGCATGTGTAGGCTTGCAGTGAGGTAGGTCCAGTTTCTTCTTTACACCCTTCCAATTTCCTCTGCCACCATGGCAGAGGGAATACAGAAATCAGCACTGCTGCCAGCAAAGAAGTCAGGAGGAAGATGTGGTTCTTATAAAAACAAGTTAAGCACAGAGCATATGCTGCTGGGAGGGAGGAAGGACTAACGAGATCCTGCGAGATCCCTTTCAGCACCAGCAAAGCCTTTCTCAGACCTCACTGGAAGCAGCCTGGTGACCTCAGTCAGCTCCAGCTCAGGCCTCTGTGCCCAGCACTGGCTCACAGGGTACCCACCAGGACAGACAGAAAGGTTTGAGCTCCTGCCTGGAAGCCACCCTATGTGTCCTCTACCCCCACCCCTGCCAGAGCTGCCTGCTGCCATGCAGGTTCCCCACCTTCCCACTGCACAGTAAACGGTAGCATCATCCTTTGCCCATTTATTTAGTTTTGGAAACACAGTTTTGCCTCAAATCCCTTTCCATCTGACTTAACTTTCCAAGCAGTTAACGCAGATGGATTAAGTACCGAAAATGTATGCATGTATGCCTCCAGACTTGTCTCTAATTAAGCTGCTGCTTTCTTCTCTCAGAAGCCCTCAAGCCCCTTCCTGAATCCATCAGGCAGAGAACAAAGCCCCGATGCTCAGACCAGGAGCGCCAATATTTAGCACAAAGAACAATGCTTTGACTAGCAAGACAAAAAAGGAAGCTGCAGCGACTTTGCTTTTGACAAATTCGTTCCAGCCTAGCTAGGAAAGTGGATTTGCAGCCCTGAAGTGATTCTCATATTGTCTCCAGGGTGTTTTATCTCCGTTTCATGAGTCCCACAGTAAAATCTACCGGGAGAACCGTAGCATTCATACAAGCAGGTAAAAAAATTTGCAGGTTCCCCGAGTCAGTTGCTTGGCTTTCCTCCCACTCTGGGCACGCAGCATTATCTTGTACACTGGTGCCTCCCAGTGGTCGCAAGAGAGACAAGCACAAAGCTCAAGAAGTAACCTTGAAGATTGTTTAAAATATTTTATTTTAAACCCAAATACTCCTCAGTATGTGCCCGCTCATGCTTGGGGGGATCGAGAAATCCTGTATGAGTGTAGGGAACAGCTAAGGACACACGAGTCCTGGGAACAGAGGCAGCAAGGCTTCTCCAGGCTCAGTTTAGTGTATTAACCACCAGACCACAAAGGGCCACTGCTTCTCGCCTGCTCCCTCCAACCCCAGCATTTGCAGAACAAGCCAGCCTCAGCGAGAAGCTTTAAAGAAAGAGGAGAAAAATGACACCGTGACTTAGGTATGTATGGACCAGCCACAAAGCAGAAGCTTCAGTACCAACACAGGGCACACCTTGTTGGTTTCGGCTTGCAAGTCCAAACCAGCAACCCAGGGAACCACGCTGCCAGCTCCTGAGATGCCTCAAGCACCAGAGGTTCCAGCTCTGTACAATCTGAATGTTTCTCAAGAGTCTTAAGTGAGACCTGCAGGTGAAAGGTACTACCTTAGGAGGAGACTTATCTTCTGGAAGGACACCTCAGTTCCTGGCTATGCTCACAGGAGAGACGCCCAACAGCTGCCTTGTCCCGCAGGGAAGCCTGATGCTGCACACACATTCAGGTCACACCCAAGGCGTGAAGACAGCAAAACTTAGGGTGAGGCAGAGACGCTGATGTCCCGGACATCCAAAACCATGTTCAGCAGCTGTAGTTGTACTGCCACATCTGAGCACAGCATTCATTCACCCTTTGGCCAGGGCATATCCTATCCCATTAAATGCAGGGCACTGCCGTTGAAAGCCTGACATTTTAGCCAGCAGTGTGCCCAGGTGGCCAAGAAGGCCAATGGCATCCCGGCTTGTGTCAGCACCAGCGTGGCCAGCAGGGACAGGGAAGGGATCTGAGCCCTGTGCTCGGCACTGGTGAGGCTGACCCTCGATGAGTGGGTTCAGTTTTGGGCCCCTCACCCCAAAAAGGCCATTGAATGACTCGAGCGTGTCCAGAGAAGGGCAACGGAGCTGGGGCAGGGTCTGGAGCACAGGTCTGCTGGGGAGTGGCTGAGGGAACTGGGGGGGTTCAGTCTGGAGAAGAGGAGGCTGAGGGGAGACCTCCTGGCCCTCTGCAACTCCCTGACAGGAGGGTGCAGAGAGGGGGGATGAGTCTCTTGAGCCAAGGAGCCAGCGCCAGGCCCAGAGGGAATGGCCTCAAGCTGCCCAGGGCAGGGTCAGGCTGGCTCTGAGGAAGGATTTCTGTGCAGAAGGGGCTGTTGGGTGTTGGAATGGGCTGCCCAGGGCAGGGGGGGAGTCCCCATCCCTGGAGGGGTTGAAGAGTCGGGCTGACCCAGTGCTGAGGGATCTGGGGGAGTTGGGAACGGTCAGGGGGAGGTTCATGGTTGGGCTGGAGGAGCTTCAAGGGCTTTTCCAACCAAGATGATTCTGTGACATGCACACACTTATTCAGCACACCTGGCACCTTCACTGCAGCTTGACTTTGTTATTTTGGCATCATCCAGCAAGCAAATAGAAATAATTTGGGGCCGATCATGCCGGAAGGTTTGTGCCCCTAGCTCTCGCTCTAGACCACAGCAGGTAGCAGGAGGTTGCACCTCCCAGAAGGCCTCTTGTTTGTTTTGGGTGGTGCATACCAACGGACACTAATGTATTTCAGAGCTGAACTTTCCACCTAATTGCTTTTTAGTGTTGAGAGCCCATGAAATAAGGGATTTTGTATGTTAATGTCTTTCCTTGCATAATGAAAGAATAAATCTCAGCCCTCCACAGCTGTGTCATGCTATACTGACTGGTGCTTTACATTTTAATAGTCGTTATTTCAAGCCTTTCTTACCATTCTTATATTGAATGACATTTATTACACCAAAGGGAATTCTATATGCTTCTGTGTTTTGCCTACCCTATACTTTATGCGGGAACAGAAAGCAAAGACTTTCAAGGGCTCTTTGGTTTGTGCTATTTAACTACTTTTAAAACGGTTCTTCCAAGAAGCCCGGACCAGCCTCCCCAGGACTAAAAAAAAAATGACTCAAGGGAAAAACCCGCAGCCCCAGGTATGGGGAGACAACTCCCCTTTTAGCTGCATCTTCCTGATTAAAAACCAGCTTAAGACAATCTAAGGCATGCCTGAGCTCAAGCCCATGCTGTTACTCACCAAATTGGCAAAAAAGAGTTACTACAGTATCTGGTGGGGGACAAGCCCAAGGAAGGGATATTACCTTTCATCTCTCCAGCCACCTGCAAAGGTTAACAGCTTCTCTCCTGGAACAGCCCTTCCTGACGTGCCTGATGGATACAGTCCCATGATGTTACACATTTGCAGCATGGGAAAACGTAGCAGATACTATTCACTCCCACTCAAGGTCCTTGGTTTTGCCAGAACAACACTTTAAAGGGAAAACAGCATGCAGCAATTGGTCAAATTTAAAAATATCACTTTGTTTAGCCTTTTGGAAAAAAAAAAAAAACAACAAAAAAAACCCCAAAAACTGAGGGGAAGAAGCGAAATTTCCACCCCGCAGCAGGGAGCAAAAAACATACCTTCAGTTCCTGCTGGCATGATATTGCTTCTTTCCAGAATGTTCTCCAAAAGGGCATACCTTTAGTAGAGATTTATTTGCAGACAACCAGGAGGTACCTGTAAGAGCCAACAGGCACGGAATAAAGCCTCTGATCCCTTCAGCCTTCATCTTTGAAGGCACCTCACTACTGAGGTTAACACATGTGGCTGATTGCTTTTAAAAACTGTTCAGTTGTCCCCACACCCATGGGCACAAGAGCTGAGCCAGCCAGCATCACCAGGAGGTAACATATTTGAAGTCAGAGATGCTCTTTTTCTTGTGGCCATTGTTTCCTTCCCTCCCGCTCTCATAAACAGTTTTTATATGCAATTAGGTCACATTTGTAAGTTAGCACACAGCAGAAGTTGAGTTACTTTGTTTAAAATAAAAACATGTATTTCTATCACCTTAGGAGCTGTTCCTCTTTTGGCACAGAGACCCTCTGATCCTCCCACCTCCTTTTATCAGCATCTTCAAAAGAGAAAGGGAGTTATAATTGCTTTCTCCCCTCACCTTAGGAAAAAAAGGGAAAGGCTGCTGCTGTTCTCTGTTGGCATCTTGAGAAGCAACACGTTTTGAGCAATCATTTATTTACAGAACAAAAATAACATCTAGATTTCAAAGGGCAGAGCAGTTCAGCAGAATAAAGTGCTCTCCTTCCTCCCCCGCCATCAGCTTTTGCTCATTATGACCTACTGTCTGCACAACCTACTGTTCTGCCTCTTTCCTCATTACAGGGGCGCACACAGGCTTCTCCTCCTCTTTTGAACACGGCAATGAGTGCTGCAGCACTGTAACCATCCCAAACATAATGCTGGCATTTCTGTGCCACAAGCCAGCACCTGAGCAAGCTCCACAGCTAAAAGGCCAAGTCAAGGCAAAAAGTGGGATATATCTTTAAAGCAGAATAATGCTGAAGAATTTGCAGTCCTCCCAGATTCACTTTACCCACAATTGCCTTCTTGATAAAGAATAAGCCTCAGAGATTAGAAAAAGTTTCACTTGTCACATGTTGGAAACCAGTGGAAGAACCTAGCCATTTACCCATTATGTTTTGCTGTTGCTACAGTATCTGGGTATCATTCCTGTGGAGGACCAGGGAGAAAATGGAACCAGTTTCACAAGACTGATTTCTTCCAGCTTTCTGATTTTTACCTCATTTTTGGTTTCTGATGATGCAGGGTCCTCTATGAGTCCTGCCACTGAAAGCATCACTCTCCCAAAGCACATTTCCCAACACCCTGAACGCATCACATTCAGACGATGATAAAGCTGAATTTGTGTCACATCAAGCCATTCATTTCTATAATAAAGCCTGATGAATCAGTGCCTTCAGAGCCTTTATCAAAGTCGGCTGAAATTGGCCAAAATGAGTCCACAAGCTCTTAGTAGGGACTGACAGTTCCATTAAGAGACTAAGCTAAAAGTCTAACAGCAATCTGCAGGATCCCCATTACTCACTGCCAGGCGACTGGAAGAGGACCTATGGGACTGTGTTACATCTTGCTTCACATATTTCAATATGCAAATTTTGCAGGAAAAACCTTTATAACATGGTGGCTGAAAGTAAAGAGCAAGATTTAAAGCTACAAAGAGATTATCACAGACACTGCAATCTGTTGCTTGGATAAGCAAGTTCCTATATCCATCTTTATAAATACATTTGTATAGTTCAACCGATGAATCCAGTCACTTTTTACCACATAGATGATTGAATAAAAATCCTAATTCTCCCTGAACAAAAAGTGCCAGTGTTCACCCAAGTAGATTAGATATCAGAGAGCACATTATCTCAGAGAAAGCCATGCTGAGTTCATACAGGTATTTCTTCCTGTAAGAGACTGCATACAATCCAGGATGCACTGTGACAGCATTTGCAATCACTCTGATTTTGAAGCTCTGTGTTAAAGAGTTGAGCTTATTTTTAAAATATTTTGAACGCTGCCACAAAAAACACTAAAGATACATATGAAACTGAAGTGGCTGATAAACCTTGTTTTTAGTATAGTCGGCTATTTTAAAACTATAAATGAAGACAAACATTACAAAAAAGCCATTTATTAGATATTTACATATATACATATACATGCAAAATTATTTTATACATATTTACACAGGTTCAATTATTAATACAGTGCAAAAATATCTAAAAAGGTACCAGCCCACCTTCCACAAACTTAACAGGTCTTTGGGAGAAAGAGAAAAAACCCAAAACCACAGAAAATTACCAGCTTCATAAAGGGACTAAGCACTGAAAATCTTTTAAATTCATGAGGTTTATTCTTTACCAATTTTCTTGTGCTGAGCTGCTGGGTGAGGAAAAGAGTTTCCAAAAGACTTATCTTGAAAACTGACAGAATTAAGAAGATGCAATTCAAACTACATTAAACAGTTTAAAGTTGAACAAAAAACGGTTGGATTTCTGTTTGGGGATTTGATTCAATACAAGCATAATCCCATGTTATGAGTCAGAGTTCATGTAGCCAAACTGCAAGTCATTCTTTTTTATTAAATCTTAGAGCACTGACACCAATGTAAATTATTCTATTCCTCTTGCTGTTTCATCACAAGAAAATGTTTAATTGTATAAATACCATACAGATATAGGAGCCATTCTAAATACTAACATTAAAAATAAAAAATAAAAATAGATCAAACTATGCATGCTCTGCCTCATCCTGGAATCACAATCGAAGCCTACAAAGTGCGCAGATACTAATGCACACATATTAATCCACTTAAGATTCCTTAATATGGTTTACACATATTACAGGAAATAAAAAAAGGTTGCAAAGGGATTAAGATTTAACAACAAACCAGAGCTTCGCTCATTTAGTAGAAAAGTTCTAGTCACATCCTCCACCTAATCCACAAAGCAAAAAAAAAAAAAAAAAAAATACACAAAGGCAAACCTGAACCAAATGGTTTTGATTTTACTGAAGCATTTTCAGGAAAAATAAAATATTAAACAAAAGCTGAATTTAATCTTTATCCAGCCTACTTATGTTAATTACACAAGCTATCTAAACACATTGTTCTACCACTCTCCTTGCAGAGCTGTTGCTAACATCACCTGGCATGGGGATGTCTTTGTTTCATGATAAAGCAAACAGTCAGATGCTCGGGAAGCATCAGAAACATTACAGTTCCTTCCAGTCAGCTCAATACAAGGCTGAAGAACAGAAAGCAGATAATGGTTCACTGGCCCCATGCCACAGCTGTAAGTGTTCTGCATGCCTTAAGCTATAGCAGACTAGATTTATCTGAGTCTCTGGAGAAAGTAAAGCTCTTCTCAACTCTTTAGACAGATTAAGGTTAAAAAGATAGGAGCAGGGAGTTGGGTCATATCACTAAGGTCCTTTTCACAAAGTTTTGTCTATCTAGTATAAAATCCTTCATCCTTTCCCCACAGGATGATTTCCCATGGTAACCCAGCAGGCTGATACTCCAGTAAAACACAATCACTCATCAGATCCAGTACCCTTAACAAAGAGTTAAGCTTCTAGTATCAGATTTTTAGGGGTGTCCTTTTTACAGTTTGGGGGTTTTTTGTTTTTTTTTGGGTTTTTTTAAACTTGTAATCCACACTTGTGGCTTAGTTCCCTGCAGTCTCTGAGAGTACGTTACCAAGTAAAACTGGGACGGAGCAGTATGAAATCTTAAAAGCTTGTCAGTACTAAAACTCCCACATCAGTGTAGTCACCTGGGTGTCAAGGACAGTGGTTGAATTCTGGCTTCATTTCTCCTTATTGAAACTCCCCCAGCTGGGCTCAGCCCCTCGCTCCAGCCTGCCCAGGTCTCTCTGCAGAGCCTCCCTACCCTCAAGCAGATCAACACTCCCACCCAACTGGGTGTCCTCTGCAAACTGACTGAGGGGGCACTCGATCCCCTCATCTAGATCATCAATAAAGATGTTAAACAGGAGTGGCCCCAAAACCCCACCCTGGGGGACACCACTCATGACCGGTTGCCAACCGGATTTAACTCCATTCACCACAACTCTTATGTTACAGTAAATGAGCTCATATGGGATGGAAAAGAAACACCTCCATTTTACTACTGGAAAAAGCTCTGGCACCAAGTCTATCATGTCCTAGGAATTGTTCAGGTTGCAATGGGCTGCCTATTGATGCTGTTTTGCAGTATCACAGCTACAGCACGGCAGGTTTCTGGTCTAGTAGTCCACTGATACTCCTGTTTGCATCATGAGGATTCAGGAAAATTCACCGAGATGCAAGAAAGCAATTTGTTCAGCGTTTCTGGAAACTCAGGAAGATAACTCTGCATCATGTTAATCTCTTTGCAACCCCTAGAGGTAGAGACTATGTGAGAGGAAAATAAAACTTTGGTGAGACATGTCCAGTGGTAGAAATGCAGCGAAAACAGTTTCCTAAGAAAAAATAAAAGAAAATCTAGGACCATACTTCCACAATAACACACCTACAGTTCTCTACATCTTCTCAGTTTGAATTATTACAACCCTTCAAGGACAGCTGCATCAAAATGCTATGCATTTTTTTTGTACAGACAGCTTAAATATGTTCTAAAATGCACCCCAGTACGTTACATATAAGAACACCCAGTGCAGCAGCAGTTAAGAATTTCAGCTCTTAAATACTATATTCAAAAGTGCACACTAATAAATTCATCCTTGTGTAAGAACTCAACACCATTATCTGAAGGTGTTTTATATAATAAAGAGAACCTGCTCTTGCCTTCCGTTACCGGAGATGGCTTTCTGCACACCAGCTATGTATTTTTTTTAAGAAAAATGAAGGAGTCAGCGGCCTGTCATAAGTAGGATTGGAAGATTTATTATCCCTACAGATCAAGCAAACATGGAGTTACCCTTATACTAAGTGACCTTAACCAAGGAAATAAAGGCCACTTGAGCTGAAAGACTCACTTGGTTTATTTTATGCAGCCCCAAGCGTATTTGCAATTAACCAATGAGCACATACTTAACTACAACGCACTGTTTAGCCAGGAGATATTTATAGTCTTTATGGTTTCTAAAAGAGCCACAGCCTTTTCCTTTCCTTCAAAACCTAGAAAAAAATTACCCTAAGGCTCATCCTAACAATTTTTCCCACTGATATTTAACTCATCTAATTATGGCAACAACTCCTTTACTTAATATTTACCAAGAATCTTAATGCTTAAAAGATTCTATAGACAAAAATGTTACTCACCATTTTATCTTCATTTTACTATACAATTTAAATATTTTCAGAAGCATTGGCAGGGCAAGACATTGACCTGACAAACTTACAAAGCCAGTAAGACAAATGGCAAAACGCTGTCTAGGTGGTATTAGTCAAGGAGTAAAAGCCTGTTTATGGTAAGGAGAACCTCCATCTGTTGACAACACCTGACAAGATCTACCATGCACAATTACCACATGCCATGTTAGATACACCTACATTCTTCACTGTATGTTTGACATGATTACAGTATCCTACTTTATTTCAAGTTGCTCTGAAATATGTTCCTTGCAATAACCCTTGTTGCAAATCTTTAAAAATACTCCAAGCTATTTTTGGCCAGTTTAATAAAAAAAAAAATAATTGTAAAAATAGAGTAGCAAACCTAAAGTCTTTTTCATACTCCGCAGTCAGGCTGTTTCTCCATAAGTTGCCTTGTCAGTATCTGATAAGAAGAAAGAGATGCCACTCCTACGTGAAAGGCTATTTGCCAGAGGTTCCGTAATCCATACAAGTAAACGTTGCATAAACAAACAGAGAAAAAGAGTACAAACGTCTTCACCTTCCTTGCCGAGCTGTAGAAGAGGTACAAGTAACACTACAAAAGGATCAGAGAGGTGGTATTAGCATTCAACTATACACATATTAGCAAGAGACGCAGCTGGGAACTGCTGGCACATGCATGCTGGTTCGATGTGCCTGACATCACAGCTATAACGAAGAAGCTCAAAGCTTCCTTTCAAATCCTATGTTGAAAGTCCTCCAAGAATAGCTGGAGTGGTGGCCTCAATCCAGACTCTACTGTGTAAGCATAGGTATCAAAAGAAGTCGGTCAGCACAACTGGTGTCCCTCCTGCCTGCCTCACCCTGGGTTAAAAAGGAGGCTGAAATTTAAGACAAAAGCTCAGAAGCAGGAAAACAGCAAACCTAAACCTGCTTCTCCTTTATTTGTTCCTGGGATAAGGACTTAATTCTCTAGTCTTGACTTGAGAGGAAGACCATCATTTCTGTTAGCTTTAGCTGGGGTTTTGGGCTCTTTTTAAAAACAGGTGGAACCCACTTGCTAGGCATGTGTGAAGAGCATCACCCCTTAGAGGAGAAAACTAAAAACTCAAAGTGCTGGCAGAAGAGTTTCTTTTTTAACTCCAGCAGTAACAGATCATGCTTTCTCACTTAAGGTCACAGTTTCCAACTGTGCTGATGACATAAGCAGAGATCATCATGTAGAAAGCCCTTCACATCTGAGCTCAAATTATGCACAAGCATTTTGTGAAGATGACTGCTATAAATCAAAAGGGTAAGAGAGAACTATTCTGTATTTAGCTTCTCTAGGTTCAGGTATCAACTGGAAAAAAGCAGTACAGAGCCGTCCTTGTAAAAAATGACTTGCATCAAGTATTTAGATCCAAATGAGTATCTCCATCTTAAATGGTCCCCAAACCATTAGCCAAATGTAACAGTACTAAGCAATGAATACACTGCAGCCGTTACTACTAACCCAACTATCACAGCTTCCTGCAATGACAGGCTAAAAATTGAAGATTTTTCAAACAATATATTGCCCTCAGGTTAAACATTGTGGACCACTGTTTTCAGCATTTAAGAAACCTTTCAAGAAGAACCCATTTGGAGGATGGAGTTCTTATTCTGCATAAGGAGATCAGAGAAAATAAACCATTAAGAAAAAAAAAAGTTAAATCTAAGGATATCAGGACTGACATTTGTCTCAAGAACTAGAAGTAATTTTTAATGTAATTTATAACATTTTCAATAATGTTGCTGTCCTGTATTTGCTTAGGCTTTCAAGGTGGTTATGCAACAAAAGCCCATCATTAGGTCTGCCACTATCAGAAAGACATTGTGTCTATCCCTCTGGGAAACAAACAATCTTTTGGCTAGCACTTATTTATCATGCTCAGCCCCATCTGGCATGTCACAACATGAAAGCACAGAAAAATCTTGCACCTGCAATTTGCTAAGGGTCATATTGCACCTTTGTGCCACTTCACTAAAATCCAAACTGCTCGTCTGCTTAGCTAAAAATTATTTTGCCTTGTATATTACAATATAAAATTAATCAGAAAGCATTTTGTTTAGAGTTAACATACCTGAAAAACACAGGCTAGAAAAGGTAGAAAAAAAGCTATCACATTTCCAATTCCTTCATGGTCCTCCTGTTTGGATTAAAAAAAGTGACAAACAACTACGTCAGCTACAGTTTCTAACAAGTACTGCTTGATATTTTAGAACACTATATTTCATCAAGTATCTCTCAGTTTATGTTGATTTAAACAGCATGTTGTTAAACAGCAAGATCAATATCACTGAACAAGATACCAAGAACTGAGGCTTATGTGACAATTCCTGCTAAATAAAACTGTGCCACCACACAATACTGGTTTTTTTTTCTTTTAAGAAGTTGTTTACAGTTTCACATTTGTTTAATAAAAATTACACAAAAGCATCTGGAACAAAATACAAGAATGGAAAGAAAAAAAAAATTAAAAATCAAGCCAGTCTGGTAAGACTAAAATATTTCTCCAAATGTTAATCTTCCTAGAAAAGAACAAAACACAATGTGCTGCAATATGCAATGAAACACATGAGGTAAGCAATCAATCATACGTTCCCTGGACAAACAAAACACTTCTTGTAGAAAGACGTATGCTCTGCTACAAAGCAGAACAGCCACGCTTAATCTGCTTACCTAAATAACTCTCTCCCTTTGACTCATTTACAGATTTGAATTTAATCTGAGTTACCTGAAATGAATACTCTGCTAGGTGAACTCCTCGAATGAGATTCAAAGCTCCACACATGATGTTCAGAACAAGTGACAGAATCCCCAGGGGAGTCACACGCTGCATTCTGTAAGTAGGTACTAAAAAAAAAAAAAAAACAACAAAAGCACTATTCCTCTGAATCTTTTAGCATGGGTTTTAAACATTTTCTAAACCTTTCATGCTTGCCCCAGAGAAGACCAATTAAGAACAGAAACATATTTTTTTTAATTGCTGTTGCATATACACTGTTCAGTTCTTCAGACATCTAGAAATCAGTACTTTTTCATCAGGTAAAGAAACAGAATTTGTTCTTGAGATATCTGGCGTTAATGTCTTTAATTGTGCACACAGATATTTTTCAATTGTTTATTTCAGCAGATCGGCATACTTAACACCCCTCACAGGTAGGTAGTAAAGCCAGAGGCTTTACACACCCAAAGGTCTGGGAAAGAGCTTAGATTTCTGACACTCATACCAGCAAGACAGCAATTCAGCTCTTCCTTAACTGGTAATTCGGTATTTCTTCCCAGTGAAAGTCTGATATGCAGCAATTTAGTTTCACCTGCACAGTTTCCATACAGCATTTGATGCCCCAATCAAGCAGTTGCCAGAATACAACTGTAGGAGCCAAGGACTGTGATGCTCTGCTGCTAGAACAGTTGTAGGAGCTGTCAGGATGATACTACACAATCACAGAGGAGAAACATCCGTCATAGAACTGCTGCTCTTACCTCTGGGCCTTTCAGACTGACAAAACATGGTCAAAACTGAAGCCCAGGAATTAAACTGGTTGATACAGTTTTTGGACTTTGAACGAGATTTTATAGTGCATTATAATTCCGTCTCCCAACGTGCCTATGTTTCACAGGTAGCGAATTACCTCTTTCCTTTCTCACCTTCTCCACTACTATTATTTAATACCTACACACCCAAATACCATTTCTTCAGGATATTCTGATACATACCTAATTGAGATCAAAGCAATTATTCTCAATTTGTATTTAACTTTGGAATCTGTCACTTCTAATTCAGGCATTTGGTTGTCCAAAAGCTCACCCATTTTTATCCCTAGCTATACTAGCTAGCTCAACAACATACAGCACACCTAGATACTCACCTACATTTGTTGGCATACCCTCCCCAGCCTTGGGTCATAAGTAGAACACTGTTAGCACAGCAATAAGAAGGGTAAATGACAGTTCACATACCAAATTCAGACCCTCTCCTGCACCAACATCCATAAGATACAGGAGAGAATGAGCAAGCCTTTGGCAAGTCTGAGCCAACTCCTGACTGCTGTAGACCAACCATGCAACACAGCAGAGACCATCTCTGACTTCTGTTTCAGTGACAGATGAAACACTGTAACAGCTTAAATATTGCAGTAGTATGTGGTTTAAGACAGGAAAACACTTGTATCTTCTCCTTCAAGAGAGATTCTGATGAATGGAAGTTTCCTGCCAAATTAATATGGGGCTATAAAGTATCTTTTATAAGCATCTATGTAATTAATTTGTCTGGCATGCACTCATACCTCCATAATTTCATCTCCAAAGCAGCTACAAAACCAACTGTATTAATTCTATCTGATATATGACACATTACATGGCATTACTGTGTATCACTGTCATACACAAGTTCATGTAAATGAATGGTGCAAGTGACCCTATCATTCAAAGGCAATTTTGGTTTTTTGCTATGCAGGGAAATTTAAGGTCCAAACAGCACACTGAATAGAAGCTGTACCAGCATGTTTGTTCATTCACTGACCTGAGTATTCACTTTCCTATGATTTTTCATAAATTAAATGATGCTGCAGCTATGTATCTCTCCTGGAAATTTCCTAATCAAGACAACTGTTTCTTCTTCCTCAGTTTCTAAGGTTCACTTAAGAGGCATACAGTGTCTTTCAAACAAAGAAAAATTGCACAAGTGTCATTCAGTGTACAGGATCTTGTAAACTATACATCAATAGTTTCCAGTCCCCAGAGAAGAAAAATGCAAGTCTCAATATTCTGCTGCTGCAAGCTGAAGACCACAGCATGGAATATTACATGAAAGCTACATTTTTTTTTGTCCAGTAGGATGGAAAGAATTGTTATCACAGATGCAGGGGTGATTAAAATATCCAGTTGCTCAGGGTTCATATTCTGTGAAAACTGATCTTTGTTTGCTGTGGATCTTATTTCTGCTGTATCATTCTGAGGTTTAATTCACAAACTAAAATTGCACAGAACAAGCGAGATGGGTACTGCTAGGGAAAAATTATTACACTTCCTCGTGTGAATTCAATCCTATTTTTATAAACAGAATTTCTTACTAGAATTGCTTATTACATTAAATGAGGGAACAAGACAGTACAAGCACTCTTTGTCCAAGAGAGCACAATTTTGCATGAGCACAGTTAAATGCTAATTAGGATTCAAAGTGATTTGACTCTTCGAGCAGAAAAATTGAGCACTTCAGAGTACAAGAATCATACAGAAGATGTTCTGGTGACTGTGGATTACCGAGCACCCAGGAAAAATGCATCTGCAGGTTTGAACATGTACGGAACAATTTTGTGAAATCATCCTCACAAAACGAAGAAACTGAAGCTTCTGCCTCTAAAAGATTTTTCCGCGCAGAGGCCTCTGGCTATTTAACCAGAGCCTGACATGAATGCCTGCACCACACTCCATTCTGTCGCTTCAAGGTATAGTACAAGGGTTTAACAATGAGTCACATACTCAAAGCTCCAGATAAAGACAGCCCCACCAGCAAAAAAAATTACATCAGACTTAAACATTTTAAAATAAAATACTAGGACACAAAAGACAGAGATGTGATACATCCTCAGAAAACAACTCAAAAAGGACTCTGCAAAGGACTTCCTGTGTGCCTACAAAAGACTGAGAGCATTCATCAAGGGGAGCACAATGCTGCATAATTTAACAGCATGCTGACTAGATGAATAGCACAAGTTGTTCTTCTACTTCATAGAGCCAGTTCTGATGTGAAAACTCTCCCTCCTCACAGAAAGCTGCTTCCACTTCACATTTCTTCTGTACACACACCCCACTGTCCTCCGGAGCTTCATCAGCTGTGCCCATATCAAGACACAAGGTGAAGCTTTAGCAACAACAACTGCAGTTGTGTAGATGTTGATCAAGAATACAGTGCTAGTGTCTTTCTAGCAAGAATGGGCTGGGTTGACAAAGGAAGGAACAAACAGAAGAAAGAATTAATAAAAGGAAAAAAAAGCTCGTTTCCATATATACTAACAAGGACAAAACTGCCCTGACTTTTCAGACTCCTTTCACACTAAAATGAAGAACCGGGGCATATGAACACACAGCTCAAAAGAAGACAGGAACCAGCTACAACCTTGTACATGCATTGATTGATCTGTCTTCCCTATAAAATGTGGACAGAATTAAATTCTGCTCTTTTGCAACCATAACACTTCCATGTATGCTCAAGAAGTCTCCTGTATAGCACAGCCATAATATAAATAACATTAATATGGGAACAGACACTATCCACACAGCTAAACTTAGAGCAGCAAAGTTGGATTCAGCCAGTAGGTAACGATGAGAGCAGACAGACATAAGCCAGGAAAGATGACTCCAGCTGAGGAAAACAGATGATCACAAACACGATCCTTAAAATAAAGACAGTACAATCTGTAAGAGTATTTGCATTAGAACACCAGAAATACAAAGCCAGATGGAAAGTAAAAGAAAGCAATTAAGAATATGGGGGAACTGAAAATGTATTTCTGATCTGTGGACACAGACTAGCTTGCAAATGTGAACAGTTTCAGTGCCAGTAAACACTAGTGCAAAGAATTTCTAATCCCTGTCACATCATGAAAATATTTAACTTCAAGCACAGTTATAAGGAGCACTGACAAATCTGACTGGCAAATAGAACGTTTTCAATTCTATTTTTAATTCCTCTTGGCCACTGTCCCTCTACCTTTTAATTTAAAATACCTATGTCAAATTAGATTCCAGCTCATTCATCAGCAACAATAAGACTGAGCAACTGGAACTTAATTTTATTAGTGTTTCATAAGCCAAGAACAAAAAAAAAAAAAAAAAAAAAAAGCTGCATTTAAACCACAGTTGGAAGTGTGGGAAAAGCAAAACAGTGAAAAAAAACGCAAAACACACATTTCCTTAACACATGGTGCCCAGAACAAACACAGGATGGGATGGAGATCCAGTGATTTGAGTTGCCATGGCACCAAGGGGGAATGTGAAGCAAGGTGGAGGCCGCACAGTCCTGTTCTTCCACTTTTCTCAAGGAACATCTGACACCACTATACAGATTTATCTCCCTGCTCTTCCCCTTCTCTCAAGGACTGTTTTGCAGAGCTCTGCAGACCTTACCTCTCATTCTTCCTTTTCTCCCACAAAACCAGCACACACCTTGCACCATGGAACATGCTGTGGTTTTACTCAAGAAATAACGGCTTGACCACAGTCCCACCCACTCACACATACACACTTAGATAAATACTACCCCAAGTTTGTGTCTAACTCGGAGGGACAATAATCCAATACCAAATCGGAGGGACAGACTGATGGGTTTGTGCTCCTCACCCCACCCCAGAAGGGACACCTCTTGGTAAGATTTGGGCCCTTGGCGACATCAAGTGATTACCTGGGAATTAAGTGTGTGTGACTGCAATCATTTTTGTGTGTAGTGTTACAGAGCCAACCTGCAGTTTGTGCATTTATCGTAGGCAATCTCAAAGAATCCATACATGTTGCGTAAGAGTAAACCGTACTATTCATGACCCTGACTGCTTCTCTTGAATGCAACCAGACCTACACCACATGGGCTGTTCATGCATCTGGTGTCAGGCCTATAGTCACGGGCATAATTGGCATAGCTATTCAGAGATAAATCCAGTTGCCCCTAGCCCCTCTAATCTCTGAGGACTAGCTAGAACACAAGGGAATTAATCAAATTAATTCATTACCTTAAATGCAACAACCACCATGCTAATAGAATTAAAATAGGGTCATAGTTTAGTGAGGGACTTGGCAGTGTTAGGTTTATGGTTGGACTCGATCTTAAAGGTCTTTTCCAACCTAAATGATTCTGTGATTTCATTTCATAGAGGAAGTAGGCAGGACTTTGACTATGCAACTGAAACACAGATAAGAAGATACCAGTTTTATAAGTTGAGGTTATTACTTCTAAAAGCAGGTAAAATGTCAGTATTTGTTACAAAAAAGTCTCTTGTCAAGCCTCTATGTGTTGCTTATACAGACATATCCTCTTTCAGAATTTTAGTCAGATGCATTAAATTTTAAAGAATAAAAAAGGAGAAAGCAAAGAGGGAAGAACAACCCAAGATAGACAGTCTGGGAATAAGAGTTTTACCCTCAGCTCATGTTTTTCTCATCTTTTCTTTCCTCAAGGCTGCAGCAACTCACAGCTATAATCTAAAGACTGTATGTTTACTATGATAGAAGGCAGGGGTTTTTGGGGGGGTTTGATACACATGATATATATTTCTCAGTACAAAAGGAACCACTGCTGTTACATGTTCTTCTGTCATTTGCAAAGTTAGGTTCAGGGAGTCTCCTGTCACCTGTGCGTAGTAGTAACTTACCAACCTCCACATGAACGCCTGCATGCCCACCATTAGTCATCCCATTCATCAGCTCTGTATCCTCTAGTTTCAGCTGAACTGGGGGCTGGAACTTCAGCTCCTCCTCAATCTTCTCCCAGCTGGCCTTCATTTGAGAGCTACTCACACAGTTAAAATGGCATTTCACTTTCTGGATAACGTTATCTGAAACAATATAAAAACATGCTTTAATTAGCTCTGCAAAAGTTGAGTGCCTTAGTTAATTATTGATCAAACTATGGCATTCTTTTTTGATTGTTTTTCACTTCTTCCATCATTTCTTTTCCTATTAGTTTCAGGTACAAAATTCCACTGCTGATTAGGGAAAAAAAACCACCTCTCCTAGGTATTTTATATCACACCCACTGCCTTCTGGATATTTTAAATCTCAAAATCCTGCCGAGCAGTGGACTGAAAACAAGCTTTCATATTTCAGGGTAGATATTAACAAGTATCTTAAATTACCTGTGAACAATGAGAAGCAATTCCACAATGTGTTTTAACAATGCCAAGCATTAGTTTTTTTTCCAGCAGAGAGACAAAGTAATTCAATCTATATTTGAGTCATGAAGCAACTCTGTCAGTGATTCCACCAACATCCAAGCCACATATCTACGTACAGATCACCCTGCTGGTTTGACAGGAGTTGCACTGAGACTAAACAGAGATTTTGTCCAAGTATGACTTGCTCACACCTCCAGGGATGAAGTATCTCACTGCGGATACTGCTACTGCCTATTTAATTGTGTAAAGATATTGGCAAATTCAAGCCATTTCAAATGCTTAGGAAGATATAACACAGAAGCATTTATTTTGCTAAGATATCCTGTAGGTAAAATGCATATCTTTAAGATATTGTTACACTAGAAGATTTATATAGGTTGACCACAGCTGCTACTGGGTATGATATATATGTAATAGCTTAAGCACAAGTTTTGAGACCACACAGGCAGACTTCATGTTGTGCTAGAATACACAGTGTCATAAGAATTCCTTACAGTAAAATACAGGATTTTTCAATAAGTCAGCATGCTACAATTATCTGTAACTACCAGGCAAGGCTAAGATCAAGTGCATCTTTGATCCAAATACAGGAAAGGAGGGGAAAAAAAGAAATACCACACAGCAACATCAGGTAGACTCAGTAACAAAACACAGTACAATAGTAAAAATGACCAAAAAAAGAAAAAAGACCATTTTTTCTTTCAAAAAGCCTTGTGTAATTACAAGAGGCTAGAAATTCCCAAATTCCTACTCAAATTAAGAAGTAATTTGGATCTCAGTATAAAATTACATCATGCCTGGAATATGCCCTGAAGGGAATCCACAAAAAATACAAGATGGCTGTATAATATGCTTTCCTTGTGGATTTCTCAATCTTTTAAGCATGAGCTTAACAGTATTACCAAAATCTGGATAGAATTGTGCTAAGCCACTGCAATATCTTATCCTTTCTCAGAAAACAGTTTCTCACTGCAAGGGAATTGTGTTTTTCAGACGTGCCACGTACAGTACAGCAGCTATTACTTAGCAAGAAAACCACTCCTAACAGGTTAAAAAATAAACACTAGGCATGATTCCGAAGTATTACGTGAATCTTTAGTCATGCCAGAAGTAAAGCTGCCCATAATAATATATTCTGTCTCCCTTTTTTCATGTACCCATCTGTCTCCACTTGTCAGATTTTTTAAATTAAGCTAGAAAGTGTTTGAGATGCGGATTTCTTTTCCTTCTGTGCTTGTTTATTAATCGCCACAGCATTTTGTTCATCTAATACAAGGGCTCTCAGGAACTGTAAAACCAGCAATCTAACAGTTTAAGGCAGTTACAGGATCTCCTTTCTCCTACACATGCATGCAAAGGCACACACACAGATTCATTTTTATGATGAGGCTTTGGCCAGGAGACATTGTTTAACATCATAAAAGCAGCCAGACACAGAATTCTTACTATTAGAGAACCAAGTTACAAACCAAATTCAAGAAAAGCATATGGTCTGGAAGCTAAACTAATGCTTGTCGCATCATAGGAAGCAGCGAATTCCCACTGAAGCTCTTCCAGGAAGCAAAACGCCATGATGGTTGAATAATTGCTGGAACAGATTGCCATGCAGGCTATATCCCCAGAAGAAAGGAAACTAAAATAGGAAAAAAAAAAAAAAAGTAACATCAACATAAAAACGTAAAGGAGTCGTGCTGAACATGAGAAGTAAATTGTGCTTTCTGTCAAAATAAAATGTAGAGACTGCAAAAAATATATTGTTTGCACTGCTGTAATAGACCTGCAGCCCCTGTAGATCTAACATTTATTCTTAACTCATGCAGTATGCCTTAGCATACTGAAGATCACAATACAGATTCTATTAAATTGATACATCAGTTCAAACTGAGGACATTACCTTCCCAGGCTGGCTTTAAATCATGTTAATAAGAAAAGAAATGTCCAGAAAATATCATAGGCAAGAAAATTTTTAAAGAAAACACAGTAGCTTTCCACAAACAAAAGTAAAAACAAGTAAGCTTGTTCACAGGAAGCAAGCAGATGTACTCCTTGCTCCCTTCAAATATGACAACTTCATATTAACAGCAAGAGTTATTTTTTAACTTGCACAAACCAAGATATTTAAACACTGTTACCGCTAAGTCATCTGTTACAAACTCATCTTTATTTGTATCAGAAACAGCACAATAAAAATTCTATGGCTAAAGAGATCCCTCTAACACTGAACTCCTACTTAGCAGAAGTATCCACTTACAGATGGCCCCAAACCTTCTAGGAAACTTAACAAGGGATTCATCTGACCAAAATGTAGGCATGTACTTAAGGATAAGAGAAATCACTGTCATCTAGGCTTCATTAAGTAAGATGGAAGTCAGGGCACCTAGTTCAGAAGCCAGCACTCATAACACAGACAGTTAAACTTCCACAATGCCCACCATGCTTACAGATTTGTAATTATCTCTGAAACACGACTGAGGAAATCTTCCCTTACAGGTTAGCCATTTGTTAGCGATATTTCAGTACAAAGCCAAAGTTTTCAAGCTGAACAATTACTCTCCATTTCCTCTCTTTTCTACTATTTATATATTTCATCCGTCTCATACAGAAATTCTTGTGCTTTCTGTTTTATCACATTTTTATTTATTCGTTATACTACATACTTGAGATTTATGGTTTTGATTAGCTCCATTACAGCCTAATTACACTGGGTATTTTCCCTAAATTCCTTCTGTCCCCAGCTCACAGCTGAGGATCAACACCATACCTGTGTAAAACTAACTTTTCCCAGTTGTCAATAATTTACAGTCTTTTTGCTACGTATCTGTTTGCACTCTTCTCACTTCAGAGCCAGATGCGTAGCTACTTCTGTAAAGACTACAGAAGATTAAAAGCAGAAGAATGTGTAAGCATTAAAGGGCATAAATTTGCTCTGAGGGAAAAGGAATTAAAAGGCTAATCTCTGCTTTTCCAATTGATTCAATGTAAGTTCATGTATCTTTTCTCCAATCACTACCCCGAAAAGGGATACTTAGCTTTAGCTCGGAGTCACTTTTTTTACATTTGCCAATCAGAAATGCAATCACAAGCTAAAACTCATTTTTAGAGCTAAACTAAAATCAATAGTAAATGAAAATTCTCATCTCTGAATGAAACCTTAATTTCTTGACAAGCAGATCCTTCTTCAATAAATAAATGCGAAGATTTATAATTCCTCCATACTGGCTATTGTCAGTATGTTTCAGATCTCCTCAAGACACACCCATGAGCCAAGAACTCCTAGAGACTTGAACCCTGCTGGTATTCAGAAAATGGAGTGGGCCATATGTGGGAGGGAGACTGTGAAAGCCAGAATCAGAACTTCAGGGATCTGAGAGAAGGCATCAGCAGGACTTGACCGTCCTTGAAGAAAAGGGTTTGGGACTAAACTAATTCCTAGGCACTAGGATGTCATCTTAGCAGGTATTTGTAGAAGTCTTTAAGATACTCCAATTGCTAGGAGTAACAAGGACTAAGCAGAAAGCATTTGCTACAAAAAAATGACAACTAAAATAAACAATCTTAACATATGCTTACTAAACTGAGTAGGAGCTGTATGTCTCTGGTGCTGAGAAATAAGGTTTCAAAATACTGCTTGAAGGTTACAACCTAGACTGCATTTCAGACTGGAGTTAGGCACTATAGAATACACATAACCTTTAAAGTTTAACTAATCCCCAGGACAATCATTTCAAAAATTAGTCAAAAAGCCAAACAAACAAAAGTAAGGACTTACTGTATGCTGAGGTCACGTCCTTTTGCTGTGCCTCGACTTGGATACTGTGCCAGAATTGAGGATAACACCTTTAATCTCTTTCTGCATTCCAGAAAGTCCTGGTTGAAATGAAAATCTGTGGAGGCTGAGAGGGGAAGTCCATCCCTCACCCGCACCACACAGGCAAAAAAGATCATGGACATTCTCCACTGGAGTACTCATGAGGACAACCTGAAAATGAAATATTAAATTAGATTAATGGATGTGATTTACAATCCAATATGGTAGCCAGAAATATGTCAAGGTAAGAGTTTATTGAACAGCACCTCTTGTAAAACCACTGCCATTGAAAGGCAGTCAAACTGTTCTCAAAGGTCACGGCTGTGGCCATTTTTTGCTTCTCTCAGACAAAAAGGTGAGACAGGGGATTTAATTATCTACCTGAAAAATATCACTATTTTCCTTCCTGCTTTACCTCAAGCATTGGAAATGCTGAGTAAAGTTCTTAAAGGTATTTATGGAAACTGGCTAACTCCCACTGACACACTGCATCTTCACCAGTGTTGCAAATAATTGCATTAGTGTTGCAGTTACCTGATTTTCTAGTATAACACACAAATACAAAAATAAATGTTAGGTTACAGCCTGTCAGGCCCTTTTTGCAGAATCAACTAGGACTAGATATAGAATAAAAGTTGCCCTCTCTTGACTTCTTACCCTTTAACTGGTCACAATCTCCCATGAAAAGTTACTATTGGGATTTACCTGGCACATTCAGAACACAAGAGATCCGTCCTTCAGACATACCTTGAGTATCCAGTGCAAGAAGTTAGAAGATTAACACAGCAGTTCACATAATCTCTGAAAGATAACCATAGTGAACGTTTTAGAAAACTAATGACCTATAAGTATATACATATTTACAATGTAAGATCTCTGGTGCAGTGGGTAAACATATCAAGTTTCTATAGATACCAAGTATCTATAAACAGAAAGTATTTTGTCTAAAGGAAAATAAACAACTTATTTTCTTATCCAGTATATCAATTCCTAGATGCAAGACATTATGAAATGATATGCAAAATACTTCTGATGCCCCAATCATTGCTTGTAAGTTAACCTAGCTTCTTGTAAAACAGCAGTTCTAAATCAGCAGACTTTAACTGATTATCACAAACAAGTCAAGGAAAAAAAAAAACACACAACATTTACTCTGCTTCAGGCAAACTACACAAATGAAGCAAGAAAAAAAAAAAAAATCACACTGTGAACTCCAACTTCTGATAGAGGGAATGACTGCTTTAAACAGCCCTGTATCAAAAAATTCATTATGATGTTCAAAGTTTCTTTGAAACGTGTCACATGATCAAGTGTTTTTCCTGTCTAAGAAGGTAAGAGAGCAAAGCCTCTTCCAGTTTAGGCATTCATAATTCTCTTGCCTGTAGAGCTGTTCTAATGTCTAATAAGGGTTGAGTTTTCACCAAAAGCAACACTAAGTGAGACTTGTTTCTGCACCACAAGAATAATTTTCACAGAACTTGTAGGAACTATCCCTCTGTTAAAGTTGGCTGCAGTTTACCAGCATGTTAAAGCAACCAACAACTGTCAGAGGAACTGACACAAAGCATAACTGCATATAACTTGTTTCCTTAGAAAAGGAAATTAAAACTACAGAAGACTGCACATCGCTTGAAAAGTATTTTGAGCTTTTTAAATGGAAATTAAAGAATTAGATGTTAATTTTTGTCCTCTATCCCTCTCACAGTTCTCCTCCAGTAGTCATTTGAGTTGTAAAATCAAACTAAGCTCACTAACTTCATTTCAGCATGCATCAAGAAGACTTTCAACAATATTCAATGCTGTTACATGTCAACTTGAAACAACACATCAATCTTCAATGTGTGGTGCTAGTAGCCATGAAAGAAACACTGCAGAAAGCTGCTTAAACATAAAAGTGAAATGAAAACAAAAAAGAAAATTGCCAACTTGGAAATATTAACCTTAACACAGTCAACTTCCAAGTACAGTTGCTCAGAACAGCTCAGTTTTATGGTCAATGATTGGTAATGCTGATGAATTACATGGGAATACAACAGAAGATTGGCAAGGAGGACTGTAAACACGCTCATGCCAAAACCCATGTATATCACACTAAATGTTGTTTAGCTTTGTGTGCTTGACAGGTAGAATTGTCTGCACTTATATAACTCTATGAGAGACTCAGAGGCATCTTATCAAACATCCTTGAGATTCCTGCCCTGCTGTGGGAAAGATCAAAGCACAATGGAAAAGTACACCTGTGAAAATCCCTGATATATATGGGTAAAAGCAGCAGGCCCAAGATCTTTCCTTTCTTCTCCTTTCCTGACTAGCAAGGACCAAGCTCTGTGGCATCTGCATCCCCACTTGCATGCCTCTGCCTAGGTGTTGCTGTGGAGGTATCTCAGGTTGCAAGATAATGAGAATAAACTTACTCTTTACGTCTCATCCGTGGTCTTATGGTTGTTCCTGTGTCCTGCCTGTGCCGATTCACACAAAGTGCAACTCCACAATATCCCACCTGACAAACTCTGCAGAAGCAATACATTGAACACTCTCATTTACCTTTCAAAAACAGCCAGAAGACCAGTAAAATAGAAAGGCACCAATCTTAGAAACCAGACATTTTCTAAAATGTATCCAGCCTGTGAAATGATTCAACTCATTATGCCACTAACAGCAATTAATCAACTGCACATATACAGTTTTCCAAGACATACAAATCTTCATGCTTCAGGGTATAAGGCTTTTACTAAATATCAGCTGCCCATCAGAGAAATTCTCTGTTCTCCTGTGAAAGATCTAGTATCAGTCACCAGCAGGCAGACTTCCCAGTTAAGTGCCAGACTTCCCTGGAGAAATGAGTCAATGCTCCTTCCTTGAAGAATACACCTGCTGTATCATTCTATCAGACTCCAGCCCACCCACCTACTCTGGCACTGCACCTCAAGGAGGCTTCGGGGTTTATTTTTCCTTTTTCACCAGTTGATTGTTATATGCACATCAGAAGGTGTTTTGTGCCTGTGGCAAATACTAGTTACTAATGTCACTTCCCTTCAAAGTTTAATTACTTGCAAGTCAGTTTTGCCACATCACCCATAAGTGAACACATGCTATCACACCTTACTGGACTGATCAAGGTGATTTTACTATTTCAGATTGACCCAGTCTTTTCTCCTCCAGTCTCTTTCTATTTGCATATGATTAGGAGCCCAAAGTATCTGCAGCTGACTCTACCTGGCAGGCCTTTGAACTCAGGTCCTGAACTTTGACAATGTACTTGTGTCTTTTGATTAAGCAGTTATCAAATCTTGCTGTATTCAGAATTAATAACATCATGTCAGGCCAGCTATTATACTGCACAACACAGGCAAAACCTTGAGAAATATTTTAAGCAATTATTTCAGAAGAACAAGTTATAATTTATGACTGAAGTAAACAAAGCCTGTTTTTTTTATTATTTGAAGCATCTGTACATCCACCAACACTTCAGAAGAAAACTGTTTAGTGTTAAGGACTCATATAAACAGTACATATTTACCAGTCTTCTACCAATCAAGACTCTTCAGGATATTTGCACAGTAGGCATCTAAGAAGTTATGTGAAGTGCAGTTCTGCCAACCCTTGCTTCCTAAGTAGTGGCCAAGTATCTCCAGTGACTACACAGGAATTAGTAAGACAGCCTTAATCAGACCTCTTACATTCTGCTACACTGTTATGCAAGATCCTTCAAATAAGATTAGACACAATTCACAAGTGCCACACTTCTCCAAATGCTAGACAAACTCCTACTTTATTGTCTGTACTTAGAAAACAATTTACTCAAAAGGCTATGAAAGCAAATGCAAACCCATACATAGTTCACAGAGGGAATTATTTTAAAAATACTGTTCTTCAATAAATTATTTTACCTAACCATCAAAAGCAGAAGTTTCTTTCTAGGACTGGCAAAACACTTGCAAGGAATGTTTTGTTACCAGGATATCTCTCCAGCATTCGTCTTCTGTCCCTGTTCAGAGTCACATTTCCCTTCTTTCTAGAGATGGCATGCGGGACAGTTTCAAATTCAACAACATCCCACTATTTAGTCAAGTTCTGATCTTCCTACTGAAGGAAGAGCAGAAAGCTTCAGTGAATATTACCCTAGTCCAGGAGGCTCCTGAAGCAGTCTGTGAAGTCTTCTGGACACATGATAGTTTGATGCATGACTGTAACTATTGTACCTAATGCAACTATCCTCAGGCAAGTAAGCTTCAGAAGCAGTCACAGACAGCTACAAGTGGGACACCAGAATATGAAAGAGATCCATGTTGACTCAATCAAACACAAAACATTTAATAGAGCTGCAGCTCAAATGCTGGTTTCAGTCTCAACCAACAAGAAGATAAAAGCAATTGAGACACAGTTCATGAGGGAGAGTTACTACTTCTCTGCGGGGTCACGAGGTAGATTTTATCCTCTTCTCACATATATACAAAAAGCAAATCTGAAATTCTGTTAAATTTCTTATCTTCTAGGACTGCAGTAATTGTGTCCATCTGCTTCTTCCCAACAGCTCTCCTTCAATGATCACAACAGCACTGACCAAGCTACAGCACGACAAGGGCCACTCTCTAGATTTAGCAGTGAATAAAACCAATTCAAAAGCATGATGCTATCTCAACCTTTACAACAGGATTTGTGGATATCAAGAACCTATAGGTTCTTACTAACCCTACAGGCTTTATTCTTATCCCCAAAGGGAGGAATGTAAAAAACCATTACAATCACAAATCACCTGTCTACACATACTCCTATGAACTACCAGAAATAATGCGTGTTAGACAAAACTCAAACCCCAACAATCTGCTCCCCCATCAACTGCATTGCCTCGAAGTGCTCCTAACCCCTGTCCAAACCACGCTGTAACAACTCTGTAAGGCTCTGAAGCTCTCCCCCTACATTAGTCTCTCAAAAACATCAGCCACCTTATCTACTTCCAAACACGCACACCCAGCCCCACCAACTTGTACCCTAAAGCCTCCTAAAGCCCATCAGCTCATCTCCATACCTTCACCAGCTCACATAACTAAGGACCCTTCCCATACCCAACCTGTTCCACTCACCACATTACACATACCTAAGATCTAGTCAGCCCTCTTCTCCCTCCCATTAGAAGTCCCCAAGCACCCCTTTCCCACACTCTTTAATAAACCTCGAAAACCACCCGTCTCACGAGGGCACTCTTTCGTACTGATGAGTCTACCCATACACCCCTCAAGCGCCCAGACAACCCCAGATCTTACTCCCAACCCACAGGTGCCAAACCCTCATGTTAACCCAGCTCATCTCAAGACACCCCAGTGCGACCCAAGCCCTCCTCACCCACCCCCAAGCACTCCAAGGAACCCCCAAATACAACAGGATCCCCACCCCGACACACGCATCAACCCTGCTCACCCTCACCCCCTCCTGTCCCCAACTCCTCTCATCGCCTCCCCATACCACCCCACCCCCCGCTCACCCCCAGCAC
>NW_020799095.1:561521-592376 GCF_003259725.1 Athene cunicularia
GCCCTCAGCCCCTCCGCAGCCGCCACAGCGCGGCCACAGCGGGTTGTCACCCCCGATCAGGGCCGTACGTGCCGTGTTGGCAGCGGCAGGGCAGTGAGGTCCGGGCGTGGGCTGGGGGTGCCATCATCTTGGTGGGAGCACTTGTCCAGCCAAGGCTGCAGGAGCCACCCCACAGACCATGTGGCAGCCGAGGGAGAGGGGGACACGGTGGGACTCTCAGTGCCACAATGCACGTGGGCTTTGCCATCAAGTCTAACATGAAGCAACCTTACCAGGCCCTTCTGGAAGCCTAAAACTAAGGTCTGTAGCTCAGTTCTTGTGCTGGTGCTTCAAGAGGAACCTGTACCACTGTGTGTCCTAGGTGACTGATGGATTTTTCATAGAGACATGGAAGGCACCTTAAAAGATCTTTCAGTTATAGCCCCATTGGCCCGGGCAGGGACACCTTCCGCTAGCCCAGGTTGCCCAAAGCCCCGTCCAGCCTGGCCTTGAACCCTTCCAGGGAGGGGGCAGCCACAGCTGCTCTGGGCAATCTGTGCCAGTGTCCCACCACCCTCACAGGGAAGAATTTCTTCCTTACATTTAATCTAAATTTGCTCTCTTCCAGTTTAAAACTTACCCCTCACCCTATAACTGTGCTCACTGATAAAGTGTCCCTCCCCCTTTCCTTCAGCCCCTTTCAGCCCTGGGAGGCCGCTCTAAGGTCTCCCCAGAGCCTTCTCTTCTCCAGCTGAACCCTCAACTCTCTCAGCCTGTCCTTGTACAGGAGATGCTCTAGCTCCCTGATCATCTTCGTGGCCTCCTCTGGACTCACTCCAACAGGCCCATGTCCTTGTAAATAAGAAGAAGATGAACTGGGATTCAAAGTAGATTATCTTCTTCCTTCCTTCTTGTGGTAACCAGGCATAGGAAAAAGTGAGAAAGCTCTGCATCTGGAATGATACCTGTGCCTCATTGCAGGTATTGTGGCAGTCACACACTCAAACTGTCTTCTCACAGGAGGTTCATCTGAAAAAACAGCAGAAGCAGAATAAAAAGAATAAAAAAATAAATAAATCAGGCACTGAACATGGGAGCTGTGAATTCACAAATCTTGATGTGGGGACAATATCTGAGCGTAATCAAGTTGTTGCTATTCTAAGCAATAGCAGCCCTGCTTAGCCCCATGTGCAGTGAATAACCATTGATGTTCCGCTGCTCTAACAGCTTCCACTCCTCATCAAAACATTTCATCATGCTGGTGCAGGTCTAGCTTGTTTAACAGTCTGATTTAATTCCCGCTGAGGGTTGCTGCTTTGGGTTCTTCCTGTCAGTGAAATGAAATATCCTGCTTCAGGGGAAAAAGATGTATTTGGGATTCTGGGGTACAGCAATACATCAGCTTAATTCCAAATACTTCTTTCCTTTCATCCATGCAGGGTGTTGTTTGTGTGGTTTCCATAGTGTGATGGATTTTGATCTCATTCACTTTAAAGGGAACATCTATCTCTGTTTACCAGCCCTACCAGAAGAAATAGATGTGTTGTCTGGTAGGCTTTTTCCTTCAGTTTTTAGACCTTTGTTAGGAAGCCGGCGACCCTCCCATGTGCAAGTCCACAGTGAAGCAGGTAGCACCAGCTACTCAGCAGTCGCTGCATCTGTACTCCTGGGTGCGTGAGAGGGAGCTGTGCTGCTGCTGAAGACAGCATTCTTCTCCCTGCGAGTGGCAAAACCCTATACACCAGTTGCTGTTACGCTCTGTTAACAGCAGCTGCACTTTTTTAGCTGGCAGAGGCAAGCCAGTCAGTGATCTCAGGGTGTCTTGTTTCACAAGTTCTTTTGTGTAGCTGGCTAAAGTTTAGTTACATGGGGATTTGTTAGCCCAAGACAGCCATCCTTTGAAAGCAGTAGAGACTCCAGGCTTTGCTCCCCTCTTTTACTCTTCCAGCTCTTCAATATTCAAGATAGTTGTGTGGCCAGAATGAGCAGGGATATCACTTGGACAATGACTGAGTTGCTGCTGGCCCAGGAGGGATAAGCAGACAGAAGTTGTGTCAGATGGTTAGTACTGCACAGCAGAGATTATGTTTGATCATGTTCATCTTGACTTAGTGGCAAAAACCTTCCTGTTACCCATTTCTACTAATGCAGTACAAAATACAAAGTTCCTGTCCTTTACAGAGACTGGAGGGTTGATCTACAAAGTCATTGTGTATTCAGAAGTGAACTCCTTATGTTACTGTAGCTTAGCAGCTTCCCAATGAATGACAGACAGCGGTTTGCAGGGCTCTGTCTTACTGGCTACACCAAGTTGTTAGCACAAGAGTGGCTCAGAAGATTGGGAGATATGTGTTCCTCCGGGCAATGCTTTGCAACTTCTTGTTGCCATTGACGTTCTTTCCCAGTACCTGGTGTCAGAGAAAATGACAAGCCCAACAAGTAAAAATGCTGAAGCACTGCCACTCTGTCAGTAAGGCTGCACTGATCACCAAATGCTACATATCTTTCCAGTTGCTCCACCAGTCTGTTACCAGTCACCCCACATTTTTCCTCTTTGCAGTTGGCAGTGGATCTGGGACAAGGAGTTTGAAGGCTGAGTCCAAACAATTATGAGGAAAAAATGTTTCCATCTATACCAGCAGTGATCTGCCAAATGATGCTGAAAAGAAACAAAAAGCTGATTTTTCTTTTGCCACAACTCCAACTGTAAAAAATGAGAACGAGGCACAGAGCAACAACACTGACCTTCCAAAGAAAACAATGTTACGTGCAGTGAGGCTTGAACCAGATAATCTGAGATGATCTGTATCCTATATGAGAAGCTTTGCCAGGGAATTTGAAGCCAGGTTTTTGCTTCCATTTTGAAGCAGCATGTCCTCATGTCAAAGACAAAACTATAGAGTAAACCACAGACTCAGTATTTGGGGCAAAAGGCAAAAAAAAAGAACCGACCATGCATGAAAGCCTCAGTTGTTGAAGAGCTGAGAGGTGGTGATAGCAACAGTTAGCAAAAACAAACTAGACAGAAAACTCCTTACCACTACTCAGACTATCCAATTTTTTCCACTTCACATGTGAGGTAACTTAAAGATATTTTAAAAAAAAACCCAAAAAACAAACAAACAACAAAACCAAAACAAAACAAAAACAACACAACAACAGCAACAACTAAAGCCCCAACCAAACACAGGGTACAGTCTGAAGTCAGAGCAGCTCCTAGTTTGCTGTAGCCAGGCCAGTTTGCCAATACTGACTGTGAGGTGGTGGAAGATGGTCACGTTGATAAGAGGTGACAAAGCAGGTAAATTGAATATATTTTAAGGTTTCCTTCTGCATGGTGATACAGAGTGAGGTTAGCATCCATTAGACATGGCACATTCAGGGTCAGGCAGCCCAGCCAAGTGGATTATACAAAATCATGCAGTAGTCCCTAAATCCCCAGGAAGCTGTGGAAGTGCCAGCCAACATGAGCAGTGCCTTGCTGTGAAAATAACTTGCTGTTATTTCACTGAAGGAGTTTTTACCCTTTCTTGTATTAAATGCAAATTCACTTCTTATTGCTGTGACATGGTGATCAGAAAGAGGCAGGGTACTCATCTACTCATTTCTCCCTGGCATTCTGAAAAGCATGATTTTTTGTCTGACCTTCTGTTTGAATTATCATGCCAGCTACAAAACAAAGGACTTCTTTGTTAAGTTGCTTGCCTTTGGGATTTTCTTGTGATTTAATGATCCTAGCCATGACTGGGAAAGAACAGAGCATGGCAAATACTGAAACTTTCACTAAGAGATTTAAATTAAAATAGAAGAAAACACACTGACATGCAAAACCCTTGACAGCTTTCTGAATGGATGCAAGTTGGCATTTAAGGGTGATGTTAAAAACAAAATGGACGTAATAGCTTGTTAGAGCTCAAATGTCTTCACTAATACTTCCTGAGTGAGCAAGAGTCATGGACACAAGTCCTGGTTTTGGAGGGTCATAATGCTGGTTCCAAGGTAAACAACGGTGAATTATCCAACTGATAGCACACAGCTCTGCTTGAAAAGAAAGGTATACCCTAATCTGAAAGAGGTTATTACAGTCTTTATGCCTTTCACAACCACTTATTTATGGTATGTGGCTACACCTTGTGCATGTATGAATAGTGGAGCTAAACCACTGTTGTGTATCTTAGATACCCATTGCTCTGACACAGCCTACAACAACTACTTCCCAATTAAGCAAACTGGTTTTCTTCCCTCAAGAATAATAATCACCAGATAAATTCATTCTTTAGCTCCGGCCCCATCTCATTTTTACATTGTTTATTTTATCATTGCATTTTTTTATCATTACATTTTAAACCAATGGTTTCGCATAGAACGGTTCCTGGAAAATACTGACTGGATGTAATATAGTTTGGAGTCTTACCAAAAAAGCACAATTTGTTAGGTCTCATTGCACACTTCACAGCTTAGTTTGTTACTCTACAACATCAGAACCATCAGACAGGATCAGCTCAGTCCATGCAGAGGAACAACCAGACTTCATCGATAACTAGTAATGTCACTCCAGAGGAAGGTACAAGGACACTACAAGACGCAGGCACAAGCTGTGTGGGGTGTCTCACCACCACTGTCTGCTTTACCCTGAATGAGTCCATATACTCTGTGCTCCCTCTTCTTTCACTCCCCAGCTAATATTCCAAGGACAAAGCAAGCAGCCTAATCCTCGAGGTAGCTCACAGTAGCTTTTAACTTTCTGCCCAGGTTTCACATTATATAAAAGTAGGATAGCTGCCTTGAAGTCCTCCCACACCCCACTGTTCATTCCTGTCGTGCACTGATGTGATGGTTTTGGTGAGGACAGCCGTGAGAAAGATCAGAGAACAGAGCAAGTAAAAGACATGATGCACCTACTTCTCTGGAAAAGTTAGTGCTCTGCTCCAGTTCAGAGCAGAGCCCTGCAGGCATGTTGGTGCAACCAAAGGAGTGGTACCGAAGGACCATGAGAGCGTTTTAAGCCGATACTGCTGACTGCTTTGAGGTGGTTTCACGCTGCGTTCACCCTTGAGTCAAGCAACAACTTGGAATATTTTTATCAGCAGGGAGCCCTATGTACTTTGACTTTTAAAAGCCTGAGCAGCATAAGCAATAAGCCAGATGTGCTTTCTGCTAAATGTAGCCCCATCAACACGGTTTCATTTTGTACTCCATTTGCGGTCTACATGAGGCAGTAACTAAAGGACACAACGCCTCTGCAAAGGGAATTAATAATCAGTTATGCATATACTGGCAAAGAAGCGCACCATTTTAATACTTACTTATGAGTAGAATGGGAATTAAGCCTTTACTTTCATTATGTTACTACCTCCATCTTCTTCCTTCCCTCTTCCAGGAAGCTGAAAGAACTGCTTGGCAAGGCAGGGCAGGGCAGAGCCATACCTGCACTCCAGCTCAGGCAAGGACCAAGGGCAAGGGCTTGTGTTGAAACGCAGCTCTCGAGCCCACAGCTGGAGGGTTCATGGGCAGACAGACACCAGACAGGACTTCTTATAGCTCTCTCTTCCAACTTCGCTGTTTCCACAGCAGCCTGATGCAAGGCTAGAGCTTCTCTATGTCAGGGCTGACCCTAAACCCAGCAGCTAAAGTTGTAGGAAGGGCACAGAAGACATTGCAAAACCTGTTGGTGTACTCAGCGCTGTGACAGGCACCTCCCTTCCCATCACGGTTTGTCCCCACATCTTACACAGGTCCAGCTTTGGAGAGGCAGCTGTTGTGAAATGCCCAGTGCGCAGACACCACCCCACACATGCCAGATTCACCTTTAGATGTTCAGGGGCCACCAATTCAGGGTGCAAGACTGTGTAGATGCTCCCAACAGACCTTTGCTGGGATCAAACCAATGGGGCAAGCATACAGGCAGTGCAGTGGCAGTGTTTCTGTCCCCATCAGAGATGCTGGCAGTCACTGCACTGATCTGGGACTGTGGCTGAGGGGGAGAGTTGTGTGGGAGTGTCAGCGGGAGATTCAATATGTGAAGAGCCAAATCGACACCGGCTGGTGAGCTCTGTACAGGCTTGGAGAAGTGCCGGTTAGTTCTGCAGAGGCAGCAAGGCCTTGAGGAGAAACAGGCCTTGGAAGAAAGATAAGAAAATGCCAGGCTGTGCTAAGGTGTCAGGGAAAAACAATGGACAGCTGCAGTGCTGAGCTGTGTAAAAATACAGAACTGACTGATGGGAGAGAGGGTTGTCTAGTTGCTGATTTGCTTATTATGAAGTAAGAGCTTGAATGAGAGCATAAGTATGTATTATTGTATAAGTATGTATTATTGTAAGTAGAAGAAAAAGAGACATTTAAAAAATAAACAGCCCCTGCCCTGCAGAAAGAAAGAAGAACACCGTGTCTCGTTATTTTGGCCGCTACAGAGTCATGGTCCTGGAAGTGCAGGATAGGGCAGGGCAGAGTCTGCGCAATCAGGTGCTGCAGTGACCTGGAGGGGAACGGTCTTATGGGTGGGTGATGGGCCCCCTTTGGGTGCTCCTCCCACCGAGAGCAGTGGCAGTCATTGGGGTGGCTCAAGGCTGGGTAGACTTCCAGACTTTGGTGGCAAACTCAGAGGCAACAAAATTATGGGATGCCCCGGGTCCAGCAGAGCAGCAGCCTGGGGGTGGTGCGCCCAGCCCATGGGGTAATAGTAAGGGATACTGTGAGGTGGGGATCCAGCCTTAGCCATAGCCGTATTGTTTTGCGGATAAATCACTCTATAACGTTTGGAGTTATAAAGTGGGTATGTTTATTCAGCGCTGGGCGCATGGGGGAATCGCTCCACCACAAGCATGCACATCGTTTGCAGCTCCCGTCCGGCTTATATGTTACAAAGTAGTGCATATTCATAGAACGCCTGTACATATACATAGTCTACCCCCGCCTCCCCTCGCTTCTCATGGTAATTGGGTCTCCTCCTCTTGCGCCTGCGCGATGAGCTCTCCAAGCTCCGGGCTGGGGTCGCAATCTCCTGGGGAGGGGTCGTAAAGATGAAGTACCTCTTCTTCCTCGCTGATGAACTTTTCACCCTGTTGCTCTGTGCAGCCTCAGTTGTTCTCTGGCTTTCTTCCAGGCCAGTTTATACTGGTGTTTTGGATAGTCTGTTCTTCAAGGACTAGGGGGGACTTCTCTTTGGGTTAGGAGATAATCGCCTAGCAACGTTATCAGTATTTGGTATGTCTTTTTCGAACAGCCCTTGTTTTTGCGCAGGCCTTGCACCAACAATCTAAGATTGTTTAGACTCCCCGTCTCACGTATAGGTGGTGATACCTCCCAAAAATAACACAGAGTAGTGACCACTTTCAGGCTCTTAGTATCGGGTTTTGACACTCAGTATAGCACGTGACCCCATCTAGGACCCTCTCTGAGATTATTTTAATTGAACAACTAAAATCTGCTGGATAGGTGACCAAGATTAGTCACATCTGACTGGTAAACCCCATAGCCTTGCCTTATCCCCACTGAGTGGTTCAGGGGCTGAGCAACAGGGACCACCATGGCTGCAGAGGTGTCAGGAATCTGCAAAGTCAAGACCTGCCTCTGTAGCCTGACCAGAATCCCCTGCAGGGTTTGGAGTCAGCAGAAGATGTGGAGAGGCATCTGGAGTGGGGCTGCCCCACAGCAAAAAGGAAGCCAAGAGATGAGGGTGGCAGCAGTCTCCCAGCATGGACCTGGTCCCACAGCACCCAGGCAAGGAGAGCAGAGCAGGTCCAATGACAGTAACCAAGTCTGGCTAAGAGTCCAGCAGATGCCAGACATGTCCATAGCATCAAGGCAGGTCTAGAAAGCCAAGTCAGCAAGTCAGAATCAGCAAGGTACAAGGAAGGGCATGGACAAACCTCAAACATCACTCAGGCAAGGGTGTGAGCTTAAATGCATCTCCTGAAATATGTGAAGGGGACCCCTTCCTGGATTTTAGCAGCTCCTCACACACACTCATGTCACAGCAGGCTGCCCCAAGGCTAAGACTGGACTGTTCATTATCAGAGCTTCCTCCAGCACAGGCAGCTAAAACTCCTCCTTGAGGGGAAGGGAGGAGATTGTAGAGCTTCGTGGTGCATGCAAGAACCTGATAAAAGCCTCCTCTCATTCTATACATCCTCTTGTCATGCTATATTAACATTTAAGACCAGACACAGGCCAGAAGCCTCTCAAGCTGACCAGGAGTTAGTGGAGTCTGTGAGGAAACTGGTTGAAGCTTTGTGTTCCTTTACACAGAGCCTCCCTCTCTTTGTTCCCTCTCCTCCGTTGTAAGTCACAGCATTTTCAGACTTTAAAAGATAACATCTGCTTCATATTTGAGAGCTTTGCTATTTCTTGGCAACTAACAGGACACTCAGCTCTGGGTAAATGTTATGACAGTTCTTCCTCCAAAGAGCCACCATTGCTCCTCCTCCTCAGGCAATGCTGTGGCATCTAAAAAGAAGGTAGTTTAAATGCTCAGGCATTTTTTTGTCTCACAAATAAGCTAACTGACTATATCTATACCTGTAAATAAAGGTTGGGTCTCATACTCTGGCCAAAGATCAAATGCCATGTCAGGACTCCTGTTTATATAGCTGAACTCTGATCCTGTTCTCCCCCAGGAGAGGGTGGCTTCTTTCTGCTGGCCAGGAATAGCTGCTGGCTCATGACCTTCTCTGAGCACACTCGGGTCAGACAGCAGAAGCCAGTGCCACAACAAAGGGCAACGCCAACAACTGAACAGTATAGACACCCACAGCCAAGTGTTGACACCTGCATCTGGCCCAGTTTACTGGTTTGGATATGTCCGTCTAGTCCATTGGGTGCATGATTCTTTGCAGGATTGGATCCTAAAAAATGTTTCATTTTCTCTTCTGATATCCAACTCAAAAATGGGGAGTTTTAATTTACCTCCCATCTGTAGGTTACTGACTTTTAGTTCCCCTTTAAATGACAAGTTATCAGACTCCATGGAGAAATAATTGGGGAAAAATCCAATCACAAATGAGGTCAGACTGGATAATTTCCTCATCCCTTTTAGCTATCAGTATCTGCGGATTTGGGTGCTGATACGGCTGCTTTTTTCCTGAATTGTGTCACTCCATCAGTTTGGCTGTGCTGGAGGTCCAGCTTTTACTTCTGTGCCAGCATGTAGCAATGCATTATTTCAGAGAGGGAGACAATGACCTTGGTTTGCCAGCATCTTGCTGTTCCCCGTGGCACTGTCAGACAACAGATAAAGAGACTCCATGCTTGATGAGTGCTTTTGCCTACCATCACTGAGCCAGAAAGAATATTTCAATTTCGCAGCCTGTGTTTCATTTATTAACCCTTCCCCATCTGCTTTCAAGGTATTTTTCTTCTTCCCAGTCTCCAGTCTCTGGAAGTTATATTTGCCAGGTTAGCAGTCAGCAAATATGCAGTTTTATAATGTTCAAAGAACCTTTTTCCCCTGAGGATCTCTAGGATTAGCCCTTTAGAGAAACAACATCATCCACCATGTAAATACACCCTGCTTGTAGTACAGTCATGATGAATGCACAGGAATGAAGAACTGCAAATTTTAAAAAGCATATCAAAAGTGGCCAGTTATAATTACAGAGGGAATTTAAGTCTGACAGCATAAGCTAGGAACACCAGAGCTAGTAACCCTTCTAACATGCCACTGTTCAATGAATCCTAGGGACAGGTTTAGCACAGGAGGAGGGGATGTGCCACCTACACCGATACCACGTGGTGTAGTGCACCCTGCGCATACAGCGAGAGAGTAGCAGTGGTCTTACTGCACACCCCGCCTCTGTTTCATACCCACATGTCTGCATTCAGTCCTGAGGATGCGGCATTTGAGATGTCATCTCTTTCTCCTGTCAAATAGCACACGTCACCAGATGCACAGCGGTGAGAGCCATGTTGGGGCGTTCGATGCATACCCAGAGTGTGACTTCACGGCGATTAGAGGCTGGATTGCAACATGCATAGCTGAAGTGTGTATCTTCCAACACAGCTTTAGTTTACCCTGGGAACAGAGGAACATTGTCACAGAATCACAGAATCAACTAAGTTGGAAAGGACCTTGAAGATCATCTAGTCCAACCTTTAACCTATCACTGACAGTTCCTAACTACCCCAGATCCCTCAGTGCTATGTCGCCCCAACTCTTAAACACCTCCAGGGATGGGGACTCCACCACCTCCCTGGGCAGCCCATTCCAATGCCCAACAGCCCCTTCTGTAAAGAAATCCTTCCTGACATCTAGTCTAAACCTTCCCTAATGCAGCTTGAGGCCATTCCCTCTTCTCCTATGACTTATTACTTGGTTCAAGAGACTCATCCCCCCTCTCTGCACCCTCCTGTCAGGGAGTTGCAGAGGGGCAGGAGGTCTCCCCTCAGCCTCCTCTTCTCCAGACTGAACCCCCCCAGTTCCCTCAGCCGCTCCCATCAGACCTGTGCTCCAGACCCTGCACCAGCTCCGTTGCCCTTCTCTGGACACACTCGAGTCATTCAATGGCCTTTTTGGGGTGAGGGGCCCAAAAGTGAACCCACTCATCGAGGGGCGGCCTCACCAGTGCCGAGCACAGGGCTCAGATCCCTTCCCTGTCCCTGCTGGCCACGCTGGTGCTGACACAAGCCAGGATGCCATTGGCCTTCTTGGCCACCTGGGCACACTTCTGGCTCCTGTTCAGCCGGCTGTCAATCAACACCCCAGGTCCCTCTCTGACTGGCAGCTCTCCAGCCACTCCTCCCCAAGCCTGTAGCGCTGCTGGGGGTTGTTGTGGCCCAAGGGCAGCCCCCGGCATTTGGCCTTATGGAAACTCCTCCAGTTGGCCTCAGCCCATGGCTCCAGCCTGTCCAGGTCTCTCTGCAGAGCCTCCCTACCCTTGAGGGGGTCTTTGGCACAGACCACATAAACCCATCAGGGACTCTGGGTTACTCTCCGGTTGCTGTATTTCACCAAAAAACTGTGTCACCCAAACACATTTACTGTCATACCCTGCTTGGCTAGATTAAACCTGTCCCAAGCATGCCTACAGGTTTTGGGCACACATCCATTTGCAGGAACCTACAGGCCTTCACTGATGAGACAGAGGAAATAGCAGCTTCTGAGCATCCCTGGAGCGCTATTCTGTAAGAAGTATCTGTATACTTCACCATGAAAGAGAATCCAATACGTTTAGTGAGGTACACTGCATGCACCTACATCGCCAAGCAGTGTATGGGAGTGGTAGGGATGGGAGGTGAAGAGACTGCCTTCCCTCCAGCAGCATCGCCTTCCAGCCAAGCCCTTGTCCCACCCAGCCTGTTGTCCACCCAGTCTAATCCATTTTAGTCCATAAAACCTAAATTCCAGGCAGTCCATATGGATCTTATCAGAAAGATCCATTCTATCCAACAGTCATTTGATTTTTCCTCTCCCTTCCAGTTACATGAGAGGTGGTCTGAAAATTAGACAGTTCTTCATGTGATATTTAGAGAGAAGATCTTACATAGCTTATTTTGAGCACTGTGATCATCAATTTTACCACAACCTGTGGTAAAATACGAGATTTTAAGGTTTAGAATTCTGGAATAATGGGAAGCCGGGGGAAATCCCAGCTTGCTTTCCAAAACAAATGTGATTTGTAGGTCTCATAATAGGAGAGTAGAGCAAAAATATGAATCCTTAAAAGCATTTAAAAAAGCGCACCCCAACCTTCTTAAAAATCTGATAGACTTTAACTCAATGTTAAGATTATTTGGTGTTGGACTCAGGAGATGAGCATCTGGAGATGATGGTATCACAGATGTACACTGGGAGTGGTGCATCAGGGGAAGATGAGTCTTCTGCCAGCCAGGTCATACCTTTGCTGCTGGGGAAAAGGAGCAGCTTTGCATCAGGTTTACAGAGTGACTCGTCTTAATAAAGACATGCAAAAGAACGCATGACAATTATGCCCTGAACAATGAGATAACACAGATTAAACCACTCATGAGTAGATTTTCTTGGGAAAAAATCACTTGAGTACAGAAACTATGCTGATCTCATCATTTCCTGCAGAAGTACTGTTATTCCACATCAATATTTTACCCTATCTTTTCTGCCAAAACTTGGTTCTGCAGCCCAAACTCTGAATATGAACAGAGTGAAACTTTTGACACCTTTCTTCCTCATCAGTTAAGACCTTTGTGCAGTTTGATCAAGAAGGCTGCTTCCTGAGTTATACCAACACATCACTTGCATGCTGCAGAACAAATACTGGCCAACCAGGAGGATATTTGGTGGGTATTAAGCAGGGAAGAATGTAGAAAATGATGATGCGCTTGCATTTATATAAATCCCAGAAGTCAGGGAGCCAGGCTCAGAAGTGTTTTCAATTTTGTTTCCTCAGTCTTCCTCCAAAGAGCCCACATTTCACTGCCCTCAGCAAATGATGCGTATGCTCATAAATACTGTTTGTCCTAGAAACCTGCCTTCTAGGATAAAGCTTATTCAACTGTGGTACTATAACACTCTTGTCATGACTAATCCAAATTAACAATCTTGTCTCAGTTTTAGAGCATCAGATATCAACAGTGCTTGTAACAGCCTAGAAAACTGCAAACAAGAGGCCAAAGCATTGGGACAATTATTTGGAAGGTCTGATCAAATAGGGAGAGAAAACAGAAGAAAATCGCTGGCCTCAGGAACAGAGAACTGGCTGTGCCAGCTGAACACGATGTTTGCTGTAAATAATGCGGTGCATGCACACTGACTTCTGCAAACACTGCAATTACTGTCTGGCTGCCCTAAATCTTCGCATCTGTCTTGGGAGACTTCCTCTGCTGTGTATGATTTTTCACCTCTCTCCCTGTGAGCTGTTTGTTACCTGGCAGTGTTGCTGACATGCTTGTTATTTTTATGGTTTTCCCCTTCATTTCCCTGTGAGTCGGACAACAAAAAAACGGTGTAGAGAGAGTGTGTGAGTGAGTTCATGTGATGGGTCAGTGACAGTTCAGTCAAGCCAAAGATCAGGTGTTTTCTGACAGCGAGTTCATCCTATGACTGTTTGAGAGAAGTAACAGCAGAGGTTGTATTTAGTGAAGAAAAGTGATTGATGTAGTTCTCTGGCAGAGGGGAAAATAGGAAGAAAATTAAGTCAGAGACACATTATGTTTCAGGAAATTAATTGTTTGCACCTGAGAATTAGGGACACAGTTTATTCCCATTCATAGTGCCAGGAGATTTTTGACTTGGCCGTACCTTGCCAGCGGGGCACACATGAGAAAAAGTGGCCATGGAGTTGTGATTCAACACCCAATAATAAATTTTTCAAATTATTTTCATTAGTTGATATGTTTTAACCAGATATCCAATGCTTGGGTTAGAAATTATATTCAAACCCTTTTTCTACTGTGTGGACCACAACTTGTCCAGCTCTGCAGATGTTGTCAAGTACCACTGAAGTTCAACATTACAGGATGTGGAAGAAACATTTTCTAGTGCAGCCAAGATCTAAAAGCCCAGGAATATAGGTTTATAGCTCTTCCTCAATTAGAATATAACAACTAGATTTATAGAATTTTTTTTCTGAGGCTTTGAACATTAAATGGATAATTTTGAGTGAGAGGGTTTTTGTTTGTAAAATCCTTTTCTTTCCCTTTTCTACTCCATTCTTGATGCAGTTAAATGTTTCTTGTCCTAGAATCCTGAATACTTTCAAGAATTCAGTGTAACCACAGGCACAGAAAGACACTGAAGCATTTTTAGAATATACAAGTAGGATGCTAAAGGTACAGGTGATCAGGAAATGAAGTTTTGTAGCCTTAAAGCTGCTGAGTCCACCCTCAGAATCTGAGGCTGAATCTGTGCAGCCAGTGTTTTTATTGAACTTGGTTTATGTTTATAGACACTGTGTGATTATATCACTCCTTCATTTACCCAGATACATTAACACATCCATGTCTGGCTATCTACTTAGACACTAACTGGCAGCAATGACTGCATGGGTAGATTTTCTCTCATTCTGTTCCTTAATTCACCATTAATACTTCATTGTGACAGTAAAAAGCTTAGTTATTCATTATTACTTTCACAAAGGCTAGGCAGTTACCCCAGATAAATACTTGACAGATTTGAGCACCAGGACTAAAATTAACAGAATGTAGCAGAAGTAACACAACTGATTTCTCAGCTGATCTATAATCCCCCATCAGAACAGGAACATTTATCTTTCTTTGACTGACAAATGCACACAGTTCAACTGGGATACCTTTGCCAAGCTGTAGGTACAGGATACCCCACCTAGATGATACCTCTGTGGTTCAGGTTCATCCTGCTTAACCTACCTGATGCACCTATAGGTGAAGTTTCGGGAAATTCCTGGGCCTCTAGCAGCTTCTGCTGCCAAAAGTGGTTGTTCTGCTCTTTCCTCCTTCATTCCCAGCTTGTTAGATCAAAAACAAATAAAAAAAAAATATCTGTTTGGAGGGGGTCTTAGGTTTGTGACCTTTTTTCTTTTTTTTTTTTTGTTTGTTTGTTTGGTTGGTTGGTTTGTTTTGTTTTGTTTTGTTTTCTTGGTTTTTTTTTATTGGGTTAATTTTCTGATGGTTTAGGTTGTTTATTCAGGGTCAGATAAAGGCCATAGGTAGAGCAGGGGAAGTGGTCAGAAGTTGGGAATGTGAAAGGAAGAGTCAGTAGATGAGCTCACTTCTTTTAGGAAACATTACTATGAGATGAGAGTTCAGTGCACAAAGTTGGAAGGATGAATACTTAAATGCATCAGAACTAAAGGGTATAGGGCAAAGGCTATTTACTCACAAAAATCCTAGGCTGAGTGATGGAAAGATTAATGCTCATACAGACTTCTGTCTATACTCTCACTGCAGCTGGAGCCATGGAGTGGGATGGTGTGGGGCTGGACTTGAAAGAATCAGACAGGACGGTGATTACTGCTCCATTGTTGTTGTTAGAAGGGGACGTGCTGGAACTTGTAGTCCATAAACCTTGGGAAGACTGATAAGGGGAATAGAGAAGTGCTGATACGGTGGAGATTTACTGACCCGTGAGTCATACAGAGCAGGAAAGAAGGAACTTAGAGTCTCTGCAGAGCAACTTAGTTGTAAACAGTCCAATTGCTAAAGTTTAACCAATCAGTGAGCACTGATAGGAATTTTGAAGCACCACAACCAATCAGTTTAAAACACGCATCTTCTGATTTTGTATATAGACGAGTGTTTTCGGCAATAAACAGACTCTCTGCTTGCATCAAGCTGTGTCCCATCTCTCAATCACGGCAAATTGGTGACCCCGACGTGATTACAGGGTCCAGGACCTGCCTGTCTGCACGGCTTGCTGCGAGTCCCACAGAACGTTGAATGAGCTGCTGAAAGGAAGCAGGAGCCATCTGGCCTAAAAATCCGTCCAGAGTAGAGAGGTGAGCTGTGGGAAACATGGGGAATCAAGCATCTTCCCCGGAAAGAGACGTATATGAGCTTATGAAAGCTCTCCTTAAGAAGCATGGGAAAGTTATCTCCGGGCATGACCTTAAAGCCATGCTTAAATGGGTGCAAATGAAGATACCCGATGTAACTGCTTCTAGTATTTTTACATGGGAACTTTGGGATGATGTGGGGGTGAAGCTGTGGGACTCTGCCACATCGGGGAATGTAGAAGCACAGTGTATGCTTCCGTGGTGGAGGATCATTTCTGAAACCCTAAAAACTCAAGAAAAGTGTAATAATTGCGGCGTAAAAATGAAAGGGAATACCCTAACAGTCCCTTCTCTGCCTTCGGAAAGTCAAAGTTGCCGAGGAGCCCCAGAGGTCGGCGCCGCAAGCTATCCTCCGGAGGATGACCCCTTTGATCCGGGGCTGGCAAATCCCAAGAAGGAGCCAGACCTATATCCCCTTGACCCACATGATGTGTGGTCTAATATAAGACACCAGGCTTTAAAGGAAGGGGATCTCGAGATTGCCAAAATGATATTTGTCCCCTTAATTTATCAGGGCCGGGGGGCACAATGGGAAGCCTTATCTTTTCATTTAATTAAGAAACTGCGCCGTACCATCACTGAGCACGGGCTTTCGTCTCCTTATTTCGTGAGCCTGTTATCTTCTGTTTTTGACACTTATGTTCTGACTCCTCATGATTTAAAATCTTTAGCACAATTACTGTTAACTCCGACTCAGCTTTTGCTGTGGGAGTCACATTGGAGAAGAGGGCTCCAAGCACTTCTTCTCACATTTGCGGGTCACAGCAATCAAGCTGTGGCTGCATTAACTATAGAGCATCTTACGGGTACGGGTCCGCACACTGATCCAGTAGCTCAGGCACGAGATATCCCTCGGGAGGCTCTTGAAGCGGTCCAGGAAGAAGCGAAAAAGGCTTTTTTCAAGGTCCCTGACACACAAAAACCACAGAAAGCTTTTACAACTATTACTCAAGAACCCCGGGAGCTTTATACGCAATTTATTGATAGATTAAAACAGGCTCTGGAGTGTCAGATAGACAATGCAGAAGCACGGGAAATTTTATTGTTGAAATTGGCTGTTGAAAATGCTAATGTGGATTGTAAGAAGCTCTTGAAATCCCTCCCTAATCCGAATCCTACTCTGATGGAAATGATGGAAGCTTGTAATATAATTGGCACTGTGGATCATAAATTTGAGGCCATGGCTGCTGCCTTTGCAGCCATGTGTGGTCCGTCAGGCTTGGGGAATTGCTACGGCTGCAGCAAACCAGGGCATTTAAAAAAGAACTGCCTGGCTATGAATGTGGGGGCTAGGCATCAAACCCCTGGAATTTGCCCTAGATGCCAAAAAGGTCGTCATTATGCTAATCAATGTCGGTCTAAGTATAATTTTCAGGGCCAACTGATACAGGGAAACCGGTCGCGGAGCGCGGGGCGGCGATGCGTGCAGACACGAGTACTGAAGCCGACATTCCAACCCCCCCGGAGGAAAGCAGCAGCACCTCAAGTCTTCGTCCATCAACAGCCGGGAGTGCCGGATTGGACCTGGCAACCGCCCACACAGTAATGTTACTTGATTGCTCAGTTCACTTGCTGTCGACAAATATTTCAGGACCCTTGTGCCCCAATACACAAGCACTGTTGTTAGGAAGATCATCTACGACATTATCAAGGCTTTTTTAGTTACCAGGGGTTGTGGACTCTGATAGTACTGACAAAATTAAAATTATGGCATGGATCCCGTTTCCTCCCTGCACAATACCTAAAGGTAGTCGTGTAGCGCAATTAATATTGATTCTGGCGGAGAAGAACTCCCTCATTCCTAATCAATCTCCTAAAAGGTGGGGAGGGTTTGTGTCTACAGGAAACCCACAAATCCTATGGGTGCAATCTATTTCTCAGAAGCGACCTGTATGTCAATGTACCCTTATCCGCGGAGGGCAGCAAGTAGTACTATATAGAATTATTGATACTGGAGCGGATGACACGGTAATATCTCAGGCTAAGAGGCCTCTACGATGGCCTCTAGCTAATGTATCCCAAGCGTTGGCTGGAATTGGAGGGACTGGTAACAGCCACCAAGTGTGGAATTAATCCAAATCCAAGGTCCAGAGGGGCATATAGCCTCTGTTAAACCTTTTGTGTTACCCATCCATTTGATTCTGTGGGGGTGCGATGTGCTGTCCCAGTGGGGAATGTCCATTCGGACCCATTTTTAGAAGGGGCCATTGGAACACATGACAACCTTAAATTGACATGGAAAACCAATACTCCTATTTGGGTAAATCAATGGCCCCTACCACTGGAAAAGCTTCGTGCCCTCCAATAATTAGTTATGGAGCAATTAACAAAAGGGCATATTGTGCCTTCTACTAGTCCTTGGAACTCGCCTATTTTTGCTATTAAAACACAAACCGGCAGGTGGCACTTGCTCCATGACCTCAGAAAAATTAATGACACTATGGAAGACATGGGAGCCCACCAACCAGGACTCCTGTCCCCCACTATGATTCCTCGGAATTGGTATTTAACTGTCATTGACCTTAAAGATTACTTTTTTAATATCCCACTACACTCTGATGATGCTCCTAAATTTGCTTTTTCAGTTCCAAGTGTCAACATGCAAGCCCTGTTGCAAAGATACCAGTGGGTTGTGCTGCCACAAGGAATAAAGAATAGTCCTACAACTTGTCAGTGGTATGTAGCTAAGGTACTTAGTCCTGTTAGGACTGAGATGCCCAGTGTTGTCTTGTACCATTATATGGATGACATCTTAGTGGCCACACAACATCACGAGGTCATGGAGGAAGCTGTAGCCCTTGTCACTGCTTCTGTTAAATCGGCAGGCCTCTGTATCGCGCTGGAAAAACATCAAAAAATACCACCATGGAAGTACTTAGGTTGGCGCATCAGGGTTCCAACTATAGTTCCTCAATCCTTACAGATACAAACATTAGAAACCTGCATGATGTACAGAAACTGTTGGGAACCATTAATTGAGTCCGACCACTGTTGGGAATTTCTAATGCGGACTTAAGTCCTTTATTTGAACTGCTCAAAGGAGATACTAACTCGTGCTCTCCCCGCATTCTTGGCTCTGAGGCTGTTGACTCTTTGCAAAAAGTTGCCACAGCGATCACTGACAGGCAAGTTCACCGGTGGGCCTCCGAATTACCCTTTTTTTAAAGCCCGCTCGACAGCCTCATGCACTGATTTTTCAGTGGGACCCCCAGAAGCCAGATCCACTGTTAATTACTGAATGGATCATCTTGCCAAATCAATCTACAAAACCCATTTTGACACAGCATGAGATGTTTGCTTCTGTGATAATTAAAGCCAGACAACGCTTACTTACATTATCAGGGGTAGACTTTACTTATATCTGCTTACCTGTGACAAATATGTATTTACAGTGGCTTTATCAGCAATCAGACACTTTTAGTATAGCATTGGCAGACTATATGGGTCAACTTACATCCCACCCACCTCTGCAGAAGTTGCTTAACGCCAACGTTCGCTTGATATCCAGGCCAAAAAAGAGTGATCAACTGTTACAAGCCCTTACTGTATTTACAGATGGGTCTGGGAAATAGCATAAATCAGTCATCTTGTGGTGGGACAACCAACATGGACGATGGGACTCAGGCACAGAGACCGTTCCTGGTTCTCCCCAGATATTGGAATTGACTGCAGTTGTTAGAGTTTTTTGGAGGTGGTTCACACCACTTAACCTTGTTACTGACTCAGCTTATGATGCAGGAATTGTTGAGTGAACTGAAGCATCAGTATTATGTAATATCTCACATTCTGATTTATTTGTTTCATTGCAAGAACTTATTTTTCTCTTGGATTCTCGCCCTCACCCCTATTTTGTTATGCATGTCAGATCGCACACTTCTTTACCTGGTTTTATTGCAGAAGGGAACCGACAAGCAAATATTCTAACACTACCAGTACAAGTATTGCCGGATCGCACAGCACAAGCTAAACTCAGCCATTCCTTATTTCACCAGAATGCTGGAGGTCTCAAACGACAGTTTGGACTTACCTTCCAACAAGCGTCTACTATTAGCGTCGTGTGTCCTGACTGCCAAAGGCATTCTTTCCCATCAATAGCAGGAGGGGTTAATCCTAGATGTCTACAAAGCTTACAACTATGGCAAACAGATGTTATGCATTATCCGGAATTTGGTAAATTAAAATATATCCATTCTTCTATTGATACCTTTTTAGGCGCTTTGTTTTCTTCTTGTCACACAGGAGAGAAGGCGCATGATGTCCATAAACATTTAACGCATGCCTTTGCCGTTTTGAGCGTACCCTCTCAAATAAAAACAGATAATGGCCCTGCATATGTTTCAACTGCAACAAAAGCCTTTCTCGACTCCTGGGGTGTGACTCACATTACTGGCATCCCTCATTCCCCTACAGGTCAATCTCTAATTGAATGCTCCCACCAATCTTTGAAGCGCTTACTACAACAACAGAAAGGGGGAGCAGGGATTGCCAGCCCTGAGGAACGACTACAGAAAGCTTTGTATGTTTTTAACTTCTTGAATTGTTCTTTGCTAGATAATAATCCTCCGATAGTTTGACATTTTAATGCGAATACTTCATTCGAGACAAGAGTTAAAGCCCCAGTGTTGGTTCGTGACCCAGAAACTGGTAAAATAATAGGACTATATCCCCTTGTCACGTGGGGAAGAGGTTATGATTGTGTCTCCACAGAAAAGGGTCCCAGGTGGATTCCAGCAAAGAACATGCGTCCTTTCCGTGAATCCCTACCTCGAGCGCCCAACAAGCCCAGTGGGGACTTTGCTCAACCCTCAGATACTCCTCCTGAACAACTCCCTGACCTTCTTGAGGCTACAGAGGACGGCTACAGAACTTCATAATTTGGGGATCATTAGATGAGCCAAAGCAAAGGAAATTTTGATCAGTAATATTGAGTGCAGTAAGCAAAACCTTGTACCCTTTATCTGGGCTGTTCCTAGACAGGACTGGGAGGGAACCAAAGAAAAATGCAGGAAGCAATTTACATGGAAGAAAAAAGGGGGCAAAAAGAAGTCTTTAAAATAATATCTATTTTCTTAGCACTAATGATGATAGTGCAGGGCTATTCATTTCCCCCTGCGCTCTCTAAGGTCAATGTATGGGTCACGCTAGCAAATATAACTGGACAAGACACTTTGTGTCTTGCCACCGCCTCACCTAATAACCTCTTTTCTACATGCCTCGTAGGCCTGCTGCTAGATAAGTGGCCAATACATGAAAGTGTAAAACATGCTTTTCCAGCTCTGTCACAAAATTTGATGGATGAGTGGGATGCATGGGTCTCCTTTCTCCCACAGGCTACTCTGGAACCACAAGAAATTGAGCTCCTTGGATGAGTAAAAATGGATTTTTGTGTTAAGTTTAACTATACAGGAAAAAATAAATTTAAAGCATGGGATGTTTCTCCTGCCCATCCCATTTTTAAAAATGCTAGCGCTTGGTGTAATTACACAGCAACAAACCTCTCTAAGTCTAGCAATACTCCCCTTTTGTTACCACTGGGGATATTATTTATTTGTGGAGATAGAGCGTGGCCCATTATCCCTTCTCACATAAAGGGAGGTCCATGCAGCCTCGGATGCCTTTCTGTCTTGACTCCTAATCATCTATGATTTTACAACATCGCTTATCCCACAGGGCGAAGCGTGACATCCATGCATATGCCCCCGATTGTGACGATAATGCAGAATTTTGGTCCTTGAGTCAACACTTTGCTGCTTCTTTTTTGTTACCAGGAGCTGCTGCTGGAAAAGCATTAGCAACATTAGATAAGCTTGGCTGCTGGCTTGCTAAACAAACGAATGCCACTAGCAGTGCTTTGTCTGGCCTTCTGTTAGATGTAGATAGTGCTTGCCATGCCACATTACAAAATAGAGCTGCTATAGATTTTTTGCTTTAAGCACAAGGCCATGGCTGTGAAGATTTTGAGGGCATGTGTTGTATGAATCTCTCTGACCACTCGGAATCGATTCATGCCAGTATCCAACAGCTTAAAAAAGGGGTCTCTAAACTCTGACAAGATGATAGTTGGGATTGGTTAGACAGACTCTTTGGAGGGTGGGGGCTATCAGGATGGCTAAGAAGCTTAGTAAAGACTATTGTTTATGCTTTAGCTGTTTTTATTCTCTTATTGCTTTTTTTACCTTGTTTGTTACAATATTTGCAACAATTGATGGAACACTCCATGAAAAAGGTTTTTTTGTGCGACAGGAAGGGGATGGTGTGGGGCTGGACTTGAAAGAATCAGACAGGACGGCGATTACTGCTCCATTGTTGTTGTTAGAAGGGGACGTGCTGGAACTTGTAGGCCATAAACCTTGGGAGGCCTGATAAGGAGAATAGAGAAGTGCTGATAGGGTGGAGAATTACTGACCTGTGAGTCATACGGAGCAGGAAAGAAGGAACTTAGAGTCTCTGCAGAGCATCTTAGTTGTAAACAGTTCAATTGCTAAAGCTTAATTAGCTACCAATCAGTGAGCACTGATAGGAATTTTGAAGCACCACAACCAATCAGTTTAAAACACGCATCTTGTGATTTTGTATATAGACGAGTGTTTTCGACAATAAACAGACTCTCTGCTTGCATCAAGCTGTGTCCCGTCTCAATCGCGGCAGGATGGGGTTGGCAGCCTTGCCCATACTCTCATCATGCAAACATGGCTTCAGGATTAATAGTGTTCTCCTCTTTTTCCCTCCTACCAGCAAATTCACTCTGGTTATACCAATAGAAATCTTGATTTATGTGCAGAAACTTGAAAGCTCCATTTTGGAAATCTCTGTGTGGTTTCAAATGTGGCCAGTCCTAATTTCTTGCAGTGGGAGAGCAGTTTTGTTGTGCACTATAAGGGGAGCAGGACTGGAGGCTAGCTGATCCCTGACTTAAAGCATTCTCCTATTTGTCATGGTCTTCATTGTAAAACTGCCCTTGCCCCTGTGTTTTAAATCAAACAAACTGACAGATGCTGCAGTTACCATCTTTATATCAAAAAAGTTCAATGATAAAACTGCAACTACAGTGTATTTTAAATCCCAAGCAATTACCATTTGTTTATAGCAACAATTGCAATCCATTAAATGAATATGCCAGCACAACTGACTGTATATCTGCAATTATTAGCATGCCACTAAACTAGGACAAACCTGAGGCATTCTAGCCTGCATATCAAGTGAGAGCTAGAGTAAATACCAAGCCATTTTATTTATATTTTGGGAGGCAGAATTTAGAGTCTCAGGTAAATACCAAACCATTTTATTTATATGTTTACATTCACGTTTTACTTTAAGCTCCTGCCTTATCATAAGACAAACTGTTCCTATGTGGAGGCATAAAGAAGATTCTCACTAGATCACGCTGGCAGTTTTCTATATCTCTGTCCACCAAGATCCTTTAGTATCAAATTAAGTGAGGCCAAAGCTCTGAACTCCCAGCACAAATATTTTGCGGTTGTTGCAGAAAAGAGAAATTGTCATTCCCAAACAAATCCATGTGGTAACTTGTCTGTGACAGTGGTCAGCGTTGAATCTTTCAGCAGACCAACCTTCTCTGTTCGTAAGTGCACACAATGCATTTAATTGTTCAATCCAGAAAAATATCTTCCTGACCTTACCTGATCATAATTGCATACAGCATTATTTATATCAATATTAACATTTATCTTGATGGTTATTATGCTATTACCAGGAGGTACTGCATATTTTATTAATATTCTTCTCTAAACTCACTGATGCAATCGAGGACTTCTGGCAACTCTTCATTGCCCAGCAAGTTCCTCCCATAGAAACCTCCCACTTCTTTGCAGGAACTCCTTGCATGCTGATCCATCCCTCTCCCTCATCTCAACAATTCTGCCCGTATCCACAAGCCAGAATTTCTCTGTGCCCTCTTTTGTTACCAGTGTTGTCTGTTCCTCCCCTGGGCTCAGGGGCAGGTAGCTGTTTGTTTCTGCCTGCTCTGATCTACTAAGAATTACCTGCCTTGCTGCAGCCATGCCTTTTTTCCTTATTGGCACTGTTCTTGCTGTTATTATCATCCTGCCTCGGAGACCCAGCTGCAGATTCATAGTTTTAATATTAGAATAAAGTGCTGTATCAATTAGTTTGACCTCCTAGCTTGCAGGAGGTCAAACTAATTTTACCCCCTAATTTACAACTAACTAAATTTTACCTAGTTACCTTTGCATTGTGACTTGAATTCTTTATTTTTAAAGTGCTGCCAGCTGTCTGGATTTAGAGGTACCTGAGCTGGCTTTGTGTGGAGTCAGCTTGGCTTCAGTATGATTTACTGGTTCAGGGCCGGCAGTGTATTCAAAAGGACCTGGTGTCAATTTGGGTCCAGGTGCAATGCAGCTGCCTTGAAACAGTGTTGAGCCAGGACTAGTAAACCCCTGCCAGAGCTCAGCTGGTTCTGCCCGGAACTAGCTCAAGCATCTCTGTGCCACATGTCACACTCCCAGAAACAGCAGCTTTGGGAGGACAGTGACAAGGTGCCCCACCAGCACTACGGGAAGTAATTTCTGGCTCAGCACAACAAACTGATGAATTTCTGCTGGTGGTAGACTGATCTGCAGAGCTACTTTGATTTCTCTGGCTCCACAGTCCCCCAACACAGGCACTGCCCTGAACCCCTGCTGTCTGCGTACATTTGCATTGCAGCTGAATTAGCAAACCCTCCTGCAATCCACAGTGCTGGCAACCATGGTGTGGAAATGTCCAAACTGTCTGAGCTAAAACTAAGAAGCTCTGAACTACCTGAACTGATTCAGCATATTTCAAGCATATTTTGCTGCATAACAGAGTGTTCTCAGATGGTGCTTAGTGAGAACGTTGAGCTGGGGTTTACACATCTTTAATGAAAAGGTGAGAAGGTAAACTAAACTTTAGAGAACAAAATACAGACAAAAACCCTGGGGAAAAGAAACGTTGTGGCGTTTTCCCCTCAAAATCTGTTAATTGCATATTAGTTTGAATCAGATATTATATATTACAGCTGGGGCTATTACATCTCATCCCAAGCTCCTTACAGGGTTGGTTAGCTGCCTTCAGCAATATGTATGATTTTTCCTTTTTTTTTCTACTTGTTCAGTACCGGTTTTTATTTCTAATCCCTACCTGAGTGTGACTTTTGAACAAGGGCAGACTTTTAGGCAAAATTGCCTTATTTCTTTTACTGACATAATATTGATATAAGTTGTCCAAGTACATACCAGAAGACCTTTGTTGTCAACCATTCCAAGAGCTCATAATTTCATACAAGACAAGAGACAACAGGCACAGAGAAACAGATGGGAGTTTGCAAGAACATGGTAACACAGACAGTCTAATTTTATTGTGAGGGTAAAAACTCACTTGTGTAGCTGTTACGTAGTGTGGCCCACTCACTGGATTCCACACAAGATTCCACATGCAAAACCAGACATCATCTCATTAACCTCTGCTCTCCTGTGGCAGCAAGTTTCACTGGTTGATTATATGCTGCATAAACAAATGTCTTTGACCTAGTTTAAGTATTATTGAATGGGTAAATCAAGTCTGATATGAAGTAGGCTTCATCCTTTGGATCAAGAATAGTTTTGACTACTAGCAAGACTTCATTGTCTTTCAATAGCCCTGAGTTATAGCCCCCCTGAAGTAAATGGGAAAAAAAATAAAAAATGTGTTGGGGTTTGAATCAGGCCAAATGTGATCTTAAGACCTACACAATACAGCAACCCACACATTAGATATCTGGCGTTTATTGGTTAAGGAAATATAAATTCATCAACCCCTTTCTCTACAAGCAGTGAAAAAAGAGTGAAACTCTTGTAAACTTATTTGGGGAGAATTCAGATACTGATGACAGGGAGCAACTAAGCAGCTAGGTAGATGGGAAGATTGTGAGGCAGGAATCAGTCTGGAGCAGCTGGAAAAATGATACAGAAAACTACATTAAATGATGTTCCAGCAGATTGTGAGGCAGGAATCAGTCTGGAGCAGCTGGAAAAATTATATAGAAAACTACATTAAATGATGTTCCAGCTTCTAAACTCACTCATATTCAGGTTTCTTGACAGCATTTGCTTTTGCATGTTTTCTGGATGAGATGTTGGCACTGTTGAGATTTATGCCATATCAGCCAGAGGCGGAAGCTGTTTATTTTATCCAGGGAGAACACAGGCAGCTAGAGGAGGAGACCTCAAGGCGCCCAAACCTGGCTGACTTTATTTCCAGTCTCAGCAAGCTGCTGGTAATAACCTGTTGGAGAACAGCTTGCAGAGAGCAAGGCCATAGCTCCCTGCAGAAGTCGGTCCCAGCCACCTGAGGTAAACAAAGGAAAGAACCCAGGGTACAGTTATGTAAACAAGGATGAAGACCCAGGGCTCAGTTGTGCTAGCGAGGATTGTTGTGAGAACACAGACATAAGTTGGGGGCGCATTATGACCTTGGGGTTGAAGAGAAACAACCCTGGGAGAGAAGCATGTTCACAGCAACAAAGATGTTTATGCATACCAGAAATGCCACAAGGGGCTGGTGTATTATAATGTGACTTTTTAGATGTACCCAATGGCTGAGATATTATAATGTAGTTTCTTAAATGTATCCAATAGAGTTGCAAGTAGTGTATTGTAGAATGCTTATATAAGGTGTGATTTCTATCAATAAAGTTGAAGCTTGCTCTATCATTCACATTGAATCGGCTGCTTGCTTCCTCCGCCTGCCTCAATAACCTGCACACATCATGCCCGTTTAAAGTCCCATATACTAGTTCACATGGAATATGGGTGTCATGGCCTAAAAAAGCCATACCTACAGGAATATACCCTTCCCCATTAAGCAATTTGTCCCATAATGGATTAATGGTTTGCTTATATTTCTATCATGCTGGGACAGTCATTAACAAATTCTCTTTACTGCCTAGATAGCAGATGGCTCCACCTCCTCATGCCAGGGATGGAAACACTCCTAAAGCTTTGGGGCAGGATGGGGCAAAGCTCAGTAATCCTTTAGGAAGTGTGTTAAAGGTCTGGGTATTAACTGGATTATGGTTCACAGGAAATCCCTAGGGAAGGGAAGCATGAATGAAGAGGAGGACCACACGGAGCGTTTGGATGTGTAAGGTTACAAATATCCCTATAACCTGTCTGAGCATACGTGTGTCCCCACATCAACGCTCCTTTTCAGCAAAAGCAAGTCCTAGGACCAAGGTTTTTCTGAATTGCAGCTATGGGACAGCTGTGGAAGCATCCTAAGAGTTTGTCAGGAAACAAAAGAGAGGGATATTTATTGGAGCTGGCTCAGCATATGGGTGACTATAATCCGGTTTTATTTTACTTTTGTGCTCCTGTCTCTATGAAGTTATTAATGACATTGCTAGTATGCTAATAACATTAAAAATAACTTTACTTTTACCTAACGTTCATGTTCGGTGAAAGAGTGATTTCAAAAGATCCAGCTTTCCATTTAGATGGGCAGGCATGGGGACGCTGGACTCTGAGGCAGCCGAAGGGTAACAGATTGTTCCTCGAGTAATATTCACAGGCTCTTTGGGTAGCACAGTGCCAAACAGGAAAACTGCTGTCTAAGGTAGCTACTAGTGACAGTCGACCCGCCTAAGCCTCCAAATCTCCTGCTGCACTTGGAACATTCTCCTCTCCATGTCCTTCAGTTCCCAGTTTACTCATTCCTGTCAAACCAGGAACCTGTAACTGCTTCCAAGGCTCTATAAAAGCCCAGAGATTTATTGGTTTTGGTAATGTAGACAGGAGCTTCTCGCTAGCCATGCACAAATCTTCAACCTCTTGGCATCCAACATGTGGGAAGATGTCAGCTGTTACTGCCATGCTGTGGATTTTGACCAGCAGCCTAGAGTTGACAGATTTTACTGTTTATTACTTATCTGCAAGCCGTTTACTTCCCTTTAACACTCTAAACTCTGCACTCAGATGCTGACATGGGTATTTTTTAATTAAGCACATTTTCACTGTTTAAGATTGCTTAGCAGATAACTGCCTGTTGGCTTTTCACTTTCAACTTCTTGTTTGCTCAGCAGTGAGGCTTTTCATAATTAAAGGCCATTTTCAGCTACTCTGGTCTGCAATGTTTATTCTTCAGTAAAAATATCGAAGAAATGGCTTTGCATGACTGAACGATTGCAGGGAACACTTCAGGTGCTCCTCTGTTCTTTAGTAACACAAGGTTTTAAATGTAACTGTAATATTTTCTGGCTATTTTATCCACCATCTCTCCATGTTCAAAGCTTCAGTGACCCTCGTGAACAGATCCGAGCCACTTCTGGTGTCAACGCTTCAACTCCATTTGCACCAGATCACAATCTGCACAGAGCAGCTACAGAGCAAGATCTCAAATAAGCAGCCATGAATTTGTCTCTGAGTTTTCTGCTCAGTATTCTGAGCACCACCACCTGCAACCCAAAGTCTCCAGATAATGAAAAGTTGTTGAAAATTCCTGCTCCTTGTGATGTAATGTGTGTGCAAATCTCCAATTAAGTAAGAAAATATTCAGCACCTGAGGAGCAGACCAGAGGTTTTTCAGACACTAGGCCCTGTATAGTATTGCAGCTGACAAATAGAATGGAACTGCAATGGTAACATCTAAAATAGTATGAGAAGGAACTGAGCAACGACTTGTTGCTCATAAAAAAAAAAAAATTAAGACTCAGGTCGTATGCATGGAATTTGCAAAAAAAAGATAAGGAAAAGCCTCTATAAATACCTAAACAAAGGCTCATTAGTTCGACTGTTCATTGCCACCTGTAGATAACAATTATTAGGGCAATCAACAACACTTTGGAAAATAAAGACTGCGTCCTAATTTAAGCAGTTTACCCTGATGGGCACATAGGTTGCGTAACTGTTCAGCAGTGGCTTTTGCACCCTCCTACTTTTCAAACTCCTGTAGCCAAGCACGCTCCATCTCAGAAAAGAATGCAACTTTTAGCCAAGATTTGTCAACACGAATTCTTGGGCACAAAATGTACCACTCAGAAATCTCTAAAACTGATCTGAGGTACCTTAGTTCCGCTGATTCTTGGTGCATGCAAAAGTTGTCTATAGGATTAGAACATAGCTGGGAAAATTTTAACCTATAAAAGGGGGCATTTCACAAATTTATGGTTTATCAAAATCTAGTATTATACAAAAGCAATTATTCATAACTATACTGCTTTGCCACTCAGACCTTAATCCCCCTCATACAGCCTACATCCATAGTCACTGAAATCAATGGGGACTTTGTCACCGGTTTCAACGGGCACAGGAGGTTACCAGAGCAGCATCTGCAGCAGTTCCCAGATAGGAACACCAGGGAAAATCTTCATTTATATCTAAATGTTTAATGTTTCAAAAGACTGGCCTCAGATGTGCTTTTTTTTCATTTGGGGGGTATGTCTTTCTTTCACCAAGCTGCATATTTATCGGCTCTAGTCCTAGAGATGATCCTAAGAGCTTATCTCCCAGGGGATCAGAACTTCTTTCTAATTTGCTTCTTAAAATATTCAGGGCTTGAAATCAACTCTTTTCTTTTTCATTGCTCACATTCTTTGCTACTTGCATGAGAAGCAAGTAGCACATTTCCATGTCTTTTTTGAGACTTTTGATTATTTCTTTGCTCATCTGCCTTTAGCAAGTTCATGCTCTGAAAACAGAAAAGAAAGAGACTGCAGGTAAAAAGGAATTAATAATTTATTCAGTTTAGGAGAAAAAACCCTCAAGCCATAAAACCCCACACATAGGATATTTACTGTTTGGGAAGATTAAGGAAATCAAGTAGATGTGTTTTCAAATTTTAATTTTCAAAGAAACTCCCATGGACCTACTGTAACTCAATTTCTCGGTAGCTTTGTTTCTCGGTTACTGTTTTAAAATGAAGCAAATAATACCCTTCTACTTTATAAAAACACTTCACAGCTAAATTATTTAGGGCCAGACTGTGCTACATTTTTTTTCACATTGTGCAATAGCTTACAATGAAAGTATCCCCAAAGGACCAGGAAACCTATGTGACAAAACTCCAAGGACAGGCTTCCTTAGGGAAAATCACGTGTTATTGGACATAATAAAGAATGACAGAATCTGACTGTTAAGACTTCATGAGATGCTCAAATACTATACCGACAGCAGCCGTTACAGCTATAAATTACATGTAAAGCAATTCCACTTTGCTGCATTCCTAAAGTCTAAAATATCCTTTGATTTCAGTACTGCTACTCTTTATTCTCAACACATTTATTTTATTTTTTTTTAATCTAAGACCTCTGAATTTCTCCTCAGACAAGGACATAACCACAGAGATACTGCCGCCAGGTAAAATTACTGCAGTGACTTCTGGTTTGTACAACTTTTGGAAAGCATTCAGAAACTCGGCTGCTCGGGTGGCGAGTAGAGAATAAAAGTGTCCTCACTGCTTAGAAAGTGACAAAAGTAATAAAAGCCAGTCTTTTGCGCCAGGTGGTAAGGCTGTTGTTTAGCTGAAGGGCTGTAGGGATGGCACAGCATATGTGCGGTGGATGCCATGTGAGTGGTGTTGCTGTCGTCTGCCTCCCCAGAAAACCCATCCGTGTAAGGATGCAAACAAAGTGACTGTTACAGGAGTAATTACATAAATTAAATGACTATCAGGGGCAACATGAAAGGCTGCTGGACACCCTCCGTGTGAGGTAACTTGGCCTGAAGCATGTAGTAGGCTGAGAATTTACAGATTTCATACTCCTTCCTGAACAGCTTGACGCTTCAATGGCTAAAGTTACTGCTTCCACACTCTGGAATGGTCCCACATACCAAACTCAGAAAAAATAACCTATGGCCTGCTGCAATAATTAAAATTTCTTTGGGCTGCTAAGCGACGGATGGATTTTACTTAAGGCTAAGGCTCAGCAAGGGTCAGGATCGTCCCAAACCGGCTCCTGGAGCGGCCTTGTTTTCGTGCCGAAGGAGAACCAGAGCAATCCCACCACAGCCCTGATGAACGCAATGCAGCGAACACTTTCTGGTACAAAAATCTTCTGCGTTTTTTTTGTGCTCGAAAAAAACATTTCCCCTTCGCAGGGAGACGTCTCTGCAAAACCGCCCAGGCTTCTCAAATTAGAAGGGTGAAGCACTGGGCGGCGGGGGGATGGCTCAGCTCCAGAGCCCGGGTCAGGGCGGTGACAGCGGGGCTCCCCCGTACCAGTTATGCTATAAATCGCCTTCCTCGCCGCCGTGCCTGCCCCCCGAAGGGCGAGGGGCCGGGCGAGGGGGGCCGGGAGCGGCGGGAAAGCGCGGCGGGACCGCGCCTCCTCCCCCCTCCCTCCTCCCCAGCGAGGCGGGGGGCGGGGCCTTAGCGGGGCAGGGGGGCCTGGGGGAGGCGGAGCCTTTCCGGCAGAGGCGGACGGGTCATTGAGTCCGTCGGTTAATGGCGCTCGGGGCTGGCG
>NW_020799095.1:592426-645388 GCF_003259725.1 Athene cunicularia
CCGCTCCCAGGGCGCCTCCTCTTTGTGTCCAGGTGGCGAGGACGGCGGGTGCGGGGCCGCCCGCGGCCATGGGGGTGCAGGACCGGCCCCAGTGCTTCTTCGAGATAGAAATCAACCGGGAACCAGGTACGGCTCGCCTCGACACGGGCGTTCCTCTCGAGTGTTGGGGGGCGGCGGTTTAAGCATGTTTTTCCCTTAATAATTCACTCAGGCTGTTAGCAAAGAGTGTGGCCGTCGATGTGTTATTTCTGAGATAGTTCTTAATAACTTCTGATGTTTACTGGGATGCTTTTAATTCCCTCTTACGGTTGATTTTTGTTTTCATACATGAAGAGTGGTCCGGTGAGGCTAACGCTAGTCTGAAGATAAAAAGCATTCTGTATTAAAAGGGCTATCTGGTTATATATTGTACCCTTACAGTTCTATAAACTATGGAGAATTGTTCTGAGAGGTGCTCCTAGGAGTATTTTTAAGCATACAGTAATTAAAACTGGAAAGGGACCTCAGAAGGTCATCCAGTCTTAATCTTTCCTCCTGCTCAAAATGAGTGTTCAGAAATGTAAAGGAAGAATTGACCATGAAAGCATAATATATCTTACCAGGTGGCCTGTTTAAAAAAAGAATTAAAATAATCTCTTAACTCATATTTTCCCTATGGGATATGTAATCACCTGTAAGTGGTAGACTGTGAGTTTTAATCCAGGAATAATAGTTAACTTGATTCCCTCTTCTGCTTTGCCCACTCCGTAAAAATGGTTGTACAGATTTACTTACCCATCTTTTTGAGCATGAATTTATCACTGCCTAAGTTGTCTCACATATACTCAGTGCTTTATCTTGCTAATATTTGTCTCTCTGAAAAATGACAAACGTGATGGTTTCATTATGCTTTCACTTTCATTTTCTGCTTCAATGTTTCTCCGAAAGCCTTTGAAGCATTTTATAGCCCTGCATTTTCAAATTTCAGTTGCATTCAAGTGTAACTGTAAGCCATTTGGCTTGCTTTTTATTTTCACACACAAAAAAAAGATTCAATTTTAAAAAAAAAAAGATTCAATTCTACCTTCAGTAACCTGGTAGGGTGTATTTGTAAGTCTGTTGCTATTGTAACTTCTATTTCAGTTATTCAGAAAAGGCACAGTTATTTAAAATACTTTTATTGAAGAGAAAAATGTTGATGCAAATGAAGTTTTAACGTTTTTTGTTGCTTTAAATTCAGATTTACTATGGAATGAGAAGACCACTAAAAATGTTTTAGTTTGTGTAGGTTTCCAGTTTAGGAATGGTAGTTTGATGGGATTGGATTGTAGCAAAAACAATTCATTCTTCATCCCGGTTGCATTTTTAATCTTTGTTAGGGTTTTTTGCTTTGAGATTTCATCTGAAAAATCTATCTCTGGCAGTTTTCTTCTGCTCTTCCTTTATGCACATGTTCCTGCTCCCATTTCACATTGCCTGCCTTGTGTCCCCCCCCACTGTGCATCACCAGTGAAAGTGGATTACATTTTTTTCCCTCGGATCTACTTCGGTTTGATGACTGATAGCCGTGCCAGAGAGAAATTGCAGCGTTAGTGTTCGTGGTGGTGCAGAGCATTGGTTACCTGGACAGGGCTTTGGCTCTGTTCATGGCTGGCTGTAGTTGTTTCCTCTTTAAAGTAATGGGAATCTCACAGCTGTATATCAAATTCAGAGCCCTTCTGTTTTTACTGCACCTGACTAATGACTTGTATTTTTTCAGGAAAATGTGCAGATTTGTAAAACGATGGTGTGAGGACTTGGGTGTTATCTGGTTATACTGCTTTTTTCTAGCCTCTTTATTAATTCACTCTGCACATATGTCTCAAGATTTAAGGTTATGTTGAAAAAGCTTAAAAGCATTGCTCTTTTAGCTGTAAGATGACCTTCACAAGCTGAGACGAGTGTGAATGATAAAGCAGTGCTTCTAGATGACATGAAGCACTGAGAGGTGTGCTCTCCTGCTGATACTAGTGAGGTATTAATTTTAACTTTTAAACTGCTAGCAGATTTCTGAATTAACATTTTGCGTACTTGACTTTAATGCAATAAGCTAATCTGCTTGTTCATTTTATTAGATGTAGGGAGAAAGAACTGGGGAAAAAAATGGCCCTGCATTTTGCTGCTAGCCAGGAAGTAAGACATTGCCCCTACCCTGTCTAAACTGAAAAGCTGAACAAACATCTCTCCACAAAATGCAGAGAGTAAGAGGACGTGCCTCTCAGTACTGGAAACATCTCTTTGCCTGCGGAATACAAAACTGTAATTTTAAAGTGTAGGTTGCTTGGAGTCCAAAAATGTTCCCCCATGCAGCTGCCAACTCTTAGCTTTCACCTTACAGACTTTGCTTACCCCGTGTTTGTCAAGATACCTGTAGCAATTAAAATTGAGAGCAGTGCACAAACTTGATGAAAAGAAGTGGCAAAAGGTGGGGGGGCATGTGTGTACATATGTGAGAGGGGAGAGGGCTACAGAGTGGGAATTAGTTTTACTCTTTAACTAGATCCCTCAGCAAATACAGGAGTGAATACTGTGACTTAGCTTGTACTTTCAGAAGCTTTATTACAGCTTGTGTGTCCATATTTTAATTTTAGCTACAGAACCTTGGCGTAAAACTTGATGCCTTCTTGTATGTGCCTCTTTGCATTTGGGCAAACTTCATAGGCTTTGTGTCAGTGTGTTTTAAGTCTAAATTTAGGCTGCTTCTAATAAGTTGCCTGTTAAGTATCTTTTTATGAATACGCATTGTTTGTAATTTTTAAAGCGCAAATGGAGAATAAATCAGGAATAAGGATTTATTTTGATACTATCAGAGACAGCATCTCTTCCTTCTTTTGGGTCCCTCCCACCAATGGATTTGAACACCTACAACATGCACATAGGATTAAACTGAAATGTGTGCTTTTGTGGAGACCATGGGAGATTGGAATGGGGAGAGCTTCAGGTAGTAGTTGTGAAAGACTGGGCTTAGTAGACAGCTGGGGAAAGAAGTTTATGGAGGCTTTTCTTGCAAAGAGTGTAAGGTGGGGTAAGGAAGCATTAACAAAGTGTTAATGTGTCAAGACTGTAGATCCCTGCTCAGGGGAACTCGGACCTCTGTTGTTTTAACTGAATAAATAAATAAAACCTGTTCTTCCACAGTAAGCTTTTATTTTTCTGAAAACTGTAGTCACATTTCTACTTTAAAGCTGTCTTTTTAAATTGATATGATTTAGTGTTCACAGATTTAGGGATAAATAAATTAACAAAATTAAGATATGGTCACTTCAGTGAGCAGTTATTTAAACTTGTATGCAGATCTACCTAAGCCTCTGGGCCTCCAGCAGTCATCCTGGTCTCTGTCTGTAAGGAATGTGCATCAGCTGTCTTAATGGTTCTAATCCCTACTTTCTCCTTCAGCAGGATATTCCTGTTGATGTACTGGGAAAGGTGGTGCAGTGGCTTCTTACTTGGTTTGTTCTGAGAAACTGGGAAAAGACAAAACCAATATATTTAAACTTAATTTTGAATAACTAGGGTTTTGGGGGGAGTCTCTATCTGAAGTTGGCACCTTTATGGCCTAAACATTCAAGCAGTATGTGTTTGGCTCCCGAGGTTGTTTCTAAAAAGTTAACCATTTAAATTGAAGGAAATTACTGGATAAACATTTGAAATCAATGATTATTTTAATGAACTTTGCTAGCAGGTATCCTTATTACAGTATAGCATGGATATTTACACCTGAGTTTTTACCACTTAATTTGAATCAAGCACTATTTCTTCCTCAGCTGAAAAATTGATTAGGGGTTCAAGGAACAAAAAGTGTTCGTCTTTCAGTTTGAAAATAGAGTTCTGAAATAGGATTATTTCTGTTCATTATGTCTTGTGGTTCTATAATTTCTATTGCTTATTAGCTACAGCACTGCATGAAATCAAACTTCAAAATGCCTTAGACTTTATATATGCATCACTTTATGTAATTACAAGTAATGTAAACAATTATTTCATCACTTTAATTTCTATCAAAAACTGTCTTTAGAAAATAAGGTAAAAGCCTGTGAACAAGGATACTGTATCAAAGTGTTGTTTTACAAATAATAGGAAAATGTTAAGTCATGGTTGGATAAACTTCTGTGGTGTTGGCTAGCACAAAAAGTACAGTAGTGTACTGTAAAATCTACACTGCGGTACAGACATACATGTCTTCATAACTATGAGCTGGTGAGAATCAGTCTTCTATTACACTAAAATGATAGATATGTCTGTCTGATGCATTAAAATAAAGATTTTAATAGTTTGTATAATTTCCTTATGGTACTGGAAGATTTGCATCTCAAGTTAGGTGAGAGTTTCATTGTTAAAAATAGAATCCCAGTGGTTTTTGCTTTAGTTTTGAAGTGAGATATCTCTGCAGTCTCATTCCTTGGCTACACCCGACTGAGGAATCAGGATAGGTTTGTGAGCAGACTTCACCGGCTTGAATAACTCTTCTCACCAATTTGTTTTAATTTATTATTCAAGTTTTATGGCTAGTCACAGAAAGCTTGCTGCCTAATCAGATAACTTAACCTTTGTGTCAGGGAGATAAAGTATTGGAAATTTTCTCTGTACAGCAAAGGTGGATCATTTCAGAGAAGAGGTGTCTAAATCTGAGGAGATTAATAGTGTCTCGAATGCTTTTTTTATCTGTGCTATGTCAGCATATACCTCAGTTCCAAGTTTAAGATGTTTCCTTTTTTTTTTGCTTTTCGAGGGAAGAGGCAAGAGAAAGACTCGTTGGTTCTAAGCATACTTTTTATACATTTTATACAGATTTTTAAATTTTTATTAACAGCTGTTTCATATGTACTTTTCTGATCAAGGTGTGAAAATGTGCATGATCTTTCTCTGGCACATTTAATTGACTGTCGGTGGAAAATATAACCTTGCAGAGATAATGGTATTCATGCAGTTTCAGTAAAATACAGATAGTAACCCACCAGATGGATACACAGTATGTGGTTTCTGTATTATAAGCACATGACAGCATTTTGTATAGCTGGTTATAACAGAGTAAGCAGTACAGATTATATGGAGGAGATGGCCTTATCTTTTAAACCTGATCTATAGGTTTGCTGTTGGATATGTGCATTACAAACAGTCTGTAGGAGTTGAGAGGCATGGGAAGCCAGCAGACGACATTATTGACAAAGCACTAGTGAAAGATACTCTTGAAATCATGACACTTTAGTTATTAATGTCTTTTTCCATGTCCTGCCTTGACACCTTCAAGAACTTAATGTGACATTCTTCCACCAGAAGATAGATGTGGTGGTGCTTAAGGTGCTAAATATGGTGGGTTTTTTATATGGTACAAGGTCTTGCAGCCATAAGGCTTTTGCAGTTTATGCCTGAGGGCAAAAGTCACTTTTGGAGCCCCTAGGCAGTAACACCTATTAATTATTTGGCAGCTGTCACCTTGGTAAATCAGCAGCTGGGCTTTTTTTTCTGCTCTTGGTAGAATGGGGATAGTGACAACTTTTTTTTCCCTGAAAGGTGTTAGGTTATTCTGCATAGCAAATACAAGGGGAAATCTGTACATGCCTTTCTAAAGCCCTTGGTCACTGTTCTGTTGTTCAGTGCTTTTGCGAGCAGAGGAATGGGATTTCTACTTTCCTGAATTACTGTGCTTTTAATGAAAACTGATGACTTTTTTACTAAGCTGTCTTCTCTGTTGTGTTCTCTGTATGAATCTTCAGTCCACATAGCTTGTAATGGTTTCCTCGCTTTTAAATAGCTGTCTGTTTCATAGTGGTCGTTACAGCTACCACTGTTTAATGTGAGGTCTTTGCATATTTGCTATTTCTTCATTCGTTGAAGACTGGCTCTGCCATTTTCCTGCTGTAATGATGAATGCTCAGAGAATGTTCATACTGCAGTTAATGAAATGCAGACAGTTGAACAGCTGAAGACATCTTGAATTTTTGTCTAAGAGTACATACAGGTGGTACCTGTGTGTTTGGTGGTTTTTTTTCCTCCCCTTTTTGGACCAACAATTCACCTTACTGGCAATTATATACATTTGGACAAAGCCCTAAAATTGAATGCAGTTTCTTAGGAGCCTCTCAGAATTTTTCTTGGTGATGAAGTATTGAATAAAATACATTTGAACGTCAATTACTTTTTTTTTTTTAAGGGAAGGAAAACAGAAGTAATTCCTGGAGCATTACTTTTTAAAAAAAAAATTAACCTTGAAGTCTTACCAGTGTACACCACTAGAGGGTAGTGCTCGTTGACAGATTGTTACTGGTTTCTTGTAACGCTGGCCAACCGTGTAGATTCTATGGCTTACTTCACAACCTATAGAGCTAACAACTTTTTATTTGCTAATTATGTGGGTTTTTTAAAGAGTTCATATATTTGTGAGGGTTTTGGTTTTTGTCTTCAGTAATATACATCCCAGTATCTTGGAAAATAAAATGGAAAATATGAATCTGTTCTAAAAAAGTTTTTCTTTATATTAAACCACTCCTCAGCAGTATTTTAATACTTTTCCAAGGTACAAAGCATAACTACCACCAGTAGCATTGGAGGTAGCTGTGCTGAGAGTGAAAATTACTATTACTCTGTTGACTTTGCCTAGGCAGAAAGTAGTATTTGTTTCATAGTATCTGGCAAGTAGAGCCTTAATCCTGAAACTTCTAGTATTGGTCTGTCGGACTTTCATCTTTACTATTTGCTTCATCTGTTTGTTTTTTTCAAACACAAGGATTTTAGGCCAAGAGTGCCAATGTATCTATAATCCTTAACACAGTATGGGACTAAGTCAGTTGGATTTTTAGGTAATGATCACAGGGAAAGCTGTAGAAATGTAAATATTAATCTATTTGTATAAACATAGTACTTGGGGAGGGGAAATTACCCCAGCTCTCTGAGGGCCTGTATTTATGGCAAATATTTTCTTTTTCAAAAGAAAAATGAATTGACAAGGTAAACTGTTTTAGTAAATCAGTTTGGCTTTCCAGGTTCAAGTCAAAGTGGAATCATTAGTATTTTTAATAAATGAGATATAATGATATTACTTAATCTTTTTTTTTTTTTTACAAATATGATACATATTTGAGGTGTTTTCTTATTCTGACAAAGTAACTTTCTCAGTAAATTATAATTTTAAAACATTATGATTTATTTATATGCAGATTTTCTTATATCATTATAAAGAGTTATACAAGTCTTTTTTTTTTTTTTTAATCTTCTAGTTGGTCGAATTATGTTTCAGCTTTTCTCAGACATATGTCCGAAGACTTGCAAAAACTTCCTTTGCTTGTGCTCAGGTAAGTAACATGCTTATATTTAAGAATGTTAATGTTTCTTACAATTATTATTTGTTTATGCAAATATAAACCACAGCATAATAATAGTGCTAGTCATTTTTTTTTCTGGTAGAAACAAAGCTGAGACTTGTTAGTGCTGAGGAGGATGTGAATAATGTATAGCAGGAAATAGAGTGGTATTCTGTAACTGTGAGTTAGAGTAGTGGAGGTAATACATCATTACAGAATGCAAAACTGGGAATTCATAGAAAAAAATCATTACTTTTGTTGCTAATGTGGGGCTCCTGTAGGTAGAAGTGATTGACAAGGCTGTGACTACGGTGGAATTATTCATCACTTAAGTTATACAAATGTGATAAAGGCAAGTGATTCTTTAGGATTTATCAGGATGGACATTAAGTATTAATATCACTGCACAGTATAATGATGACACTTGATTTGGGACACTACTTAAAATTTTGAATATATTTTTCTTATATAAAATGTTGGTTATATTAAAATTTTCAGGTGTATAGAAGTGCTATGCAGAGATCAGAGGACAGGAGCATCTATTAAATATGAGAAAGTTTTTCATTCTTAGCTAAATGAAGAACTAAAAGGGAATATGATGGTGCCTTAGAAGTCATGGGGTTGTTAAGTGGGAGTAAAGAGAGGAGAGATCTGTGAAATCAAAGAGACAGCATTAGCAAAAGAATGTCTGTGTGTAATGTAGCACCCTCTAACCCATTTTTTTTTTAAGCAGGACTTAACTTTTTTTAAATGGGTTCTAATGATTGAAAGAGTGAGGTTAGTAAGGGTTTGGTGGGTGGTTTTTTTGGTCTATGCTGTTCCTTGGGGACTTTTCAGCTGTGACTTGAAGATCAATCTTGATTAGGTTATTACAGAAATTGGTGTGTGTGTTATGTGAAGAATGCATTCTGTGTCTCTTGGTCATCTCCTGGTCTTTCATACCTAATTGCTCAGCAACTTGCAGTATATCTTGAATTAACTACATCAGTGAAGCCCCTACCTTGTACGTGAAATAACTCTTTCACAAATCATTAAAACACTCCAGCAAGACTCTCCAGGCAGCATTTTAACATCTGGCCTTAGTGAACAGCTTTTGGCTAACTGGTTATATGAAAAAAAATTTGTTGATAGCCTTATGCATTAACTTATTAAAGTTCATCTTGTCAGAGCTCAAATCCCAGAATGTGATAGGTTTTAGATAATCTCTGTGAAGATTTAAAGAGATTTTATAATACTATGAACTTGTGGAAGGTACAGTACATATCTCTCTTTTTTGAGATGTCTATGGTGATGCCCCCTCTTTTTATTCTGCTTTCTGATATTTTTTTTATCGCTTAGTCTTATTAAAGAGATACCTAGGGATGGACTGAGGATAGGAAAGAATGGTACAACTCTCATAGAAAAACAGGAACTTGTTTGAAGTTTATCTTAATCAGAATAGGTTAAAAAAGATGAGAAGTAAAATGCAGTAGTGGACTGAATAGTGTAATGTCTGAGCCTCACATTCTGTAGCTCTGAAGGATTGTTTAAATCCTTACAGCAGCTTGGCTAAAAAAATATTATGTGGACGTTAGAAAGAGGTGTTGGAGATGATGAGGAAAGAAACAAGCAGAAGAAAGAACAAGTTTAAAAAAAACCCAGAAGTCTGACTTCTCTGTGTTGCATCCCAGTTTGAATTCTACAGCTGGCTGTACAGGTTTCATTGATGTCTTCAGCTGGAGCTTGTCTTTAATTGGAAGAACATTTGAAAGTAAGCACAAAATTGGGAGGTCTCCTCTTGAGATCAGACTTGCAGACTTAAAAATTACTTGAAACATTTGTTTCATTCTTGCAAATTGTGTTTGCGTACTCATAGGGCGGAATGATGATTTGACAGATATCTTTAAAAATTTGCGTATAAAACCATGATTAAATTCTGTGTGGGAGAGAAAAGCATATAGAAGAACCTGAAGTAATTTAATTTCTTTTGTAAAATGTAAAGTTTAAGAGAATAAAGATACATTAATTTGTTTTGCTGGTAGAAGCCATCTCTTTTCTGCTCATTGACCTCAGGATGGCTGAGCTTGGAGACTAGGGTCACGCGTCTACCATTAATTTTTTTCTTACTTGCACTAATTACATCTGTTATTGTTCAGTTTGCCTGAGGTTTTTTCTTATCAACTGTTATGTCTGCCTTTCTGCTGCTCCTTGACAAGTTCTTCCAGTATACTTTGTTCAGCTAGTTATCTGCATTATGTGTGCCATTTCCCCTGCCCTCCTGCCTTGTCCTGTTAGAACCTTGATTGCCTCAGCATTGGAACTGAACACCCTACAGCAGGGTGCTGCCTCCTGCATGTTGCTGCAGACAACAGCTGTGGCCTGGAGCATCAGGCCAATCTTCGTCATCCAGCAGTTCTCTGGTACATACTTTCCCCTGTCCCTGGGGACTGATGTAGCATTCCAGATGGGCTACTGCTTCAGTATTTGCCTGGATTATGTTAGAGGACCTAGAAAGCCTATCTTCAGAAGAGCAGCAGTTCTGTGATGGGAGATCTTAGTGGTAAGATTGCACTGATCTCTGGCAGCCAGAACTGAGATGTGAAGGGCTGCTTTAAATTTTTAGAGTTGTGAGCTGCTATACCATCTTCAGAGACCAAATAAGTCATTTGCTTCCAGAAGTCAGGCTCCCCTGACTCCTGCCACTTATCACAGCAAGATCCATTCGTAGAATTTAAGTCATCACAGAAGTGTGAGCTTCTATCAGGTATATTATTTTTTTGTCCTTTGCAAGAAATCTTTGAATTGAGAGGTTTACTCAGTACGGCATCACTTTCTGGTGCTGACATCTTTGTGTAGCTGTATGCAAGTTCTATGCTCATCTAAGGAGGTATGTAGCTGTGTAACAGGGGATGCTATCCCCTTCTGGACCGTATAGTCTACATAATGGAATATCTTAGCAGCAGACTGCAAGCATTGTATGCTTCTGTACCTCATAAATTCTGGATTCTGCATGTTAGGCCAGTCCAGCATGTTCTTTTTCCTTCAGTGTGTATGGATACTGACCTGGTTTATGGATGATAAAGGTATCATAGCTGCAGAGTACCATGTGACCTCACTTATGCTCTTACGGACCTCGCAGTAACTTGACCTGAACTCTGCACTTCCATTGTGCCTTTGTGAAGAGGGGTTTCACTTGTCTCAAGGCAAAGTGATATGCCCTGAGAGAAAGACTGGAGACCAGTGTTTCAAATACTATGCCCTTCATTGTGCCTGCTGCTCCCTCTATAATCTATGAGGCAAGTCAGGATATTTTTGCCAGCAACAGATGGAGGAGGACAGGGTGATTTTGGCTGCCTTCCTGCAGCCTGACATTGTTGTCAGAAATAGACCTGGCTCCTACGAAAGAGTGCTGTTTGCCTTGACAGCAAGCAGCTCCTTGCATTTAAATTAAAACATCTGGACTTGCAGGTCCTTCAGTCGGGCCACCTATTGAATAAACACAAGCCCATCTGTGTGGGAAAGAGGCAAGTTGACATCGGCCTGTCAGCTCTGCGCAGCCCCTGAGAAGCAGCTAGGCTTTGATGGAAAGCTGGCCTTAGAAGAAAGATAAGAAACTGCTGAGTTGTGCCAAGGTGGCAGGGAAAAACAATGGACAGCTGCAACACTGAACTGTGGGAAAGTACTGAACTGTGAAAAGTTAATGCTGTGTGAACAAGAAGGTGACTGGTCTGCACAGCATGTGTTAGAGTAGCCTTATGCTGATAGGAGAAAAGGTAGATAACTGTCTAATTGCTGATTTGTTAATTATGAAGAGCTTTGAGAGCATAAGTATGTACTATTGTAAGAATAAACAGCCCCTGCCCTGCATTAAAAAAAAAAAAAAAACACAAAAAAAACCAACAAAAAAACACCAAACAAAAAACCACTGACATGTTATTTTGGCCACTACACATCTGCTCTTCGGTGCTTTGTCAGGAACGTCTCATAATGTCTAATGGAGACCACTATTGGGCATCTAATGCAAAATATCTCAGATTGGCAGTGCAAGGTGTTAGGGCATGAGAGCAGAGTTTACCTGCTAAAGGGAGAAGGACACTTTGATAACGGCCTTTGTATTTGCCCTCCTCAGCTAATGGGCTGTGCCTTGCAATTACTGTGTAAGTTCCCTTCTACCTTCCCATTTCCAAGGGATTTCCAGCACATGCAAAGAACTGCTTAGGAAGGGTGCAAGTAGATGGGGCTGAAAGACAGGTTTTGGGGTTTTTTTCCAGACAATATTAATGCACATTTAGGACAAAAAGAATAAAACTACTATTTGGCCATAAACAAAAAAAGAAGCCCAGCTCATGGGCTTTGTAGTGGCTGTTGTGGAAAAGTGTCTGAGCTTAGGGGAGGTGCTGCAGCTCTGACCAGAGGAACAACTGGTCTCTGTCTTTTGCCTGACTGGGAGTCCAAGGATTGGTTTTGAAAATCAGAATGACATAATACATCTCCTGCAGGAATTTCACCATTTTGCCAGTAGCTTAAGCACATTGTCTAAAGTGTCTGTGGCTTATGGGGAAGTAGTTGAGAGCGATGATTTTAACCACAGTTGTATCATGCATGAAAAAAAGGGAACACCACAAGTATTGCCATTTATTATGATAGGGACTATGCTGTTTTGGCAATACTGTAAAGGAGAGTCAAAAAGGGATTACAACTTCTGGCCATGGTCTACAGTTCACCTCTCACCTTAATGTACCAGCTCAATTACATGGAGTGCAGTGCAGGATCCCATTCTGAGGGGGTTATTCATAGCCTGAGAGACATGCTGTGACATGACCAACAATCACAGCATCACAGAATCACCTCTGTTGGAAAAGCCCTTGAAGCTCCTCCAGCCCAACCATGAACCTCCCCCTGACCGTTCCCATCTCCCCCAGATCCCTCAGCACTGGGTCAACCCGACTCTTCAACCCCTCCAGGGATGGGGACACCCCCCCTGCCCTGGCCAGCCCATTCCAATGCCCAACAGCCCCTTCTGCACAGAAATCCTTCCTCAGAGCCATCCTGACCCTGCTCTGGGCAGCTTGAGGCCGTTCTCTCTTGTCCTATTGCATGTTACTTGGCTCAAGAGACTTGTCCCCACCTCTCTGCACCCTCCTTTCAGGGAGTTGTAGAGGGTGATGAGTAGAACTACAATGAGTAGACAATTGAGGTGGTTTAGGCCCTGCTGGGACCTGAGACCATGTTGCCGTTGTTCCTCCCCCACCCTCGGACAGGGCAGGGAGTGAGATACAAACCCTGGGGTTAAGATAAGGAAAAATTTAATACAACAGTGTGACAGATAATAAACTGAACAACAACAATATCAATAACAATAATAACAATGAACAGGACAAGAGATAACAGTACAAGAGATACCACAAGGATACAGCAGTGACGATGAACAAAAGCTGTCCCTGCTCTTCCCGCGCTTTGGCACCCTGACCTGATGTCAGCACAGTATTGAATAACCTGGCTAGAGCTCCCTCCCCACTGCTGGGGAAACTTAACCCTGTCCTAGCTGAACCAGGGCAACAATGTAGGCATGTACTCCTTGGTACTGACTGACGTGGGTTTTCCAGTGCTGTAGCAGAGGGACATGATTTTTGGGGAAAGGAGCTGTGTCTATCCCTGTAATAAATAGCTTTTCCTGGATAACTTATGTGGAAAATAAAAATGGGGTAGAAAGAGGCATGGAGAGCCAGGGTAATGGAAAATAAGTTGTATTCTCTTGTGTGAAGGCTTCTACAAGTATGATAAACAACAATACCATGAGTGTGTTTTGTACCACAAACTGTTCTTTGCCATCATCCTGGCAGCAATGGGCTCTTTGGAATGGCAAATTTGCAGTGCTTTGGCGAACAGTTAATTTTGGGTGGAGGAACAATAGTTCGCAAAAATAGATCTCTGGGTACCAAGTACATCTGCGTTTCTGAGAGCACTGTGGTATGGAACCAAGTGTCAAATGCTTGTTCTGTAACCAGTGGAGGGATGAAACTGAATATTGGGTTATTTGCCCTGTCACACTACAGAATATCTCTTGTGCATGTGGCTTATGTAGGATTTCAGCTGTTGCACAGAGTATAATATACCTATTACTCTTTAAGGGTTGTGTTCTGCCAGCTACCCTCTTCTTGGAAGCTAATGTCAGTGTCTTCTGTGTTCCCTGACTGGACCAGCATAAATCCCTCACGAACCTACTGCGTAGGATCTCTGCCCTGCCGGTCATAGTACCCTCATCAACATGCTCAGTGCAGCTTTTCTTCTGAATTTTGGAAGAAATGTTCATGAAGCTTGAGGTTCTGGGACATCTTTCTCAAAAATCACCAGTAGGCTTGAACTACAGCTGTGCTGGGAGTCTGCTGAGTGACACTTCTTAGGAAATCTCAGGCTCAGAAAGGATTAACAAGTACCACGGCCTGGCTTGGCTTCTGCTGCTGGGCAAGAATCGCCCTGGTCCCAGTTTATGGTTTGGGGGATTTTTTTTTTTTTCCTGATTAGGATTCTCATTCAGTTTGTCCTGGAATGGTTCTTGTAGACGCAGCTTTGTTCCCCTGTTCTGTCAGTCTTTTCAGAAATAGGTGTATGTTTTGTGCACATTTCATACTGAGATGGTGAGGGTTGGTGTTGGGCAGATTGGCATTAAGGGGTGGTCTGGCACTGTGCATGGATTAGTGAACATGTGACACATGCTTGGAGTAGCTCAATCCCACTTTTTCAAGAGTGGAGCACACTGAAACTGAGTTGAAGCCTGTTCCGAGCTTGGATTTTTGTTCTGGGAGTCAGCTGGCACATCAGATGTATAGGTGGTTTGAAAAGGACTCTGCTGTAAGCTTCAGCTAATGTAGCAGTGTCACTGTAACCACAGAAAGTAGCTAATCCATCATTATCATACACTCTTGTTTTATTATAAATTGTCCTGAGTGGATTGCTAATAAGTACACTCCTTCTTAGAAGGGGAGAAAATTTTTTTTAAGAAATCTAATTTTCCCTTGAGAGTCCCCATGTAAAGGGGTCCCTTCTGCTATTAATGGGGGGTGAAAAGGCAACAGGTGGGACTGTTATCTTTTGTGTTATTCTGATGGCTCTTTTACCTGCCTAATGCTAATGGATGTAAAACCATTGGAATTTATTCAGTGACAATCTGTAGATTCTTTTTAACCTTCATGCAGGTGAAAAAGGAATTGGTAAAACAACTGGAAAGAAGCTATGTTACAAAGGCACTACATTCCATCGTGTGGTTAAAAACTTCATGATTCAGGGTGGGGACTTCAGCGAAGGTAAAATACACTTCTAAAACTGAAATGTTTTAAATGGAACAGAAATGTTAAAACTTACGTGGTTATAATGTAACTTTAAAAAATGCCATGGAAGGATTACAGTACCATAAAAATACTGCATTTGCAGTGAAGTATTGCATAGATCACCCATTTCTCTGTTAATTTTTGAAATTCTAAAATGTTTCAACTGAATATTTTTCTAGAAAAATGTGTTTAAAGAAAAAACCTTGTAGCTGATAACACCTGTCTTACTAAAACAATTCCAATCCACACTGTAGGCTTAACTGCTTTTGTCTTGTGTCTGCAGTAGAGGCATCGCTAGTAATGTTGTATTGATACAGGGACATAACTATGTGAATAATAAATAATATTGTTTCTTAAAATAATAAAAAAAAAAATAAAGTAGTAAACAAGCTAGAAGCGTTTAATGGGTAAGTCTCTAAAAGGAGATTTTTCCAGGAGTATTTGTTTCCTTCCCTGCAGTGTGTGTACAACATAATGTTTTAGCCTGTTGTCCTTCCTTGAAATACTTGTCCTTACTATAATGTCTGTCGTCTTCACTGTGTCCTGAAATCTTGTACCTGATAATACAGGTGCGGTGTTATGAGAGTCAAGTAGAAGTAAGGGTGCGTTTAAAACTGCTGGCTACTTTATTTCATCCGTTCTGGTGGGGTCTCAGCTGCTTTGAGCCAGGCAAGATTGTTGGTCATACCTACTGTTGGGTTTTGTGTTTTTTTGGGTTTTTTTTTGGTTTGTTTTGCTTGCTGTTTGTTTTTCTATCTGCTGCTGCTTTAGCGAATACCAGCAAGGATTAGCCTTTGAAGCTCTGCTTCAGACTTTCCAGTGTTCAGAAGCACTGTGACAGTCTTCTGTCTCAGTATTTTGAGTATCAACATGATAATGCACAGCTGTGACTTTTTTAATTAAAAAACTTACATTCAGATACCAGTAACTGACAAGAGTATCCTGGTTTGTTATGAACTGGTGGGGTGTTACATACAGCTTCTTTCATAAATGAAACAATGGGTTTAATTCATGCTTTTCAATGCATAGGTAATGGGAAAGGAGGTGAATCTATTTATGGTGGCTATTTTAAAGGTAAGAGGAAATATGTCTTTTGGATTCTTTATTCAGTTCTGAGATAAACAAGTCTTGATTCCCAAGCTACTTAATGAAAACAGGTCTACTTATAGATCACCTCTTGCATGAAACTAATGTTGCATGAGAATTCTTTTTATATGCATGACTTTCAGATAATTTTTTTGGTAATATTTAACTTTGACAATTAATTAAGGCTAACATTATTGGTATAACATGACTTTCAACATGGCGGTTAGGCAACTTTATTCATGAATAAACTCCTATCTTCCTGCCTAAAACTGTCAACATATTCTTTTGTTTATAGAGAATGTGGTCTTTTGCAAAATGAAAAGGTAAGAGACAAAAGCTCAGTAACACAAATTCAAACTGTTCCCTTGTACCCTCCCTAGTAAATATATAGACAACTGATACTTCCGTTTGTAGATGGATATCTGTGTTGCTTGGAGAAATGAAGAGTTCTGTGTCTAACCTCTCTGAGAGTTAATGACTTATTCTTAGAAAGAGCTAGGAATTATGCCAGTGTTCCAAACAGTTATTTCTTTTGTTAATGTCCCTTTCATCCCCTTCCCTATTCAAGGTTTGTATGCTTAATGTTTGTTTCTGAAAGTGTTTGATGTTTGTATGCTACACAAGTTATTTTACTTGCAAAGAATTTGTAAATAGATTTACATTTACCTCTTTTTAAAATCAGTTGTTGGAAGGAAAAGGGTGAGTTTATAAAGTATTTATTTAGACATGCAGTGACCTTGCAAAAAAACAGGTAGTTGCTGTGATATTCAAGTGTTAATAAAGGCACTGTATGCATTTATGTAACAGCCCCTGGTTCTGTATGTTTTGCAAGTAGCTCTTCGTGGTCAAGTGCGTACCATTAAGTTTGTCTTAAACAGGGACATGGTTTGGTGTTGAGTACTGCAGCCTTTAGTCAAAAGAAAGTGTTGAATAGATCCATTTTCTAAGAAGTTACTAGAGTTTGTTTCTAAAGGTGCTAAACATGCAGCATTGTGTTTCGATATGTAATCTTAAAAATAATGGCTTTGTACGCTCAAATTACTATTTCTAGCTTTCAAAATGAACTTCAGAAGACCTGGGTTTGTATTACGCTGTACAACCAGAAGTCCTCTTTAATTCACTGGAATATAAAAGGCATGTTAGATTTGGTCTTAATCAATTTTATACTTAGGTTGCGGGAAGAATATGTTCTTTAGTTTCTCTTTCATACCTAGGGTTTTTTCTCTTGTACGTTTTGAGACTTCCAGTTTTGAGTGGATAGGTGGCTATCTTAACATGCCATACCAGGGAAATGGCTTTTTTCTCTAGATCTTTCTACCTGAGGTGCATGCTCTGTAAATAATGGCATCGTGTATTTTAAGTCTTGTACTAGGATGTCAGTAAGTCTGCCAACCTTGTTCTTATTCAGAAAATGACGGATTTAAATCCAGGTCTATGAGAATCTAGTGTTTATTGAAGACACTAATAATGAGTTAAATTTTTTTTCATTAGAAATATTTGTGCTATATCTGAAACTTTTTCTTTAAAAAAGAATGCATTCTGTCTCATAACTGCTTCTACAGTAATTTCCGGGAGGCTTGTTTCAACTTGATTTTTGTCTTTTACAACCTGTTCATGTTTCTTTAGCAGCAGCAAAATTTCTCCTTATAACATCCATAAGTTACTAAGAAAATTAGACTTGCATTCCTTGTCAGGGAAAATCTGACAAACATATTTTTTCTTCAAACAGATGAAAACTTTATTCTCAAACATGACAGAGCGTTCCTTTTGTCAATGGCAAACCGAGGGAAACATACCAATGGTTCCCAATTTTTCATGTGAGTAGATGTGATATGACAGTTGAGCTTTTCTTAAACAGAGAAGCGCTGTTCATGAGAAAGATGGTATTGCTAAATTATCTATAACGTTATCCACCTTATTTTAAATAGGGTTGAGCGGGTACCTGCAGTGTAAGCTACAATAGGAAACGTTAGTTATCACGACTTGCTTGTGGCATTTATTTGGATTAGAAGCTGGTACTACGTGGGTATTCCTTGTTAATTTCTTTTTACCGTAAAAATACAACTTATGCAGTAAGTTCTTAGTGTCCAGAAAATAGATTCTTTGGCTTTGTATGTGCACCAACCGAATCTTAAGAAGTTGAGCATTGGATACAAGAGGGAGTGAGATCTAGAGGTGGTTTGCATGGTTTTGCATGTGCTCTTTAAAATATGATGATTTATGATTTAGTTTGGGGGCATTTTGGTTTGGGTTTTATTTTGGGGAGGATGCGTGGGTGGTTTTACAGTTTTGGGGATTTAAAATTATTTTTTTTTAAATTTTGGAGTGTTTGTTCCTGACATGCTTTTCTTCCATATTGCTGCATAGTTCTGTTTACTTGTGCATATGCCAGCTACTTTGGTACCAACAGTATGTAAAACTATGTGATGACAATAAGATTTTTTTCCTTCATTACCAAAAAAAAAAATATCCATTTTAGTTATGTGGCTATATTCTGCTAGATTGTAGAAAACTCTACCATCAATAAATACTCAGTTCTGATATGTCAGGGTCTTCTGATTAAAGCAGTTGTATTCTAGGTTCAGTATTAGTATTTTTAAACTTGCTAATTTTTATGTAATTATTCTTCCTGTTAAATTACCTTTTAAAATTGTCTTTTGTTAAACAGTTCGTATTTGGAAAGATCTGGATTATAACTTTGGGCTTGTGCTGAGAAGTACTTTGTAAAATAATACTGGTGTTCAAAAGTAAATTTTAGGGTAGCTACTTAACTAGAAAAACAATTTTTTTCTTTGCCATCTTTCTTGGGGGTTAAGAATGAATGGCGCTTCACTGTCGTCAGTAAAGGAGTAAACTGTCCTCGAGAATCTTTCTTTTTTATTTCTTTGCCTGAAAAAGACCTTCAGTATGATATGATGAAGTTCAGATAAGAGACATTTTTAGGTCTCTTCCTAAAGAATGTCCTAAAAATGGAAAATGAATAGGAACCTAAGAGGAAGTCTTGCATAGTTACCACTGTTGTGACTTTCCATAGAGATAAAATTTTAAATGTCAAAAGCTTGTTTTCTGGTACCTTCAAACCAAATTTTAGATGTTATGCTTCTGTACAATGTCTAAATGGATATGTATACACATTAATATGGAAAGCAGTGTCTATATAAAAAAAACCCAAAAACCTGTGGTTTAATAAGCTGTTTGAAAGACATTGGTTCACTATTTACTACTTGGTGACTTATCTTTTGGGTCTCTTCTCATAATTTTCCATTTTTAAGCTTATCTGAACAGTATACATGAAAACTGAAATGATATCACATCAGTCAAGAAGCTATCATTTGAGGGCTCTAAAGTTTCTTCTCTCCTGCATTTGATTCAGAAGTAGTCTTATTTTCCTTATGCATAGTAGACTCAGCTTACTTGTTCAAACACCTTGTCTCTCCCCACGTGCCAAAACAACCTAAAGTTGTTTTGGATGCTAAATTATAATTTACATAGGACATTAAAATTAACAGTATTTAAGAGCACTTTCATCAAATACAGAAGTATTTTGAAAGATGCAGATTTCCTCAAAAATGCTGTTTTTTCATAAATTCATTGTTAGTTTGGGAATTTGGGCAGAGTAAGATACCTAAACATAATAGTTTCCATGTAAGCTAGATTCACATCAGCTGCCTGTAGGAATCTGAAGCTGGTTTTAGTGTCCTGGGGTGTCCTACTAGGCTTCAACTCTGGGAGAGAAGGCTGTGGATGTTCTGAAGATCTTGACTTACTTGCATGCCCCATGCAGATTTCTTGGATATCCTGTCATGTCTTAGATGGCACCAGCTTGCCCTAGAGTCAGACAAGTGAATCAAAATCAGGAGCAAACTCCCGATATAACTGATAAGGTTTATATGGGCTGCTGGCTAAGTCGCATGCTCTCATGCTCTAGACTTTGGTGACCTTCTCGACCAGGGCTTTTAAAATTTTTCTGCATGCAGACATCTAATACTGTTTGAGACACCACTGGGAACTCCAAGATAGGGAGTGCAGATATGATGTAGCACCTGCATGACACCCTGCACTCGTGGAGTAGCAACTGGAAGGCAGGCAGGATATGGTGGGGTGTCTCAACATGCCTAGATGTTGGCAGTTGAACCGAGATCTGATCAGCAGCTGAGATGCCTACTGCACTTGTGGATGCCTTTAATATATTGGAGTTTATGCGTTTAAGCTGAATCCCACCCTTGGCCTCCAGTACTGCAGCTGATCCTGGGAATGAATATGTACAATTACAGATTCTGTACAGAAGCCACTGAGGCTGCTCGTCAAGGCATGTGTGTATGTACGCAGTCACTTGCAAAGTCATGTTCATGTCCGATAACTCAGTTTACCAATAGGCAAGGATGAATGGTGAAACATACAGTCCAACAATCTGTCTTTTTGTACAGTTTTTTTTAATGGTGGAACTTGGTTTGTCCTTCATAACATGGAGAGTTTGAATTTCAAGATTGAAAGTAGGAAACAGCTAAAGATTTTTATCTAGGTGCCTTCTGGCTTAAAATGCAGTATATTAAAGCAGTTAGTCTTGCTTGCTGACATTTGTCTGATTACTTTAGGGAATGTACCATTTATACAGCTTTTCTTTAAAATGTTTGTTTCCTTTAGTGCAATATGCTTTAAGCTGCAATTAAAATGTTTCTTATACTCAAAAGAATGCTCAGCAGTTTATTATGAGGAAAAATGGTCTTCGAAAGTATAACCTGAAAATTGTGTGAAAGGCAGTCTTCAATGGCAGCCTTTAGATTTTTTTTTTTTAAAAAAATGGTTTGAGCAAGTTTTTAATTTTATTGACTAGTTTTATAGAAAGGGAAATAGTTCATCTCCATCTGAACTTCTTTAGACCTCTGCATTTTTTTTCATAGATAACTTCAGGGATGAGAACTCTATGTTTCTCTATCATACACACCTATTGTAACAGTGCAATTAAGTTTCTTTTATGTAAGTATTGGACCATGTAGGGCTAAAATAATAGCAAGAATTCTGACTATAACAGTTCTGCTTATTCATCTGAAGTGCTTTCCCTGCTTATCACAGAGAAGTGTCATTTGGAATAACTAGTCTTTACAGAAAGTAATTAGGCAGCAAATATGTCTTTGGCAGACTGCACTAATAAACTGGTCACAAAAATACTCTAGACAATGCCTAAAAATTGTTAACAGTTGAGCTGCAGTGGTCAGTTTTACTTGAAATAGAAGCTTCAGACTAGTCTTAATGTGAACAAACATCTGGCCAATCCTAAAGTATCATTAGCTTTCTTTAATTAATCAGAAATTTCTTTGGCATGCATGAGCTCGAAGCATTTATAAGTAAGAGGGGAGAACCAGGCATGGAAAAGATAGTGTAAGTATTGTTAGGAAGCTCCAGTGAGGTCAGTGTAAAAAAGAATGAATGTAAATTAAAGCACTGATAGAAACTGTTAAGATGCACAAGTAGAATAGAGAGTCAGAAGTGTGTGTGCATATATAAAAATATATATTTTTCTTATATCTATATATCTATATCTATATAGATATATATATAAAATAATGTCAGAAGTGCTGTGTTCAATGCTCGTTGACTAATTTTCCCCACTTTTTTTTTTTTTTTTTTTTTTTTTTTTTTTTTTTTTTTTTTTTTTCCTTACTTGAATAGGAGGAACAGTTGGGTTGAAAGGAGAATGCTCAGCTAAGGAAGGACTATGTTTTTCATTCAGGCATACTTTAAATAGGCCATGTCTATTTTACATATGGGTCTGAAACATTTCCTAGTCTGAAGAAATGCGTCTTGTTGAAATCCAGCAGAAAGGTTACACACATCATCCCTTTAAAATGTCTGGATTTGTGAAATACTGGAATTTCAGTTTTCTTTACCCAAAGGGATCTATTGTAACATTTTACTGCAGACCTGTGTTGAAGATAGCTGTAAGGCACCAGGTTATAAATTGGCCACTTGTATTTTCAGATATCACTATTATTTAATTTGATTCTTTATTGTGAATAACTTCTTTTAGAACCATCAGTTATTTAGTAAGTGTTCTAAGCACCACCTGAGTGTGTTAGTCATCTTTTAATTGTCCTGTTTCCACGTTGATACTCAGATATGGAATCCTTTGGTTGGAGTAGGTGCTGACAGGAACCACTGTAGAATCATGTTCCCTTTTCTATATACTCCAATATCTGGTTTGAACTGTTGCCAAAAAGGTGATGATGATTGTTAGTTATTGGGCGTGTGCATCTAGAGCATTTAGAGCTGGGGGGTGTGTGTGTGTGTGTGTGTGTGTGTGTGTGTGTGTGGATAGTTGACCTGTTCTGGGATGTTCCAGCTCAGTGGCTGTATTGTTGGGTGCTGACGTTCTTGAGCAATGTATTCTTCTCAGTCAAGATGGTCTGATATTGGTCTCTTTAGAGCCGTTCCATTGTGTGTGTGGCCATACAAAACCTGCTAGTAAGGAAAGTTATGATACAAACTAAGTGCAATTCTTGTGAAAGTGAGTATGTAAAGTACTATAAAATTAATGAGACTCCTGATCCTAAATGCTTGCATGGGCTTAAACTTCATTTCCATTGTCATACAAAATCAGTGAAGGGACAATTAATACAAAACCAGAAATGCCTATGCAGAATGAAGCATAAAGAAAACGATAGGAGGAAAAAAAAAGTAACCACACTCTTTTTCAGTGGGATTTTTTGATGTAATAATTTATTGCTTTGTTATTTAGCCATGTAGTTTACTAAGGAATATGTCCTTATTACAACTTAAAGAGGAGTCCTGGGTTGTGTTACCACTTTAAATGCTTGGAGTTCTTGCCTTTGTGTTCAAAAGCTATTGAAAATTTGAGGCTGTTTTGCTATTACTGCTAGTTTTCTGTTTTATTCCATATTGAGCTTATTGGTTTAATGTATCTCAAGCTCTGCTTTCTTGCTCAAAACTAAATAGCTTCTTTTGTTTTTAGAAATGTTTGTAATGTGTGGTGCCATGCCTAGTTACTAACTTCAAACAAGCTAACCACTTTGCTAAATGAAGGATAAAATTGTGGGGACTCTTGTTTCAATTTTACAAATTATTTTTGAATGTTACAAACTTATTAGAAGTGGTTAATTTCTAAGTCTTTTTGGTGTCCCTAAACAGGTCTTTTTCTAATCAAGTTAACTTTTTTTTTTACTGTGAATGAAATACCTTTGAGCTAATTATTAAAACAGTTGACAGTGATATAAAAATCTAAACATTTCTGATAAAAGGGGCTCATGTTGCATCATCTTAGAGCAGAAGTGGTATATGTGCACTTAATCACACAAGCTGGTCCCACTGGCTTGATCAGAAGTGCACAGCCTGTGTATTCACAGGAAGCTTTTATGTGTAATAAGTAGCTAACAGATCACTTCAATGCTGGAATAGGCAGAGACATAATTAAGAACTATTAGTTTATTGAGGGGGGGGGAAATATGGATAAGCTCTATTGATAATGCGTTTTTAAAGCATTGCTGATGTTCAGAATTATACCAGAGCAAAAGTATGGGATTAGCTGGTGCATATGTTTTGTCTTTTTGGCATCTGCAATGTGTGTGTATTTCTACAATTCTGAACACAAATCATCTAGTAGCAATGCATATATTTTAGAGAAAACACCTGGTTTTCTTAGTTTTAGAAAAGGTTCATACTACAAGGAAGATGTCAGCTAATTATGAAATGTATGAAGTTGTGGAATTACTGACTTAACACATTTCATTTGTAACTGAAAACGTTGAAGCTATGGGGTGCCACCCTATGAAGTATATACGTAGGACTGGATTCAGTAGAGCATTTGAACACCAATGTAACTGCAAGCATGTGAATAAACCCATTTAAATCAGTTATTCATCTGCTTAAAGTTGTGCATGTGTTCTAACGCTTCTGCTGGATTGACACTTAGGGGGGAGTGGGAGGATTCTCTTTTCTAACTGTTTACCTTTGTAATAGTGTATGCAAGCAGGTTATGTCTGTAGGTTTGTTTTTAAGGACGACTTACTGTAGTTTTCAAAGTACCTTGTATTCTAAAGAAAATTTAGAGCCCTCTTTTAGGCATCCTTGTTCTGCATACAACTTGATTAATATTAATTTTAAACTTGTATTTAATAAAACATAGACTCAGTTTTGTCTGAAAATGTATTACAATTTATTTCTGCCATTTTTGTGTAAAATTTACAGAAACAGTGTTACATCGTGCGCTCCAAAGGTAATGTCTCATTCCTCTAAGGCTGTGTCCTTTCCTTTTCTTCTTTCTGTTTTTATCTTTCTTGTTTTTCTGATCATATTGCTATGTGCATTGAATCCTTTGTTAGGACTGAGGTTCTTGAGGGGGGTGGGTGATAACCTACTTTTATCAAAAAGATGCATTTCTATTCAGCGGTATCTTAAACCACTTTAAACTTCAGTGAAAAAAGGTATTTCTCCCTCTGTAAATAACTTGGATAATAGTACATATTATAAGGCAGATTTTGAATGGTTTAATTTATAAAAAACCTGTATAGAAATGTTATAATAAAATAGTATTTGGGGGGAGGAGCTCATCACGACCCTAGAGTTCTATAGTGCAAGGGCTGTAAGTAGGTTTTCTCCTGATTAAGTTTTGAAGCCAAAGTGAGTGTTCAAGGATTGAAAGGCAGAACATATGCAGAAAACTCTGATGTGGTCTCTTAAAGTGCATGTTTGCAGAATAAATGTCAGGTTACCACCCTAACAATGAGATGAGAAAACTTTTGAAAGCACAAGGAGGAGTTGGGTTTCTGCTTCCCATAGGGAGCCTCGTAAGTCACCTAACTAACTCCTCATCGTGCATTTAAAAAGCTTTCTTTTTGGATAATGCTTTTCCTTCTGTTTTCACTTTATGAACAAGTAAATGAGAAGAATCCTATCCATTTTATCTATCAAATTCCCACTGTAATGGAAGAAACATCTAAATGAGTTTTAATGTACCAACTATCCCTTTCTTTGCTTATTGAGTACTAGTCTAAAGAAAGTACATGCTTAGGTAATTTGCTTAATTGGTCTTCAAGTGCTGCTGCAGCATGGCAGGAGCACATTACTACAGCATTCAGATCAAGTGGGTTTGAACCTATTGCTGTTTATAGCTAATTCTGAGCACTAAGTTTTGTTTATTGTTTCATGGAAGTAACCCGCTTTTATTTTTTCACTACTTGAAATCAGCTTTATAATCAAGCCTGCTTAAACTGTTTACTTAATATCAGGTTTTTAATGCAGTTACCTTTTGCTTATAGAACTTCAAAAGCTGTAAGAATTTTTGTTTGTAGAAATATGCTGTATTAGGAAGGGAAAAAGAAAGAACACCCCCTACTATTGAGAAATTGTCATCTTGATAGCATTTCTTTCCCTGTGTTAAACCAAAGAAGTTTTCTGTATTATTATGGTATTACAGAAGTGGAAGGTCAGTTGGCATTTGGAGCTTAAAAAAAAATCAAGAGTGTAAACACTCCCGATTGACGTTTCCATCTTTTGGCATGTGTTCCAGCACTGCAGTGTTTTGAGTTCAAAACTTGAGTGAAGACCTGTGCTTAAAAAGTAGTATTTTATCATAGCAGTGAAAAACTGACTTCATTGTACCACATCCATATTAATCATAAATTTAGAAAAAGCATCTGTGACTATTCATTTTGAGAGAGGGGAGTTCACTGGAAGAAGGCTAAAGGCAAAGTAGTGCCTGGGGAGGAGAGAGGAAGAATGTTTTCAAATATTAAAATAGTGTCAAATGCAAATTATCTTGACTTTTTTTTTTTTTTCTTCCCCAATATATAAGATTAATGGAAGTTCTGATGTACCTTACTGAATTTGTCTGAATAGCAAGGTTTCCTGTGCAACATTATGCAGGCTTACTTGTAGAAGTAATTTCCTTTATTTCTTGGAAGAGGATACAGAGAAATACCAGGTCATAGCACTGTCATCAATAAGGTGCATCTTAACATATAATTATATATGCACAGCCTTGAATATTCCAATCTGAAGTCAACTCAGAAATTTGGCATAACTCCAGATACCTTTTAGGATAGTGTACAAAATGTAATGCAGTTGCATTTCTCTTTCAGGCTAGAAACAGCTAAACATGGGAAGCTGAAACATAGGGAGGAAGTCTGCATTTATCACAGGAGTAAACTGTAGGGTAGCATATAATGTCTGCTTGCATTGTGCTGCTGTTGCTTTTGGGAAGCCTGTGAGCTTATGAGCTGAAGTGCTGTAGTCTTGACGGTTAAAGGCAATATTGCTTTGTGTTCTGAGTGATGAGGCCAAGCCAGTAAATGCAGAGTAAGAAAGAAGCAGGGGGGTGGGAAGCAAAGAATCTATCTCATCTGTTAACTTTTCTTTTTTTTTTTTTAAATAAACTGTGACTTTGAAATGTAAGAACCCAACAATTTCAGAAACACTTAAGTTCCACTAGTAACCCAGTATGTATTGCCAAATTGTATCTTCTCTGATTAGCAATGTTAGTTATATATGAATGTGTATTTAAATACACTTTGAAAATTGTTTATTGCATGCATAAAATGATACTTGGTACAACATTCAAGTATGCACAGTTAGCTAAACTTCAAACAAATTTCATATAAAAGATTAAAAAATCTGTGAAGTTTTTTTAATTCCATGTATGTAACTGGATTTTTTTGCTATTTTTTTTGTCTTACCTTCACCTCTTTTCTTTTTTCTGTGCCATTCTCCTCTTTTACTTCATCTGAACCCCTGATTATTTTTTTTACCATCTTACCATCTTGCTGTTTGTCAAACAGAACAACAAAACCTGCTCCTCATCTTGATGGGTAAGAATCTTTTATAGTTTCTTCAATGATGGCTAAAATTTGAAGGTTATAAGTCTTCATGTGTTATGTTGGAAGTGGACAACAATGGGGAAACATTCCTAATTCTGTGAAAGATTATACAATAGGACAAGATGGAAAACAGAAGTTTTAGTTCTGTAAAAATTTCAAGTTGCAATTTGTTTCCTAAAACTGATCAAAAACTTGGAAGGTCTTAAATCCTAACATTATTTCTTTAAAACTGGTTGATACCCTCACTCCATAAATCAATGAGTTGAAATGTCAAATTTAATATATTTGGATAGTACTTTCTTTTGTGGCAGGTTTTTATGAAGTATGAGGCAAATGGAAGGAGGAAAGAGAAATGTGGTATGGTAGAATAAAACTGGGGATTCCTTAATTAGAACTGTCCCTGCAATGCCAGTGGGAATTTGTATGCTGAGTTTGTATAAACCTATAAATGCTTCTTTGGGGAAACCTGAGCTTCTCTGTCATCTTTATGTATGGGTTCTTGGTCTCCCTGTCATGAAATTTCAAGAAGAGAAGGATGGAATAGAAATGATGATCTTTTTATCCTGCCTGTATATTACAGAGTAGAATAATACCAAGTATTTGTCTTTGAACTGGAGTGGACCTCTGTTTCATATTTCATGAAATCTTAGCATTGTCATAAATGTAAAAGTAATAAAAAGCTTATTTTTAAGTTTAATGCATTTTAAGAGACAGATGATGTCAGTGCAGCCTAATGTTTCTATTTCAGAATGCCTTTTTTGAATCTGAAATTAATTGGAAAATAATTACAGCAATATATAAATGTTTGTACTTTTCAAATATTTTATTTCTGCAGTGTACATGTTGTCTTTGGACTCGTTATTTCTGGTTTTGAAGTAATAGAGCAAATAGAAAATCTGAAAACTGATACTGCAAGTAGGCCCTATGCAGATGTACGAGTTATTGACTGTGGGGTGCTTGTTACAAAATCAGCAAAAGATGGTAAGCATGCATGTACCTGAAGTTAATTGAACGTTGACACTGTTTTCAGAGACTATAAAAATTATGTCAGTGTCTGAAAATCGTTATGGCAAATCTCTAGAGTCCTAATTCTTACAATCCTTTAAAACTTAGTTCTTGGTCTAGCTGAGGAAGTGACAGAAATGGAAAAGGTTTTCTGACCTATACCTTTGTGCCTTGGAAAATGTATGCCGCCTTCCTCTTCTCCTTAATTACTGTTTGGGGTTAATATGGGATACTCAAAAAATAAAGAGAAGATATTTTTCTATTATTGAGTTTGAAAGTTGTCTCAGTTTGAAAGATGGCGACACAAACATATGCTTTTCTTGAGGTTGAATTTTGTGCAGTTTCCAAAGCTTCATTTTAAGACCATGTAATGTTAATACATGTGGTATATGTAATCAACATAATTTTCCTTTTCATGAGAATTCATAGGGAATAAATTATCTTAAATATATGTTTGGACAGTTGATGTACAGTAGTGGAGTGTTATAAGTTTCTGTTTTCTACTTCACTTCAGACTTTTCGTAAGGATAATGTGCTTGTTTATGTCCTTTAGAGAAAGTCAAGAGAATAGATAATGTAAAAGTATGAAGATGCAGAAAGGGAAGAATGACAGAATTTATTTAAAAATCAAAAATATACTACTGAGGCTATGACTAACTTTTTCTTAAACTTTGTTTTGTAACCTGTGCATTGCTTTCTAATTTTTTTTTTTACTATAAATGGTCTTTGTTTATCTGTGTATTCTCTTCTAGTCTCAAGGTGTGAATTCAGTGTTACAATCTAAAATACCTTTTTCAAAGGAGAAAAGGGGAGGAAGCCTCCTTCTTAAAATTACAGTTTTTCCTCAGCCTTTCTTTATATAAGCTTGGCACAAGTTAATGTTCAACTTCAGTTACAAACTTGCTGTGTATTTAAAAATGTTTTGGCTCTACAGTGATATGACTTCTTAATGTGGTGGAAGTTGTGCATGGAAGTTCTTACAATTTACTTCATAGCAACTGAAGGAATTTTTCTGCAGCTATCTTTGCTGGAAAATATTGTAGCATTTTATTGGTATGGGTTTAGACTGGACCCAGTTATATGACATTTTATTATTGTACTTTAATGCACCTCATTGTGAAAAAAGTTCAGCTCCTCTGAAGCAGTACATGTGTGTTTGCATACATATATAACATTGTATATTTTGTGCTGTATATATGCACATGTGCACACTGTAAATTTAAAATATCTGTTTTAAGCTTTGGAGAAGAAGAAGAAAGTGTGTTCCGAGTCAGAAGCTTCAGACTCCTCCTCCAGTGCATCAAGCTCTTCAGAAACTTCATCTGAAAGTGAAGCTGACAATGAAAGAAGCAGAAGAAGAAAACGTAAAAGAAGAGTTAAAACCAAACAATCAAGAAAACGAAGAAAGGAAGAGATAAAGAAAGAGGATCCAAAGTGCAAGCGAACCTCAAACCAAAGATGGTGACTAGTCTCTTAAATTAAAGAATTTCAGAGAAATTTGAGAAATTCTACTTTGTCTTCACGAAATACTCAAGTAATGAATATAAAAATGCTTTTATTTAAATTTGGATTTTGATGCTTGATTTTATAAACAGAGCCAACCAATCAAACAGGAAAAACACTGAAACAGAGCTTGTTGAGTAGATTTTTCCATTAAAGACTTTAAGATCTTTGCAGATAGAAGCTAGAGTGACTTTGAAATGAGTAAGTCTCAGCATTTTAAACTCAGCATACCTGTGTTTAAGTGAGACATTAGGCAAATAATAGATATTTCATATATCTTTGATTGTATTTTTTAAATAGTTCTTGACAATTGGCAAATTAGAAGCAAAATTATTTGCTGTAAAGTAAGAACTGAACCTCTTTCCTTTAGCTTAAAATGGATTGTTAATGAAACATGGTTTGGTTGTTAAGCCACCTTAGATACATTGTGTGGGCTTGTCTTGGAATTCACTTTGGAAAGTGGTGTTTATTGGTTGAGGGCTAATTTTTATTTATCAACTTGTTTTTCCCCATAGCAGTCTCTCTGACAAGAGTGATACAACAGAAAAAACAGTCGATGTTAGCATAAAGAGGGACAAACCTGTGGTACGTCCTGAAGAAATTCCCCCAGTGCCTGAAAATAGATTTTTGCTAAGAAGAGATGTGCCTGTTGTCAATGTAGAACCTGAACCGTAAGGAACCATTGAGCTTTTTTATTATATTGACTTGATGGAAACTATGCATAATTTTTTCCCACTAATGTTCTATTATTAGTATTAATATTAAATGATAGCTGTAGTGTCAGAATTTCTAAATTAGATTATTTAATCATCCTTTTTACAGTTTTCTTTGTAATATTCCTTACAGCCTGGCTTTTTCAGTGAGATCTAATGAGTTAGTTTCATTGGTCTTTACAGGTCATACATATTACGACCTTAAACTCAATTACAGATGATGCAAAAAAAAAAAGTGAGTAGTTCCAGAAGAAATTTTGCAATGTAAACCACAGCAGTGTTTGATTGCAAAGGAAACTTGTGTTTGGGAGAGGTGACTTTTCATCTTTCTTACACTGAAGAAGCAATTTTGGTTCAAAATCAGCCAACTAGATTTTTATGACTTATGTTACGATTTTTGAAAATAAGATAAAGTGAGTTCAGTTACTTTTAGTTCGTGTTTTGCACATCTACTAATTTGGAGTTATGTTCTTTTTCTAATTTAATTTCTTGGCTTTTGGACTCAGATGAGCTAATACATTACACTGTCAGATATCTCTAAAATCACTTTGGGCTTTTCCTATTTCAGTTAATGGTATAGTCTCCTGTAAGTCTTTTCTTGAAGCCTTACTCATGCTTCCAAAGCCTTAGTAACTGCTTCTTTCAAGGATATTACACAAACTGTAAAAAGGAGTGCTGAATTACCTTTTACTTGGGAAAGCAGCAAGGCTTTAGTACCTGTGGACTGTGGTGCTTGTGTAACTGCAAATATCCTGAAACTCTTCTGTCCGTGTTGTCTCTTGTGATCTGTGCACCCAATGTAAGTCAGCTTCTTCAGAAGAGCCACCTACCGCTTTGACAGAGTACTTTGCAAGTTCTTTGTTAGCATTTATTTACACATAGGCTAGTCCTTTAGTCAAAACCAAGTGTATGTTGATTTGTCTTTTGTTGCAGAACTGTAGGTCTTTATTTCTTGGAGAATTCACTGAATTCTTAGTTCTGCCACCTCAGAATAAATGAGTAAGATTAATATTTTGCGTGATTAACTTAAAATTGAATTAAGTTAATTTTTTTTTTGTTTTTTTCATGGAAGCTGATATTTTATTAATTTATGTAGGAAGCTTCTTGATGCTACACCAGTTCTGACTGACCAGAAACCATCAGTCTCTAAATCTGGACGAAAAATTAAAGGAAGAGGCACAATAGTATGTGACAATTTTTTTACTGTATTCTGTTTTTCTTTCCTCTCATCCAGAGTATCTTGTCTGACCTTGATAAGACCTTTTACTCTGCTCCACTCATGGGATTTTCTTGTTGTTTCTGTTAAGTGTTAAGGCTGTAACGTGTAACAGTAGACAGAGGTGTTCCACAGTGTCCTAAGTGTATGCAGCCCTGTCTGATGTGTATTACTTGTCCTTCTGAGTTCTAGTATTTGCACCTTCTGATGGTTGTTCAGACATTGCTGAGAAACAACAGTTTTGTTGGCAACTTCGGCAGAATTACATTGTTTGTTCTGCTTTTTGACATTTTTAAGTCAACTTCTCGTTTCCTTTTTTTAGCTACTTAATGTATTTTGTCAGGTTACATCAGCTGTGCTGGCTAAGACCAAGTCTGTAATTTCATAGATGACACAGCAGGGACAAGAAGTTACTACTTTGCAGTTCTGGTAGTAAAGCATTTTTACAGATTTGCAGACTTGGTCCTTTTTTTTATTACCTTTCTCTCTGAAGACTGCCAACTGTTCATGCAGATTTAATTTCTACCTCAGATCCTGAAGACTTGTCTTAGTTCCACTGTACTCAAGCAAAAGTGTTCTCTCTTCTGTAATAATCCAGAATACAGAGCCCAAAGCACTGCACAGCTACACTGTTTTTCAGTCAGTAGAAGAGGGAGAAACCAAGAGAAGCTTTTATAATTGCACATTTCATTCGGGTATATTTTAAATTGTAGCATGCTGTGACTGAGCATATTCTTCCCCTTTAAAACAATTTATCGGGCAGTATTTGGGTAATCATAAACCAAACCAAGTCTTGGTCCACAATTCTTTTGCAAAAGAAAAAAAAATTATTTTTTTTTATATATATGGAGATCAAGCTCTGTATATAGCTGAAGACGCTTTTCATTGGAATAGTCTTAATAGAAACTCCTCTGACCATGATTTTCTTATGTGATAGCCACTGGATTTGAGAAGTACTTTTCTACTGATGCCCATGATGCAATTATTTTAAGCCACAGAATGAACAGCTTAGATAGCTGTAGCATTGACCAAGGTACTGTAGTGTTTGATCTTCACCTGAGAACTGACCCTTGTTTGGCAGCCTTGACATTAAATCCGATAGCTGTCTTTGCTGCATTTGACAGCTTTCATTTGTATTTGACACTTCTGATAGCCATTAAAGGAAGCCTTTTAAACTGAATGTTTTTAAATATATATGTAATTTTTTTAAAAAAAGCTTAAAAAAAAGCTTAACGTTGAGTGGAATTTGCTTTTGCTAGGGATTTGGGTGTCTGTGTCTTGTTTTTCCTAATTTTGGCACTCTTGGCAAAAATAAGACTGAGAAGCAGTAATATAAAAAATAATTTAGGGCTAGCAATTAGTTGGAGAAATACATCTTTCTCCCATCTCTAATTAGTCTGATTAGCAACTGTTTCTGTCCAGGGTGAGTGAGTTTAATGTTTTTCAAAATACTTGTTTAGTTTTGAATCCTCTTAAGTTCTGAGAGACTCCTAAGTCTAATGAGGGAGAACTACGGAGGTCCATGAAACCTTTGCAACTTACTAAATGCCATTCCATCTGTAAAGGTTTTTTAAAGTAGTCATTGCTTCAGCTCAAAGGCTAGGGAAGCTCTAAATCCTTATGGCAGGTTATCTTTATATTTTTATGTAATCAGGATGTCTTAAAGACTTATGCCTGTAATTAACCAATACATGTATCTTTCTGGTTTAATTCTGGGGGGCAATTTTTCTTTTGTTTTCACATACTGCTTACTTTTGTAAGTGGCTCAAAATAATTGAGGAAACCTTTGAGTCAAGGAGCATCTAATTTCCTCACAAAATTTACCTAAGTGTATCCAACTGGATAATGGAAAATAATGAGTTAGCAATATTAGAGTTTCTTTTCTCTGTTGCACAAGTAGCTCTTATTGCCTACTTAAATGCTGTGCCTAAGTATAAGTTTTTAAGTATTAAGCTTCATTACACTTCTGTGAAGGGTTTTTTTTTGCTTGAAGGTGTCTTAAACTGGATTCCTATTTCTGAAGAGCTGAACAGCCATAGCTTTTGAAACAGGGCTTGTCTTTACTCATACAAACAGTTAAGTGTCTGCTAACTGAAGTAAAACATCTGTGCTTTAGTATCCTGAAAAAAGTTGGTTATCTGCAGTAATTGTGTTATTACAAAATGTGTTACCTAAAGGGGATCCATGACTGCTTCCTTGAGTCTTAAATGTTTTCAAAAAAATTGATTAGCTGCTAGCCCCTCTCAAACTTTGTGAAGTGTTCTCAGAGTACAAAAAGATACAGTTAGCTATGTAATCCAGTCTCACATGTGGGATATACGCATACCAAAAGTGGGTATTTTCGGCAGGAAATCTAGAATTAGTGTTTTCTTCATGGACTTTGTGTGGGTAATGTTATCTGACTTGTGTTATGAAGGTGCATGTAAAATCTGTATAAGAGGCACCATATATTTTCTATATTATTGTGTCTATTAAAGAAAAATGTATTGTGTATCTCTCTTTGTTTTCATAGCGATATCACACACCACCTCGATCACGATCATGTTCTGAATCCGATGATGATGAGAGCAGCGAGACCCCTCCTCACTGGAAAGAGGAAATGCAGAGATTACGAACGTACAGACCACCTAGTGGAGAAAAGTGGAGTAAAGGCGATAAGTAGGATCCCAACCATAAATTTAAAATGTCTTGGTTTTATACACAAGCTTGAATAGATTGTGTGGATGTACCACATCATTCATGTTTGAATAAAAATATGTAAATATCTTTGTGGTTAACATACTCCATTTAAATTCCAAAAATGAGAGTAGAAAATTTTCTTAAAACCTTTCTACTTTACTAATATGACATCAGATGAACACATGCTGTAAAATGTCAGAAGAGTTGTTTCTGATGGTGCCATCTTGGATACTTATTTAAGAAGTAATTAATATACCTGTTCAGTTTCCTGTTGATTTCCATAAAGCTAGTCATGTCAAATTTCCTTTAGCCTCGACCTTGGTTATATGGTTTCTTCGGTTACCAAATAAGACAATCAGATCCATCAATCCTATACTGTTTTAGTTGTATATTCTTTCTGCAGTTGCAAACTGATGGAAGCCAGCTCCAGAATTTCTTGATACCAAAAATAAGCTTCTATCAAATTATGATAGATAAACCTCAAAAGGAAAACACAAGCATATTAAATATAATCATTATTGAATAATGGCAAATGTTTCTGATAGTCTTTTAGCTGGTACAGCAGTAAACTGAACACAGTTATATAGTGTTATATATAGTTATATATTTTAGTTATAAAAAGAACTAAATAAGATGGTTATTTAAACATGGTTTAAGAATCCGATATTTGTAGGGTTTCAAGTTCTGTGGACTAGAGTAGTCAAAGCATGAAATCTCTTTACACAGGTTCTACAATATGCAAAATTTGCTGATGTTGGCTGATTCATTTCTGAGAGAAGTAGCTCTCCTGATAGTATATGTAATTCTATATCTTAAAAAGAGCGTAACAAGCTCAGTCAAAACACAGTTGTCTGGTAGTAAAGGAAGGGGTGGGTGTGTGTGTGAATTTTTTATAAACTTAATTCCATTGGAGGTGGGGAAAATACTTAGTTTATCTGAAGTTTATAAAGTATTTTCACTTAGTGCTTTGTTTTTCTAGGTTGAGTGACCCATGTTCAAGCAGATGGGATGAAAGAAGTGCATCCCGGAGATCAAGATCTTGGTCACATAACGGTTATTCTGATCTAAGTACCGTGAGATATTCTAGCCATCACAAAAAACACAGAAAAGAGAAAAAGAAGGTGAAACATAAAAAGAAATCTAAAAAGCAGAAACATTTCAAGAAGCACAAGCAAATGAAAAAAAAGAAAACATCGGCCTCATCAGATGTAGAATCCTCTCATTCATTCCTCAGGAGGACAAAGTCATCGTGTGATCGTGAGAGGAAATCTCGTTCTTCTTCATTGTCTTCTAGGCATTCATCCAGAAGAGACTGGTCTAAATCTGATAAGGAGGACCAAAGCTCATCAACTTTATCAAGCAGAGGGACTCGGTCATACTACAGGTCCAGGTCTAGATCCAGATCTAGGTCTAAATCAAGATCTTATTCCCGTAGAAGTTCTAGATCAAGATCAGCGTCTAAATCATCGCGTTCTCGAAGTAGGTCAAGGTCAAGTTCTAACCCTAGGGGTCAAAAGAGAGTTTCCAGTTCTCCACGAAATATTTCAACTCGATTAAATGAAAGCAAGTTGAACAAGACTTCTGATCCTGTAAGAGCAGTTATACTTCCAGGTGATAAAGTTGTTGTACCACCAGTTGTCCCAGAAAACCTCCCTGTTATACCCCTAAGTGATAGTCCACCACCTTCAAGGTGGAAACCTGGACAGAAACCATGGAAGCCATCTTATGAGCGAATTCAAGAAATGAAAGCTAAAACAACCCATTTAATACCCACACAAACTAATTACAATTTAGTAGTCACTAAAGAGGCTAACACTTCTTCCTCACACTGTAAGCGACAAAGTCCAGATAGCGATCGAAGCGGTTATTCCAAATATCGTAGTGAGAGAAGCTCAGACAGTTGGCTGAGATCAAGAAGCAGGTCCTCTCAAAGTAGGTCATACTCAAGATCTTATACAAGATCTAGAAGTCCATCTAGCTGTAGGACAAAATCTCATTCTTCTGGCAGATCGCCATTACTGAGTAAATACCATAGTGACAGGTCAGGTTATAGTGAGTCAACATCTTATTATTCCCTTAGTGATGATGATAGACACAGAAACAAAAGAAAATCCGCATCAAGTGATCAAAATGCTCGGTCTCTTAAATTGAGGCAAGAAACAAGCTCTGAAAGTACGCTCCCTTATAATTGTACAAAAGACTATGATGAGTCTTCTCAAGGATTGAAAGAGAGTGACAGTTTATCATCTTCAGACTCCTCTACTGACAGCGAGCATTCTGCCAAAATGAAAGCAGTCCAAGAGAAAGAAGACCGTTTTCAATTAGAAGGAGATAATCAGAAACAGGATAAAAATAGCTTAAGTTCTGAGAGGAGGGGGGGGAAATCCAAGTGTGAAGGAGATTCTGATCATGCTAAAAAGAAAGCAGCTAAGGAAAAATCTTCTGAGCAACCTAGAGGTGGTGCAAAAACTAAACGAAAATCCTATTCAGGTAGTAAATGGGACTCTGAATCAAACTCTGAACGAGGAGATGCAAGACATAACAGGGGAGATTCCAGACCCTCCTCTAGTAAAGAAGAAGGAGAGGCCACATCAGGATCTGATACAGAACTTAGTGTTACCAAAAGGATAAAAAACCAATCAAATTCTTCAGAAGGCTTTCTGGATTCTGATGGTATGTGGAAGACAAGCAAACAGTTGTCATCTTCTGAATCTGAGAGTTCTTGTTCTAGCTCAACAAACATTAGAGGAAAGTCAAAGAAACACAAACACGGATCAAAAAACCCTCTTAAAAAATCACATTCAAAAAAAGCAAAAGAAAAGTCAAAAGGGAAAAAGGAGAAGAAACACAAAGTTCAGAAAAGAAAAGAAATGTTTCATTGGCAGCCCCCCCTGGAGTTTGGTGAAGAAGATGATGATGAGGTAAATGAGAAGCTGGTTACTGAGGATGATAAAAAAGAAAACCAACTTACTGGGGACGTAAAGGATAAAAACCAAATTTATGAAAAAGAAGAAATAGTCAAAGATAAAATTGGAAATGGTGAAAAGTGTGCAGATGAAAACCTTTTAGGTGGCAATGTTACATGTGATGCCTCACCAGATCACAGTAACATGAATAAAGATAGCATTGAAACAGATGCTTCAAACAGTGCTTTAAACTCAGGAATAAATGTGACCACTTGCAAGAATGAGATAAAACAAGTTGAGGAAAGTAACCAGAACGGATTGGAAGATGTGATTCAGACAGATGACAGCATGGAGATTTGTACTCCAGATCGTAACTCACCAGGGAAGGTTGATGTGGACGTTTTGTCTCCTGTCATTCTCACTGCTAAACCTCAGGCTTTAAGTGCTAGTATAAACGAAGATTTACAGGTTGAAACCCCTGAACAAGATGCTGTCAAACCAGGAAACAATATTACAGACTTCAGTATTAATAAAGAAGAAAAAGAAACAGGAAGACAAGAAAATAACTCTGTCCCTGTGCCCAGTGCTAAAGACTGTAATCTAAAAAGTGAAAATACTGAAAATACACAAAGTGGTACGATAGATAATAAATGGAAGCCTTTGCAAGGTGTTGGTAATTTACAACCAGCACCAGTTAGTACTGCTGCAGAAGTTAAGACCGTAGCTTTAGCACCAGAGCCTAAACCAGCTGGTTTAAGAATTGAAATAAAAGCTAAAAATAAAGTAAGGCCTGGATCTCTGTTTGATGAAGTTAGAAAAACAGCACGGCTAAATCGAAGGCCAAGGAACCAAGAAAGTTCTAGTGAGGAAGAATCTCCAAACAGAGATGACAATAGCCTGTCCAGGAGTCTCAGTAGGTCACGAAGTAAATCTGAATCGAAATCCAGACACCGAACAAGGTCCATATCCTACAGTCACTCAAGAAGTCGATCCCGAAGTTCTACATATTCATATAGGTAAGAAGTTTGTGTTAGTCCCACAGCCTACCGTGTTAACTTGAAAGTTCTGATATTTTTAAGGCGTGTTTTTCAACACATGTTTTCCTTTCAAACGGCACTGTATCATTTAGCAGGTATGGAATAAATATTTAGCTTAAAAGATAAAGCTTTATAATGTTATTGCTTCCTGTTCTCTGCTGTTTTCTTCAGTTATATTCTGTTATGTGCTTTTGAAAGTTGTTCATTGATTGCAGGTCAAGAAGCTATACAAGAAGCCGAAGCAGAGGATGGTATAGTAGAGATTGGTCAAGAAGTCGAAGTAGTTCTTACCACAGTTACAAGAGTCGTAGGTAAGTTTCTGTAATTGGAGATAGTGTTGGGGTATATTACAAAACCAGTAAATTAGGCCTAGCAGAATGATGCTTCAGTCTCTGAGGGAGTTGGAAATGTGCTTAGCTACGCATACTGCAGTCTGAATTATCTACTTGAAGTGTGCGAGTTTGAATAGTCAGATTTCAAAATTTCCTGTTACTGAAAATAATTTTGTTTTAATGTTTGGTAGTATGGATAAGGAGTTCTGAGCAAATCGTGTTCCTCTCCTTTTGCTCCCCTCTCCCCATGCTCTCTTCGGCACTTGATTCTGATTAACTTAAAATGTCTCTGTTTTTGTCAGTCGGACCTATAGTAGAAGTAGATCCAGAAGTAGTTCCTATGGTCATCACAGTCGATCCAGGTATGGATTATAGTTTTATACAAACTCTGTGATAAATGTACTTATTATAAAAATATCTTAGTAGAAGAATACCCCTTTATCTATGGTATTTAAAAATATACTATCATGATAGCAAGTATAATCAAAGCTAAATCAGCATAAGATACTTAAAAGCTGAAAATAACCAAATCATAATGATATTACAGTTATAGATGATGATATAAGTAATGCTGAACACATTTCCCTTTATTGTTAAAATAAGAATGAGTTATAAATGGAAGCACTTTGATACTTGTTTTCAGAAGTATTAGTGAATGAGATTTTTACTGCATCTACAGTTTGTACAGAAGACACAAAACTTTTAAAATGCTTAGTAAGTCTTTATAGATTAATAAATGAGACATTTTTACAGTTGTTTTGAAGATATTTCTTGTCCTGGTTTCAGCTGGGATCAAATTAATTTTCTTCCTAGTAGCTGGTACAGCGCTGTGTTTTGGATTCAGTGTGAGAGTAATATTTGATAGCTCTGATGTTTCAGTATTGCTAAGCAGTGCTTATCCTAAATTAAGAGTTTGTCAGTATTCTGCGCTCTGCCAGTGAGCATGGCCAGGAGAGCTGACCTGATCTAGCTATGGGGCTACTCCATACCATAGAATGCCATGCCCAGTGTATAAACTGGGGGGAGCTGGCGGGGGGGGCAGATCGCTGCTTGGTCAGCAAGGGGTGAGCAATTGCATTATGGATCACTTGTCTTTTCCTGGGTTTTATTTATTTCTTTTGTATTGTATTCCTTTTCATATTGTTCTTACCTCAACCCATGAGTTTTCTTTTTTTTTTTTTATTATTCTCCCCATCCCCCTGGGAGGGAGGAGGAGTGACCAAGTGGCTGCGTGGTACTTAGTCGCTGGCTGGTGTTAAACCATGACATTTATTCTTGTATTTAAACTTTTATAAAATGTAGAATTACTGTTTGCCACGTCATTCAAAAGTAATTTCTACATAGCTACTCATCTCTGTATATGTGTCTTTAAAACCTACATTTAAAATAAATAGCATTTTAGACAAGAAATTGTAAATTTACAATTGCTTTCTTTTCCCTTAAAGTAGGTCATACACGTATGATAGTTACTATAGCAGAAGTCGAAGTAGAAGTAAAAGGAGTGACAGCTACCGAAGATCTAGAAGTTATGACAGGCGATCCAGGTATGTTTGTGCTAGCACGACTTTGTATTTATGCAAAAGAATTTGCTAAATACATACTTACGATTGTGAAGGCTAAAGTTTTCTTCCCTCCAAGCATAAAAAATACATTGTTACCAGAAGTAATAATTAAAAACAATTAAAATGAGAGCATTTGTGTGAGTGACGAAATTAGGATTTCTGACAAACTAAATTTGAGGATGGGGTAGAAACTAGGATAAGAAAGATTTGAGAAGTCTCCAGTTCATTGTGTGTATTCATTCAAAATAAGCATGTTTGGGGTTTTTTCTAATAATTATAAATGTTTCTTAAAAAATACAATGAACTAGCTCTCAAGGTGTAAATAGAGTGCCCTGTTATGCATTAAAAGCCACCTGGTATGCAAAGAATTCTGTTAGATGGTGAATTCTTTCTGGTTAGACTGCAGAAGTGGATTAAAAAAAAATATCTGGAAGGGAAATTAAAAATTGCAGTACTACCCAGAATTAATTTTTAACTTTGTAGAACGTAAAAGACCTGCAAATCCAGTGTTCTTCTACTGAATTTAGGATAAATTTTATCCTACTGAGTCAGGGGGAATTATATAGGTGTAAGTGATCGCGTTTCACAAAGATCAGAAGTGGAACAGGATAGAGAGATAGTGAATGTCAATGATGATTTGGTTTATCCCATATTAGTCACTGGTAAATCAGGCAGATCTCTTAAGACTACTGTAAATTTTCATCCTCTGCTGTCCTCATACTCATTTTTTACAACTTTGAATGAACTCTTAACAGACTTGCTCTCACCCATTTCCCCATCTAGTTCTCACAGTAAAACGACTTTCATCTTGTGTTTGAGGAGAAATTAATGAGATTAACGAAGAGTGTGGAAATAAGACTTAACAAAATCAGTGTTTCAGAATGTTGGGAAGCTTCAGAGTAATAGTGTTGGATTAGGATAGGCCATCTTTTGATTTAGAAAACTTTCCTTACAGACACAAGGCTAGAAAATCTCTAAGAGTTTATTCTGTGTAATTTGAATATGTCCTGTGGTTTGTTTGAAACCATATGGACTCTGTCTTGATGTTTGGCCAGATGCTGAACTTGGAATTCTTCTGGATAAGCCAAAACATTTTAATCTACAACTTGCACTTTGCAGACACTCACACTCCTGTTGTTATGGGACCTAATTCTTAAAGGCCCTTCCTCAAAAGAAAACTGCAATATATAAAGTAGGGGTTTATGAAATTGTATTAGTTGAGAAACACAATGTAAAATTATATTTGTTAGGATATACTTCTCAGTCAGCTATTAGCACTTACAAAAATAGTTTTTTTGGATTATTTCTTAGCAGTTACAGAGAAGGCAATAAAATCTTGGTAGTTACAAACACAGTTTGACTTGTTACACAGGTTTTTCATCATGTAAAGTTCATGATTATTTTGATTTTCAGTTTCCCTTAATGAATACTTCAGATATATGAGATATGATCCTGTAAAAGACGTATGTTTTTTTCTTGTTTTGTGTCTGTCTTGACTTTTTTTTTTGCATGATACAATTTTGAAATTGAAGCTAAAAATACAATTTTGAGGCATTTTAATCTTCTCTTTATAGATCTTATGGCTCTGACAGTGAAAGTGATCGCAGTTACTCTAACAATCGAAGTCCCAGTGAAAGCAGCAGATATAGCTGAAAACATTTTTTTGATGATGATGAAAACTGTATTTAATGATTTTTTCAGTGTTATGTTAAAAACTGTTCTGACAGTGTCACGAGTGAAGTTGAAGAGTATTTACTGAGTTAGCTGGAATTTTACCATTCAACAGTGAACTCACTTGACTGTATACTTATGGAGAGAAGTACTGAGCTCGACTCAAAAATTTCAAAATCAAAAATCAGTTATGTCAAATGTTACTTTTACAAAATGGGGGAGAAAAACCCCAGTTTTATTTCCTTGAAAGGGATTTTCCAAGCCATGAATGTCACTTAGACGAATTTGCTGCCACCACTTTTCTGGGTTCAGCAATCAGTACTGTCTTCAAGTATGTTTATAAACACCTTAGGGGTTTCTGCCTGTTTAATATTAAATATATGCTATCAAATATAAAACTGTGAAGAAAACTTCTTACAAAAGCTGCCATTTCTAGTTTATTAAAATGCTTTTTTTTAGGGCTGGAGGATGGGTTCCATGCTGTCTTATTTGTTGATTATTGCATTATATACAGTATATACACAACAGCCAGGTGATGAAAAGAGACTGCCACTCTGTCTTAATCCTCACTGTACTGTGATATTACAGAAGTCTGCTGAAAGGGGTGAGATTATGCACAATGGGAATTGTCAAACTGACAAGCAGTGAACAGAAGCGTGGTGAATGAATGTTGATCTTAATATCCAACTTGTCTAAACTTTTATGTTTTAAAAGTGAATTTTGTGATAAACAGCAATGTTCTTAAGAGTGTAAAAGTTTCTAAACACTTTGAATTTCATTTCAATTCATATTACAGTGCTTGGCATACTTCAACACATTTTGAAGTTGAACTGTTGTAAACGGTTGAGTATATCATGAGTTTGTTCAATAACACTTTTTAAAAAACTTAGGTGATGATGATTTTTTGAGAAAATCAAACCATAATGGTTTCTTTATAAAATGTCTGTAGATGTATCCCATTTGCCATAGAGAATATCACATATTGATACTGCAGATATTGAACTATATATTGTTAAAGTGACATGACTACAAAAATACTGGTATGCCTGATAAAAAGCATGGGCAATACTTTCAGAGTTTAATACCAAAAATGATTCCATGTTACAGGTAAATGGTTTGCAAAAAAAACATAGATTTAAGCTGAAGAGCATTGAGTAATCTTTGCAATATTCCAATTGAGTTGATTTTAAATAATTTGTAGTTTTTCAGTGTTTAGAAAGTTGTGAACTGAGAAACACTTTTTTTTTTTAATGGCATAATGTAACCTGAAAAGTAGGGTCTGTAGTGAAAAAACAGGCTAACATAGCTTAATTAGAGCTAATGAGTACTATTGTATTAATAGTTTTCTTTACTGACTTTCTGTAATATCTTGAGATGCTTTCATTTTCTCAAATGTTTTCAATTATTGAAATTTTAAATCTTGTCGGGACCTAACAGCTTTGAAAATTAAAAGCGGTAATTTCTTGCTGAGACATCAATTCATATTGTCTCTTTGATTAAGTTAAGCTATCCAAAATTAGCTTTTGGTACACTTCTGAAACATGAAAAGAAAGTTCAAAGTGAAGTTTGAAGACTGTAATGATGCCATCCATTTCTGTCCGTGAACAGCTGAATAAGACATTTGTACGCAGTTTCCTAAAATTGAATTTGTCGGATTTTTCACTTTCTACAAGAACCCAAAATTCTGCACTTATACCCTTCCTACTCTTGTAGTTTAATGAAAAAGTGTGTGCACGTAGTCCTTTCCAGTCAATATTTTGTAAGCTGCTTATGCTTTTTAACATTAAGTACGTTTATTATTCAAGTCAGTATATGTTTCCAGACATCTTTCAGACAGTAGCAGCCATTTCAGAGTCCTGAACAAGTATTTCATTGCTAGCTCAAGATAATGGTGGTTACAGTTTCGTAGGTTTAGGTAACTTGTTTTTTTCCCTTACTGAGAAAATAGAACTAGTGGGTTAGTGGTGTAACAAAATATACAAATGTAACCATTGCTGTTCAACACCTTTTTAGAGAAAATACTGTTTCAGAATTGGACTTTGTCATATTTCAGATCTGAGTTGACTTTTTTTTAAGGCCAGGAAAAACTAATAGAAATATGGTCAAACAATTAATTGTAGTTGTCCAAAATTACTGAAATGTCACTAATGTCTATTTCATATCTTGTATTAAAGCTCTGTAAAGAAATTCCATCTGGTAGATGGTCAGGGAGGGAAGGTGGGGGGAGTATTTTTACTTAGTGAAGTCTGTTAAGTTGTGCTTCAGATAAAAATGTACTCCTGAGCTGTTTTTCTAATGTTGGTCTATGGTTTTGCAATTTTGTTATTCAAAAGTAGTTGCTGTTTGTAAAATAAACTTTTGTACATATCTGCAAATGCTGTTTTCTCTACATCTGGAAGAATCCATTGCTGCTTGAGAGAAATAATCAGGAAAATTTAAAAATATACTTCAATTTCTTTACCTGCTTTTATTCCTTGCAAGACTACATACAGGTCACCTTTCATTCTCCTTACCTACATAGAGAATGATTCCTTGGCAAGAGACTGTACTGGATTTGTATAATAGTCATTGGAGGAACAAATAATTTTGAAATTTCAGTGTGATTTAAGGTCTCACCAATTTCCGCAAGGTATATAAAAGGTTCCTATCTGTCATGAAAAGATACACTTAACAGATCTATGCAGAAATCTCTAAATGTGCTGAGTTTAACTACTTTGCTAAATATCCTTTCCCAAATACAGGTTCCTCCATCCTTTCCATAGCATATTGGAAATGTGGTGTTAGTTCAAGTCAGCAGATGTAATGGCTCAGCAAACTAATCCATTAGTCTTTTAGACCTTCTGTTCCAGAAAAAATGGATTTCATAGGAAAATACTGGCATTGTCCTACTGGAAAGGCCAATTGCCTTGGTCAAAGGTAAAAAAGGACAAGTGAAAGTTTTTCCTTGTTGTTCAGTCTTTTGTGTGATCCAGTCAACCCAGCATTTCCCAAACATTGGAGCCCTGCCTTTGAGGGGGAGGCACAAGAGATCCTAGGCAGGAAAAGTAGGAACTCCAGGTGATAGTAGGTATAGTGATGGAAGGTTTAAAAGAAAAATAAATTAACTGAAGGTAGGGAAAGGGTGAGTGGCTACATCAAAGACAACAGACCAAATAGTGTTAGAAATGTTAGACAAGCTCTGTGTTCCACTGCAGTGTAAAACAGTCTCCCTTGTTAAGGAGAGGTAGTCAACAGCCGTTCTTTTAAATGCATAATGTTGCCATTCGTGCTGCACAGATGTTGGGTTTTAAGAAGTTAAACATGAGGATCACGGGGCTGCTCTTGGGTGCTGCGGACCTGCTGTGGTGGGGGTCAGGCTGTGACCTTGAACTCGCTGCGGCAGCAAGTCGCTGTGCAGGAGGAGGCTGGGGGCCGGGCTGTGCAGCAGTAAAAATAGAGTAGCTGACACCCAGTTAGGTATTACTCACTGACATTTTTCCATTAAAATGTCTTAAATCCCACAGTGTGGTAAAATTATGACTTGAGTATAAGTGGTTTAAAAAAAAAAAAAAAAAAAAAGAGGGAGGAGGTGTGGAGAGGGAAGTTCTAAATAAGATTAGGTGGGTTTGTCCGTGGTTGTTTTGGCAATAGATTACCCACTGTGTAGCACACGGAATGTTACTGGGGTGTAGCACTCTCAGCAAGCTCTGTCTCCAGCTGCAGGTGAGTGACTTGCCTAGAATTAGACAATATTAAATTAACCATCTGGCTTACAACTAGTTTTATAAAGCACATACTTCCAAAGCGACAGCACAGATGCACTTTTCCTACGATACTAATGTGCGGAGAGATTTCCTTCCTCCTGTATCAGTTTTAAACAAGGGCTGTTTGTGTCCTTGCACTCGAGGGTAAGAAACATTTAAAGTGCTCTTTCAGAAGATCACCAAGTATCTGACAATGTATTAAATTTCTGATGATGGATTTGTGTGGCTTGTGATGATGGTGCTTACAGTTTGGAGCAGAACACCGTACTCGGATGACCTTGAGCTGCACTCTGGAATCCATCTGGTGTCATTTCCAAACTGAACGTTGCCTGGGATTTAAATCATGAGAAGATAAAGCTTTGCATGCTCCACCCCTGCTTAACAGCCATATAATTTTTTTTAATATGGTTGTGAAACAGTAACGATTTTCTACCTGATTTTAAAATCCTTTAGCTGCTTAACTGTGGTAAGTTAAAACTGTTTAAAAATTGTATAAACAATTAAAGGGACCCAGTCTTGAATTTAATAATGTCCGTGTACTCTCACTGAAGTAGGTAGGATCGCATGCGTGAAATCAGACAGTCTGGTGGTTTGGGGTTTTTTTTGTGAAGGTAATATTTCAGGGTCACAGTGGATGCACAATGAGGGGGTGGGCAATTAATTTTGGTACTAATTGATGTTTCTGGTGTGATGGGTATCTGTCCTTGAAAGAGCAGGGTGTAGGCCAAGAAAGTCAACATCCTCACCCAAAAGATGGTCTAACAGCGCCAGTGCTGAGCTCAGCATACCTTGTGAACACTTGCAGCTCCCGCTCTGGCATTATGTCCTAGTCCTGGCCTTAGGATGCAAAATTCCTTAATTTAGCCAGTAAGGGGCTGCCCTTCCTCTTGGGCTTTTTTTTCCTTCCAGCTCATTGTGCACCCTCTAAGAGAGGACAAGGAAAATTTCTCCCCCTCTCCTAGTGCCTTGGCCGCCCAGCCCCTTAGGCAGTGTCTGTGTAACTTCTCCCCAGTACATTTTGAAAAACAAGCCATGAAAGGCATGAGGAGGATGAGGAAGGTCCTCAGGAATGGGAGAGGGTAAGGGACTGATGATTGCTGCACTTCCAGGAGAAACACCAGACTTATTTGGGAAAGTACCAGTGAGATGAATCAATCAACAGAGGCTTTCATGTCTTCAAGGTATGGTTGAAAAATTATGTTTAAAGAAAAACAAAAAAGTAAACCCATTCTATTGAGAGGGCTAGATATTTAGCATGAAGGAAGCTTTTGTTAAAAATATCAGTGTAGCCTTATCAATTTTAGGTGTTTATATTCAGTGTCCCAGAACGTAAAGGGAACAGCAGGTGAGCACTTCCCTGGCAAACCTCTGCCCTCTTGACATGTCCAAACCAAACGCTGCTCACTTCAGATTAGAACAGTTGATTGTCTGACGTGCCTTGCTGCCAGAAAATACATTCAAGTTGAGGAGCAGCCTCACCTGTGGAGGACTCTTGGTTTAGGTAGTCGGTGGGCTCTGGCAGAGCCAGCTGCAGAGCTTTCCTGGAATAAAAGTAGCGTATCGGCGGTTATAGCCAAGTCCCAGGTATACAAAGAAAGGAAAAAGCAAGAGGACAAATAATGATCTTCCCTCAATAAACTTAGCAGGCTTTTTGCAACGATTGCATTTGAACTATGGTGTTTAGTCAGGGCTGTATAAAGCAGTTGGGGATTTTTTTATGCTTCTTTTGTTCAAACAATCATTTGGCTTCTGGGCCAAAAATGGGATTCAAACAATCATTTGGCTTCTGGGCCAAAAATGATCACCTCTTACCAGTTCTTACCATCTCCTCACTGGTGAGGTCACAAAGTCGTTTGCAAGGTTGCATGGCATCTGGTGTACACAATAGTCGCACAGGCCTATATAATCAGCAGTCCTTGTGCTGGATGAGAAACACCTGGTCTCACTCAGCCCACCTCTTTGAGGCTTCTCCCGAGTTTGTCAATACAACCACAAGGGAGTGGGGGTGCAGCCTTCCATGCACTCCTGCATCCTTGGGTGAGGTTCCTTAGACTAATTACAAAGGCTACAGGTGGTCCTTGATGAACGTTGAGGCATTACTGATGCCACCCTGTGACTCGAAGCGCGCACACAGGCACACTTTGTGACAATCCATTGTCGTTCCAGTCTCTTACAGGGTGGTGGGACACTGGCACAGGTTGCCCCGAGAAGCTGTGGCTGCCCCCTCCCTGAAGGGTTCAAGGCCAGGTTGGACGGGGCTTTGGCTGTCCCTGAGTGTGGAACTGGATGATCTTGAAGGTCCCTTCCCACCCAAACCATTCTGTGCTTCTATGTACTTGATGCTCTAGTCTGTGGAAAGATGTTCTGGAGAATAGAGAGTTACCTCAGACTTCGAGGTTGGTTTCTCTGTACCACCCAAGTCACCTTGTGTCATTTGGGGCAATTCTCTGCTCCTGAGAACTCACAAGTGTGCTGCAAAGAGGTGATTCCCTACTGAGCTTGACAGGGTTGGTTACTGGAGAAATGAGACCTGTCTGAGGATAACTCACAACTTGCCTGAGGTCAACAGTAGCAATTCTGGGAACATAAACTAATAACATACAGAACACAGGCTGCCTCGCTGTGCCTCGGCTACTTACGATTTTAAATTTCTTGACTGTAGCAATGCACTTCTTTTTTTTTTTTTTTTTTTTTTTTCCCCCCATTAAACTAGGGGGAGAAGGAAAGCCAGAAAATATTTTTATAAAAACAGCTATATGTACCAAAAAGCATACTGATGTAGAAATCCAGATTTAGCAATGGATTTCCTATAGACAGGAAATACAGGAATGCAATAAATTGCAGAGATTCCACCATCATCTTTCATTTCTATCAATAGCTTTGAACCAGTGCCTTTCAGAAAAAGTTTGTGCCAGAGAATATAGCAAAAAGGGACTTTTTCTGCTGTGCACTGTTTCCTCCTTCCCAGAGGCAGGATCAACTCTAGTTGTATAAATCACAGTAGTTCTCATCCAACCTATCTGTAAAAAGTTGCCAGCGCTGAGATTCGGCAGTTGAAGTGCCAAAACCAAAATTGCCTGAACTATATAAAATATATTTTCTGATGTCTAAACTAAAGCTCTTTTGCTGCTACTAAAGCCCACCATACTTCTTGCAGTTAGAGAGGAAGAGAATGACTTTTCTTTTTTCATTTCCTCCTATTGAAGTAGAAGGAAAAAGGTCACCTTAGATATTTGTAAAAGGGTTGGGCTAGCTCTTGCCCAAATCCGATCTTCTCTGGACTAAGTAAGTCCAAGTCTTTTGTTGTTTGGGGGTAATTTTGGGTTTGATTGGGGCTTTTTATGGGGATTTTTTTTTCAACTTCTTAGATCTGACTATCTCCTGGACTCTGCCACCAGCCTGTAACATCCCCAGATTGCCATATCCAAGCAGACAACATGCTTCAGCCGAGGCTTCGCAGTGCCAGGCGGATCTACGGCACCGCTCCGTGTGGCCCTGCCTGTGGTTTGCCAGGTTTGCAGCAGCGTGAGGAGAGCTGCTCACGTCCAGGCGGGGATGCGTGGCTGCCTCTGCCTTCCCTTGCTGCATCTCAGCTTGCCCGCTCCCTGCCCATGCTTTGTGCTGCAGCTCAACTGTTACACAAGCAGCAAGTTTTTTCTTTGTTTCTACTAAATTGCAGCCTTTTTTTTTTTTTTGTAGGCTATTTCTCTAATGCGTCAAGATTGTTTTGAAGTTCCAGCCCATCCTCCAAAGTACTTGAAGTCCCTCCCGGCTTGGTATCAGTTGCAGCTGTAAAAAGCAAATTTTCTATTCATGCAAGTAATTATTAAAAAAATATTTTGAGCAGTACCAGGGCTGGGACAGATCCCCAGGGATTCCTAGGCTGTGTATCTCTTTGGTTTCCCAGCAGATCGTAAATAACTCCTTCAAGCAATGTTCCCTCCTTCCAGCACTGCTTTCCTCCAGCTTTGTGTCATCTGTCTCTGCCGTCTTTCCTCCAGCCACGCCAGCACAGCCACGCTGGGGATGCAGGGATGTGAGCAGGGGCTGGCCTCCTAATTTAATTTGAATTTCAGCTTGTCTGACTTGAGCTTCTGGGCATTGGGTCTTACAGAACCTTGTCTGAAAGTGCCGGTTTCTTGTTTTCTATAGTTGTCCTCAGAGACAGTGCCCCTATAACTTTGAACAACTGAGTGATGGTGCACAGTCTCTGACCTTTTCACTCTAAGACATCTTTACCAGGCCTCCACTTCACCCCTGTGACCTTCTCTGCTGAATATCCTTCTGCATCCTCCTTGAATCGAGGATACCAGCACAGATAACAACATTTAATACTTTTTTTTAGTACTGCTCTAAACCAAACTATTTCTATGTGATCTTCACCCTAGAAAATTTTTTATTTAGGGGATTATTTTCTATGGCTTAGGCAGGGGAGGAAAATTCACTGTTTTTTCTGTATATGCTCATTTACTGAGTAAGACAGTTTCTTGTCTTTCACATTACCCATTTCCACCCTTATCATGATGGAGAGGTTCCCCATGGTTCCAGAGACCTAAAAGCCAGAGGGGAGCAAAGGGTCTTTGAAATTATTGCAGTTCACACGTCTGCTTTGCAACTCCACCAATGACCAGCATTTCCCCAGCAGTCTTAAAAATCAGTCCTACCCAAGATTATCTAAGGAAAAAAGTAAGAATCTGGTTTGTCCTAAGAAAACAGGTAAAAGGCAGGACCAATGCAGTGTGTCTGAAAGGTGGGATTTCATTTTCCTGTGCTGTATCCCTGAACAGAAACTCCTATTTGGGGTAAAGTTTTTGCTACTTCACGAAGACTCTCTTGAATATAAATACATCTCCAGGTTTTTCCTGTAATTCTTGATAATTATTTCAATCAAGATATCAATTTATAACTTCCTGACTAATGAAATGCTGTTTTTTACTGCGTTATCCTTTGATATGTAAAGATGCCTTTGAACTGCAAGCCCCATGCTGGGAAGACCCATGCAGTTTTCACACCTGGCTCATCAACAAGCAAACCCATCACTGTGCTGCAAATGTGACTTGGGGGTGACACCAAAGCATTTCTGAGCTGCCTCAGAAATTTGATCTTATATTTGCATGAGACAATGCAGGAACCACTTAATGTATGTTTTAGCTATGGATTGGATGAGGACTGAAGCTTATTGCTGCTTTTTGATGAAGTCTAGATGATAAGTAGTAATCCAAGTACATCTCACTGGATTTGGGAGAGTCTGGTCCAGTAAACTGACCAATTTTTCTGCAAGTTTATCTAGCCTAATAGTCTTTTCTAGCAGCAACAGGAGATAGTATTTCAGGAGAACATGCAAGGCTAAATATTTTCAGTTCATTCCCCTCTGCTCTCCCATATCATCAATCATTGCATCACTAGTGGGTACTAGCCTGCCCATTCCCTCTAATACCTGTTGGCAGACCTATTGCCCATTAATTTCTTCAGCCCTTCTTTAAATCCATTAATGTATTTGGATCTTGTGACAACCTGCTGACTGAAGGAGGACTTTGTTATTTGTTTTAAACTGATGTACTCCTTTGAGTAACAGTTTTGTTTTGCTGCACCTTGCTCCTAAGCTCCCAACAGCTTTCCCTTCTCCCAGCTGAAGTGTCCTGAGCTTGCCTTGCCTCATAAAGCAGCAGCCCCATTTCACTATTCCTTTTAGTTGTTTTCTGCTCCTCCAACACTGTCGTGCTCATCTTGGAGATCAGGACTACACACAGTAGTAGAAACATGGATGCACCAGGGTTTTCTGCCGCAGCAAAGTGATGCCCTGAGCATTGGACACGCTCAGGGAAGGCAGAGAAATAATTTCTTGGCTTTTTTGGGCTGCCACCTTGAACACACCTTGGCTGCATGTTGGGTCAGAGATTTCAGAGAGCTGCTGGTCGCGGTCGAAGAGCTCAACTCTAGCTGCTGGTTCCAACCTCAGCATCACATAAGAGTGATTTAGACCTTGTTCCTCCAGACTTCACGTATTCCTATACCAAAGCTCATTTGAAACTTTCTTCTCTGCTTTTTCTTTTTTTTTTTGAGAGCCTTTTGGTGTTTCTTGCCATCGGTGTGGCACGTGATGACTTTGGAAGTGTTCACACGCAAATGCAAAGATGGGGGGCTGCTCTTACTCCTTCAGATTGCTGATGAGGATGTTGACCAACCCCAGACTTGGTCTCTGGTGAACCATACCATGGACTCTCTTCCATCCTGAAAAGTGACCGTTAAAGCCCTACCTTTTGCTTTTTGTCTTTTTATCAGCTTTTGATCAATAAAACGACATTTTCTTCAGTCCTGTGTCAACTTAGTTTCTATTATGGTATTAAAAAAAAAAAAATCCTGTGGTTTTCCTACCTAGAGCATGCAATCCACATGCTTTTCAAGGTTAAACTTTATTGAATTTACTTTTTTCCAGTGCCCTGAACATAACAGGAGTTAAATTTTTCATGCAGGAAAGCAGTAGCCAATAATGGCTGGAGAAAGGCCTGGTGGGAGAATAAAAGTATTTATTTCCCCAAAATGTTTAAAATGCCAAGTGAAGTTGTTAATAGAGATTGTTTCTCCAATACAACAGCAGTGAGGACATCTTGGCTGGATGCATCCAGTGCACAGGCCTCGATCTTAAAACCTGCAGTTAAATAACACTCAAAACAAGCCTTTTTTTCCCCCAAAAAAATGAAGATCTGGCAATGCTTTGTTTCCTCTGCTGTAGCTTATCTCAGGAACAAGCAGGGAGGGTAATGTCAACTACACCATGCTCTCCTCCCTTGTAACACATTTAGGTGACCCACCTGAAAAAATGACCCCGTGGCACCAGTTCTGGTGTTGTGTTTTTGAGGCACCGGTTCTAATGAGTCCCACTGCTAAAGAGTTGATGTCTGTCAATACCAACACCACAAAAAGCCACTCTGAGCCTGGGAGCAGGAAGAGACACGTCACAGCCACACCTCACTATAGGTTTTGGTACCCAGTAAGTATGTCTTGTTCACCAGCAGAGCAGGTGTTTGGGCTGATATGGGTTAAGGTCGCTTTTTAGAGATTGAGTACTGAGAGAGCAGCGAGGAAATAAAAAGATGAAAAACCCCCACATTGAGCAAGACCTTGAACATAAATCCACGATCCTACAGTTTGTTTTCTAGGGGTAAAATAAGCTAAATATTTTGCAAGGATTCTGGAAGTGTGTGTGTGTGTGGGGGGGTGTCTTCACCTTCCTCCTCAAAGCAATTTTTCTTTAATACTTGGATCTTTTCATCACTGCTATAATTCAAGGGTTGAAAGTAAATTTCATAATATTGACATTATCACATATAAAACTAAACCTGATTATTACAAAGTTGGTAGAAAACAGGACCTGGAATCCAAGACAAGCTCCTCTAAGAATTAAAACCTGTCTGCTGCTGGATCCAGCAGATACTTGTGGGTGGGCAAATTACTAGGTGCATGAAAAATACAGAAAATACAAACTCGGGAGCTTCACTGCACTTTTTGATGGGTCAGTGTCTTATTTGCAATGTGGTTTCCCCTCCGTGCCTCCTCCAACCAAAAAGAAAAAGCTATTCCCAGTGGAGTTGTGATCCCTGGAAACTCAAATGCTGTCTGACTTGGGACAAGGTGTATTTTGCAGCTTTGGGAGGTGGTGGCTCCTTCTCGGGCAGCAAGGTGTCAGGTCTGCCCAAGTGTGATTAGCAGCAGTGGATGGATTGTCTTGGCACGCGCCATCATGTTTAAGAGTAGAGCAATGACAACTTCCCCTTCTTGGATCGCAGCCCTTGCACCACGCAGGGGAGGATAAACACAGGCACGGCCACTGCTCCCCGGCTGGTAGCTGCCCACAGGAAGGAGACCATTCTCCACGCAAAGCTCTGCCTGCTGCGGGGGAGCTTCATCCACGTCCTCAGAGGACCTTTTTGAATGTGATCCCCAACTGTGATGTCAGGGTGTCACCTGAAACCAGACAGCCCTGCCTGAATAATCGCTTTTCTTCTTTTTTATTTTTTTTTTTTTTCCCCCAGTTTGGAGGCACAAGTGAAAAATCA
>NW_020799095.1:645438-651490 GCF_003259725.1 Athene cunicularia
GGGGGGGGGGGGGGAGAGAGAATAATTGGGGTCAACACAAAGCAGCAGTATTTCAGTCGTCCTTTGTGAGCTTGTCTGTACTCACACTGTGGGTGTTCTCGTTGCAAACACTAAGCGGGAGACGTTTTCCCTTAGTAGGGCAGGCTCCCGCTCCGCGGCCCTCCTTGCCTGGCCATAAAAGGGCAGCGTTTTCTGCAGGGACCCTGGGTGCTCCAAAAGCTGACGGGTTTTTGGGAAGGGGCCTGCCCTGTTGCATCACAACACTGCTTGCTTGGGAGCTTGCAACCCTTGTGTTAATGCTACTTTGGGTCATTCTTTTCTCGTGCCTTTTGTTTTGTCTCTCTCCTCCTCCTCCTCCTCCTCTCAGGAGGTTGGAGGGAAAGGGGCCAGAGAGCCTCCAGGAATGTTCTTGCTTTCCCTATTTTTTTCTCTTTCTCTTGGCCTGATTTGATCCCTTCTTTTCCACGATCTGTATGCCTGCTCAGAAAACCAGCTGCTGAGTGGAAATCAGTTGCCAAGCCTATGAGGCATCCCCACAGGGCTGACCCTGTCCCCAGCCTCAGTCCTGTGTCTCTCGGGTGAGGCCATGGCAATCTGGAGGGCTCTTCCACCTCCTGCTTTACCCAAGCACTCGCATGCACTGACGTGCTGGGGGCTCAGTGCTGGTTCAGGAAGAGTGGACACCAAGGCAGTCCGTCTCCTGGAACATCTATCCACACGACTTCCAGCCTACAGAAGATGCTCAGCAGAGCACGGTTGTTACATTTCTAGCAGTGAATCCAGCCCAGGCAGGCAGAGCCAGCGAGAGAACATGGTACCACCTCAGAGATAACCTTCCCGGTCTACCTGGTTCTTCACAGGATCGTAGAATCATTTAGGTTGGAAAAGATCCTTAAGATCCCTATTAACCTAACAGTACCAAATCTGATCTGAGGAAAGCAAAAAAAAAGCCAAAGGAGTGCTAGCCCTCAGGCAATGTTAAGTAGATAACATTCTTACAGAAAACAGGATAGATCGTAAACTAATCCCTGTCTTTGAGATAAAGGGGGAGAGATACCAGCTAAAGGACTGACTTTCTGGGACATCTTAACAGACACAAAAGTTCCAATTAACAAAACAAACAGGTAAAAGGCTGACTCTACAACCTGGAGAGGAACCGAAGGGCCAGAGAGCATGCACAGGAAGCCAAGTTGAAAAATTCATGAAGAGGAAGGAGACATCTGGACTTTGCTTAACAGCGGGACACTGCAGGAGGACCACGTACTTCTCCCCTTGAATAATTCTAAGAATCACACCTATTCCCCGAACTGATTGTAATAACCCAGCCCTTCCAAATGAATATGTATGTTTTGTTGTAGTAAATATTTGGCTACTTGCCAGAGACGTGTGCAAGCTTTGTGGAGAAATCCCCTTGCACCCCGGCCGGAATAAACACACCTGCTTTAGAACTCTGAGTTGTAGAGTTTGTTTCCGCACCTCAAATCCACCTTTAAAAGTGGTGGATCCTAAGTCCCTAAGTGCCACGTCTACATGTATTAAATACCATCAGGCTCTTGTGCAGGTTCTCACAAACTCAAAGCTGTCTGAGATGTTACAGAGTTACTAGCTTTCTTCTTGTCCCTTGCCTTTGATGACACTTCTTTTAGAGAAGATTGAAGGTATGGAAATGCAAACTGAAATATCAGGGATCAGTTATACCAAGGAAATAAGAACTCTCCTGGTTTTCCTAAATGTTTTCCAGTCCCTGTGTGGTTGTGGCTGGTAGCTCATTTTAAGACCCCTTATGACTTTGTGGAGTCACTGTGTTGCTATCTCATGGCACAGTGAGAGAAAGGAAGAGAGAAAGCCACAGGAGATGTCTCTTTTGTCAGCACCACACTGCTGGAAGGTGGTGGGGAGGACACCTAACACTTCTCCCATGTCACCAGGGCCTCTCTCTATGTGCTCTTTGATTTGCAGAAACAGACTCTACAACTCGAACAGAGTTACACAGCAGGGATGTTTACTCCAGCGCCGGGGTGCAAGGGGATCTCTCCACAAAGCTTGCACGCCCACCGCACATTTTACCAAAAACTGATAGAGTGTGGATATCCATATTCATTGGGTTACATAACACACACATACACATGCATGAGTGAGGCTGGGTTAGTTAGAAAGGCTGATGTCAGCAGTTGATGTTCTCTTTGCACCTGCCCATTTCCTCCTGGTGGGCATCTTCAGGGGTCTTTGGGAGGAAGGCTCGTAGTCTTTCTCACCTTGTGCTTTTCCTCAGAGCGTGCACAGATTCTTTTGACCAATTTCTTGAACAGCAAGAGTGGTTTCAGTCAGCTTACACATTCTATCTTATCTATTAAAAGTACCAGTGTATCAGTTTCTACCGTCCATATATATGGCTATTTATTCATTACAAAGACTAAACTAGTTAGAGCACATCTGTTTTCCAAGGACAAGAAACATATTTTTGCCGAACACAGTAATTCTTGGTAAGTTTCCACAGAAAACTGCTTTGTTTTGATGAACACGGTAGTAAGCTTCCACAGAACAGTCAGGGCAAGCAGGATTATTAAGCAATATTCAGAAATCATTATAAGTTGCTATAAGTAAGTTGCAAACCAGGTGATCATTTCCTTGTGTCATCTCCATTTACCAGTTTGTCCAGAGCTTCCCTCTTCGTGGAGAACCTGTTCCCTAACAGTGACTGAACTGAACTCCGAACACTAAGATCCCTCTGTGGTGAGCTGGGCCCCCAGTACTGGTCACTCTCCCCAGTGATATGTCTATGTGAGATATGATGGAGCTGTCTCCCAGGAAGACTCTGGACCTTCCAGATCGTTGCATGAACACACCGAGACCTTGGAGTTACCCCCTCTCAGAAATCCCAGCAGCTGAGGAAAAGAAGCTCCCACAAGAGCTCAGTTATCCATGTGCCTCATTAATCTTAACCTATGTGGAAGCGTTTTACGTCTCACCCTGCTTGGCCTTTGCACAGTGGGATGAGGAGCAGAAGAAGAGGTGGCCCAAGTGGGTTAGGACAATCCCTGTGCTGCATCTGTCACACACAAGACCAACTTGCCTGTCCTACACAGCAAAGCCACCAAAACAGGTTGGGTAGTGTGCTGGGTTTGTGTGGTGGGGTTTTGGGTAGCAGGGGAGGGGGCTACAGTGGTGACCCCTGTGAGAAGCTTCTCAGAGTTCCCTGGGCTCCAAGTCAGAACTGCCTTTGGCCAAGGCTGAGGCAATTAGTGATGGTGGCTGCGCTTCTGCCATAATGTATTTAAGAAGGGGAACCTGAGAGAGTTGGTGGGGAACTTTGAGGACAAGTTATGAGGAGGACACCTCTGTGAACACCAAGGAAGGAAGGAGGAGGAAGGGAGAGAGATGAGCCAAAGCATGGAGCCCCCCTGTATCACATGGTGAGATGTCAGGGCCACCCCCCGCCACCCCTGGAGGCCACCGGATGATCAGAGATTCGCCTGTGGAGGACCCCACGCCGGAGCAGACGGCTGCACTAGGCCGGGATTGAGGGGAGAAGCCCCCGCTGTTGTAGTTCAGCGCTGGGAGGGGCAACACGTGGAGGTGACCCACGCTGGAGCATCTCAAGAAGAACGCATCCATGGGGAGGACTCATGGCAGAGAGTTTGCGGCGGACTGTCTGCCGTGAGAGGGAGCCACGTGGAGCAGGGGGAAGAACGCAGAAGAGCGCTTACCTCCCACTGCCCTTGGAGGCAGAAGCAGAGGACTGACTGCACTCCCATCCCCTGCACTGCTGGGGGAGGAGGTAGAGAGATGGGGAACAAAGCTGGGCCCTGGGAACAAGGGAGGGGTAGGGGGAGGTGTTTTAAGATACGGTAATGCTTCTCACTATCCCACTCTGTCTGTTGGTTTTCTTAGTGTTTGAATTAAAATGATGTTCTTTTCCCCCCTAAGGACCCTGCCTTTTTGCCTGTGACTGTTTAATGGGTGAGACACCCCTCCCTGTCCTCATCTCGATCACTGAGCCACTCTTTTTCCTTCCCAGCACTGCGGGGAGGGGGTGAGTGAATGGCTGCATGGTGCTCAGTTGCCTTCTGGGTCTAAACCATGACAGTAGGATCCCCCCAAACTGGGTTGAGTGGGATTTTCTGGGAGCCTTGGGAATTTGTTTTGGCAAATTCCATGTGAGCCTGTGGGTAGTTGTGGCCAGCGAAAACACGTGTTTCGTCTCTGAGGAACATTGTTGAAGTCGCCTTTGTCAGATAAAGTGTTTCACCCAAATGCGTCACTGGTTGTGCCCATCCAGGACATTCCCCCTTGCATTGGTGGCAATGGCCGCCACAGGAACAGCTTCTCCCACATCAGGAAGAAAAAACTATGGATGACAAAGGCCAGGTTTCCATGTGATGCATGGGGTCAGCAATCCCCCAAAAGGCAGGGACCTCATGGTGAGCCCACCGGAGTGGTGTCAGGGCTTTGCCCATCCCCAGCTTGCCTCTCCCCGCAGACCTTCAGGGCTACGAGGGTGCCAAGCTCTGGAGCTCCCTGGTCCCCTCTGCCATCTCCATGAAGGGGCTGCGGAGATTTGGGCTCCAGAGCAGAGCTTAAATCCCCAGCTCCCACCTCCGGCCTCATCTCACCCTCACCCTGGTGCTAGCTGCATGTCAGCCGGGTGTTTTCCAGGAGCTTATGTAGCTTTTGGAAAAGTTTCCAGGGGAGAAGGCATGCTGGACGGGCCAAACACTCATCTCACAAAAAGCTTTCTGATAGGGGAGAAGTTCTGGTGGCATCAGCCAGGATTTTTTCCTACAGAGCAGAGCAGGGTTGAGATCAAGAAAGGGCATTAAAAAAAAAAAAAAGAAAAAGATATTAAATAAACCCAGCACAAGCAGGACATGGCTACAGCGACATTATGCAAAGAGCTGTACACATCTGGAAGAAGTTATGTGCACAGCAACCGAAGCAGAGTCTAAACAAGTGCAAGACGTTACCACATTTATGTCTGCAAAAGGGAGTGGTTAGGAAAAGGAAAAGATCTGGGAAGGTGGAATAAAGATGTGAAGATGGAGCAGCCCAGGGGCTCCAGGGATGCCCGTGGCCTGCTGTCGCATGGCCAATGCTCTTTGGAGCTGTTGTGTTTCTCTGCTTTTAGAGTGGTAGAAGGGAATTAATTTGCCCTTGACATTTTGGATGGTGTCTGCATGAATGGTGGGGCAGAAGTGAGTCTCGGAGGTGGTCCCCATCCCAATGGGCCTAGGTCAGGCACCCTGTGGGTCTTCTTCCCTGGTACACCCAGTGCAGACAGGCAGAGCCTGTCCTGGTGTCAGAGGAGTGGGACCACCGTGGGACCCACCCCAGAGCCCCTGGGGCTGCTCGATTCGCCCGCTCGGTCCCCAGCATGAGGGACCCAGCTCCCAGCTGAGGCTGGGGGACCACTGGGATGAAACCCACCCCCGACTGGGCATTGGGGAGATCCAAGCAGTGTTGGGGGCAAAATAATGAATCCCTGATTTATTTTTCAGGGGGTTGGGAGCTGCCTGTGCCCCACACATCCTGTCCCAGTGCCTGAGGGGGTTTGGGGGAAGCCTACTGCCACCCATCAGACCCTCCCTCCTAAAACCAAGTGTGCCTTAACCCCGTCCCCCATCTGCCTCTGCCAGTGGGGGACACCCATTTCCTCCCCACAGCAGGAGAATACTCAAAAAATCCCCTTTTTTAATAAAACCGGCATCACCCCACGACCCCCAAATTGGGTTTTTCTGCCTCTAAAGTTCTTGCTGTTTGGAGTTTGGTGGTTTTTTTTCGGGTTTTTTTTTGTTTTTTGGTTTGTTTTTTTTTGGGGGGGGGTGGGGGGAGGCGAGGAATTAGCAAAATGAAGGAGTCATCCGGGGAACAAAAAGGGCCAAGGAAGCGTCAGGCTGCTTCTGCGCTCCCGCAACGCCACCAAATCCTCCGGCCTGGGCGACATGGAGGCACGAAAAGTTTCCCCCCGCCCCCCGGCCCCTCCAAATCTTCCCAGTGACCCCCCCCAAGCGGGAGCCCCGCTGGGGGGCTGGGTCCCACCACCCTGGGGGCGCTG
>NW_020799095.1:651540-659209 GCF_003259725.1 Athene cunicularia
CAGCGCCCCCAGGGTGGTGGGACCCAGCCCCCCAGCGGGGCTCCCGCTTGGGGGGGGTCACTGGGAAGATTTGGAGGGGCCGGGGGGCGGGGGGAAACTTTTCGTGCCTCCATGTCGCCCAGGCCGGAGGATTTGGTGGCGTTGCGGGAGCGCAGAAGCAGCCTGACGCTTCCTTGGCCCTTTTTGTTCCCCGGATGACTCCTTCATTTTGCTAATTCCTCGCCTCCCCCCACCCCCCCCGCCTTGCTCCTGCCGTGGGGCCCCTTTTCCCGGGGGATCTGGGGGATGCTGGGCTCACCCCCGTACCCCGAGGGATCGAGGCCGGGAGCGTGGCGCAGGGCAGGGTGCAGCATCCCACCCTCCTCGGGCTTTGCGAAGGGATTTTCCGTGCATGCCCTTAAAAAATAATAACAGAGGGAGGTTGGTTACGCTGGGCGCCTTGCAGCCAGGGCTCTCGCCTGCAGCAGTGACCTATTTTAGCAGCTGGTGGACTTTTGGGGGGGTTAGTTTTGACTTGCAGGCCTGAGCCGGGTTAGTTTGACTTGTAGCCTTGACCAGGCCTGAGTCAGGAGGATGCGAAATCCCTGGTGATGTGCTGTGCCCATGATCCTGCTACCCTGGTGCTTCCCCCATCCCGAAAAGTGCGGGGCTGTGATTGCCCCAGCGGTGGCTCCATGCCCGTAAAAACACCCTGGGAGGCGTTTGAGTGGCTTTTCGGAAAGGAAGACTGAAAGAAACCGCGCTGACCCGGTGCATGAGTTGATGACTGGAATGCCGGGCTGGGGCTTGGCACTCCCCAGCTCCGATACTGGGGGTAACTGGAGTCGGGTTTGGGTTCGTGCAGGCCAGCAGCGCTTGGCCTGTGAAATTCCTGCTGGCGTGAAATCGGCTGCTGAAACCTCCCCTGCATCCCCTGCAGAGGGAGATGCTGGTGGAGATCTCTGAAGTTGTGCTAGGGGAGGCACTGGGTGGTTTGGGGAAGCGTTTTGTGCCCCGAGGTGGGGATGGAGATGTCTGGAGCCCACCTGAGCAGGCAGCCCTGCGAGGAAGAAGGAGAAAAGTTGGGAATTAAACCTCTCCTCCGCACCTGGCCTCAGCAAGAACCAGAGGAAAATTTGCTTTACACAGCAGAAATCCTCCTTGGAAAAATACTAAGGGGTTTTGGGGGTGGGTGGTTTGTTTTTTTTTTGTTTTTTTTTTTCTGAATCTGGGGTGAAACTCTGCTGGGTGCAACGTTTTGGCTCTGACTGCAGTTTCCCTGAGGATACTGGCTGGGCTAAGCATCGCTCCGGGGATTTTGCCGGGGCAGCCGGAGGGTCCCCGTCATTGCCTGGCTTGGCTTCACAGCGGAGCTTTGTTCTCCCCACGAGGAATTAACGGCACGTTAGGTTATTACCAGGCAAACGCGGGAGTCGAGAGAGATAAACAGCCTTGTATTTGTGTCTTGCATCTGGAGGAGAGGATGTCACCCCCTTCATAAAAATAACCCTCTGCTGCCTTTGAAGATACCCTCTTTGTAAAAGGGAGGTAGAAGCAGGAGGTTGCCTGCGAGTTGGTGAAATATGACTTATTTTTACGATGCAGATTTTTGTGCTTAAGGAAAAATAGGGAGAAACCTTTTGCGGATGAACTGAATGTGTCAAAACATCAGAGGGTCTTTGGCGGTTTTGGGGGAATCTCTGATTTCCCCATCCTCACTCCTTACTCCAGCAGGAGGAGAAAACTAAGGGCTCTCCTGCACGGCTGTGTTTAAGCTTTTTTAGATGGGGATATGGCAATGGCTATGACAAAGTGCTCTCTGGGAAGAGCAAGAGCTGTGAAGTTTTTATTTTGACAGGTTTGTGTGTTCCTGAAAAAGAGGATTCCCAGGTACCCCCTGTGTTTTGCATCCTAAATGTCCTCTGACTTCCCATGGGATCAGTGGTCCCTGAGAAGCTGGAGAAGCAGATGCCAGTGGGGAGGATGAGCTCAGGGTCAGGCTCTGTGCCACCTGCCTCTAATCTTTCCTCTCATTTCTGAAGGGAATACCTTACATTGCATTGCTGGAGCGCTATTTGCAGGGCAGGGCTGGCCCTGTTGGGTTTCCAGTGTCTGGGGACTTGTCCCTGCGTCCTTTGTGGCTGCTGTCCCCTCTTCAGCCAACCTTTGGCTTTTGCTGCCTCTCCTGATGGTGAAACCTGGGATGACTTTGGATATGGGGAAAGACTGGCCGTGGCAGTGCAGATATGATGGGTCGAGGACTTAATTACAATAAACTGTCTTTTTTTAATTATTATTTTTATGACTATATCTTTTGCCTGGAGCCAGGGCTGCTAACATCGATGTGCTGAATTTGCTGGACAGCTGTGATAAAGATGAGACATTTTAATGCACATTCATAAAAATGTTGAAGCATTGGGCAGGGAGGATGGCTGGACTGAAGGAGAATGGCTGGTACTTCCCAAAAATCCCCAGTCAGGGTTGAGTTTAGAATGGAGCTGGATGTGGGAACCATCCCTGTGGGATCAGTGTCAGGATTTAGTTTAGGATGGAGCCAGGGTTTGGAGAGGATGCTCTGGGGTGGAAAGCTCTGCCCAGGATGCTGGGAGATGCACAACCTTGGACCTCTCTGGCAGTCTTGAGGTCTGGAGTTGGGTTAGAAAACACCGTGGGTTTAGGGTCTGCTGGGAGCCAGTTGTGGGGAAAACCTTGGAGGTGTCATATTCCCTCTTGCTGTTGACCCACTTGGAAGGTCATGGTGGCTTCCCCAGGGATGGGCACCATGGAGCCAGACGGGGGGATGCTGCTATCTGGTGCCAGCCTAATTCAGCAGTGTGTGAAAAGGAGTCTTTGGTTATCTTTCCTCCTTGCTTTCCGGGGATCTCAGGCTCTTCTTGGCTGTTGCGTGGCCACATGTGGGTGTGAGGCTGGCTCAGGGACACGATGGCTTCAGGTTGTGCACAAGTGATGTGGTGCCTGCCCCGTTGCACCCATCCGTGCTCCTTGCACTGAATTTGGGGTTCCTGGGGATTCGATGAGCTACAGGGGGCTTGGTGCACTGCCAGCCCCGCTGTATCCATCGCCTCCCTTGGTGACACTGGGGACACCCGTAGGGTCCTGAGGGGATGATGCTTGCCTTCTCCCTGGCCTCATGTGGCTCATGTCGGCCTGGGCAGCAGTCTGGAGCTGGCCCCTGGTGCAGCCACTTGGCCGACAGCCCGGCTGAAGAGGTCAGTGTTGGGTTTTGTCCTCGTTTCCTCCCTTGATCCTTCCTCCGCTTGTTTTTCTCGGGCAGGGGAGGGAGGAGGACAGTGGCTTTGCATGTGTGTGTGTGTGTGTGTGTGTCCCGGGTTCTTCCCACCCCACCAGTGACTCTCTGGGAGGTCCTGCATCCCCTGGATGGGAGCTCAGCATCCTGTCCTGCTGCCTGCTACTGTGCCAGGGCAGCGGCTCGGGGACATCTCCATCAGCTGGGTGTCACTAGCTGTGCCAGGTACTGGCGGGGACCTCATGGCTTGACTGCTCTGGCTGCGTTCTGAAATCCAGCGGCGTCCATTCAGGGTTTAGTCCCAGACCTTGCTACAGGCTTAACACAGATCTTGAGTTACTCGGACAGCTTTTGTACTACATGTCGGGTCAGGACTGAGCTGCACCCAAAGAAAGCCCTTTCGACCCTGACCTGAGGGGGTACAGACAGACGGACGAGTGCATCCAGCCTGGCTTCAGTGCCTCTGCTTTCCCTCCAGAGCAGAGGGATTGGGACTTGTCCTGGTCTGAAAATAACATGGCGCCAGGCTGAAGCCTTAGTGTTTTTGCAGCAGGGAGGCTGTGTTTGAGCAGGGGATGGTGCTTGCCTTTGCCTGTGTTGGGGCAGACGCTGAGGTTACTGAGCAGATCTTGGGCCTTGGTGTCCCCGATGCTATCATGGTGGTGGTGGCGGCATCCCCGGGGAGCAGCTTTTCGGCGTCACCTCCCTGGACCAGTTTGGGCATGGGGATGGCAGGGTTGACCTGTCCGTCCATCCTTGCAAAGCATTATTGTGGTTTTGCAGTTCTGTGTGCAAAAGAAAAGGAGAAAGACTCCCAGAGTGGTTGGCAGGATTTAAAATTTTGCTTTTAAAAAAAGAAAGCAACCAGCCATTAACCCTCTGAATGCTGTGCTGCTGGGAAGCCTGCACCAATGGGGTGAAGCCTTGTTTCTCATCCCACTTCATCACCCTGGTCTCCCCAAGCCATGGGTGGCTGTGGTGCTTGCAAGAAAAGCCTGAATGAACCTTTTCCCCATTTGCAGAGGTGTCTTTGTGGCTACCAGGGGATGGGAAAGATTTGTTCCTGTTCCCTTGCACTGAGGATGTTCCCACCAGGCCTGGTGCTGCTGCCGACTTCCCAGGCTGCTCCCTGGAAAAGTGTCTTTGAGCTGAAGCCTCTAAATGCTGGATGCTATTAAAAAAACCCCCCAAAAACAACCAAAGGAAATTAAACAAAAAAAGCCTGAGAAACATCTGACTGTCCCCCAGCTGGGCTAATGCTTTTTTTTTCAATTGCACAGATGCTGGGAGGTGATTTTTGGGGTGCCTGACACCCTGGGGTGGGACAGGATCTGGCAGCCAAGTCCCTTCCCCTTGCTTCCTCTCCCCGAAGCCTGCATATGGCTCTGTTTTGAGCAGCCTCAAGCCTTTTAGACAGCACATAGGGGAGAATCACCACTTGGGATGTTGTCACCACCATCCTAAAGGACGTGGCCATCCCTGGCCTCCAGAGCTGGGGTGGGACCATCACCGGTGTGTGCCCGATCCAGCCCCGGCAGTGTTCCGGCGGGCAGGATGCAGGCGATGGGCGCTTGGGGCCTCGTCGGCCGGCGCCTCGCCAGGCGGGGCTGCGGCCGAGCTATTGTTTTCCCTTCCTGCTTGTTTTTCCGGACAACCCTCTCCTAATTAAATAAAAATACCCATCAGAGAAGTGAGCAAACCACCCCCCCTCCCCGGCACGGTCCCGTGCCACGGGAGGGCAAAGCACCCATGGGAGAGGTAGATGACAGGCAAGTGGAGCAGTGAACACAGGCAATAGGTGAGCAAAGAGTGTGCTGGGATGTGTTTTACCCCAGTGCCAGGTTTTCATGCATAGCCATGGTCTAAAAATGGGTGGTTTTGGCGATGTGTGTACAGTCCAGGCAGTGCTGCTGGTTCTGGGGCAGCTTTATCCTGGTGCATCCTGGTTTTGGGAGCCATGGGAAGATGCAAGCATCACATCATCCTTAAAAAAACCCCAACTATATGAGCTCAAAACTACAGAGGAAAAGCTTAAGGTTTCATCCAAGGGTCCTTGGAAAGCAGAGGGCAAATTGTAGGGGGCTGAGGATTAAAACTAGAAGCACAGGATGTCTTTGGGATTTCTTATGATACACCTTTGCATCATTTGTATTAATCTGTAAAAATAAAGTTTTTAACATTCTTTCTTTAGCAAAAGTCAAGTTTTGGCATTAAATAGTTTCAGCCAAGCTCTTTCACCCTGAAATACACCAGTGTTCAAACTGAGAATAGGACATGGGGTTTTTTTTGAGGAGCAAGTGCTAACATCAGATTCAGCTACTTATTAAAGCAGTTTTCCTTAATGCAATCTAATACTGAAGGTCAAGGGTAAATGGTGGTTGCAAATGATAGGGAAAAGCAGATTGCTGTTTTTCATCGGAGTTTTGAGGGTGAAAAATTTTAAGTAAATCCCCAAATTTTGTGCTGACTGGAAACTCGTTTGTGGGTAGCTGGTCTAACCGCTCTGCCTGGCGTGAACTGGGGGCTTGTGGTCACCTAAATGTGCTTTTTATTCCCCCAAAACCCTGTCCTTGATGCTCCAGTGATGAGGTCAGTAGACATGGCTTTAAATGCGTAAATAGCAGGGATCGTGAATGTCAGAGATGGTTTTCGGGGGGGCTGCAGATTTGAGTATTTATATATATCCAGGGTGTCCTGACCTGCTGGTCCCTCAGGGGGTTTTAGTGCTGCAGGAGCATCTAGGGATCTGACTCTTAATACCTGCTAAGATTGTCCCCACCCCTGGAGGGGTTGAAGAGTCGGGCTGACCCAGCGCTGAGGGATCTGGGGGAATTGGGAACGGTCAGGCTGAGGTTCATGGTTGGGCTGGAGGAGCTTCAAGGGCTTTTCCAACCAGAGTGATTCTGTGATAAGTAGCGTTTTATCTTAGCACAGTGTTTTAACTCCAGCAGCAGCCTCCTTTCAAGTGTGGTGATGGGGTGTTGGTGTGGCTGTTTAGGGAAACTGAGTCACACAGGGGGATGTGGGTGGAAAGGGAATGGGGCTGTGCTCAGGCTCCATCTCCTACAGCAGGATTTTTGGTGGCTTTGCTGGAGCGAGACTGCCCCAGTCCAGTGAGCATCACCATCTCCTTCAGCCACTGTTCCTATATCCTATATATTCCTTGAACCCTCTGCCATCGGAGCTCAGCCGACCCACATCCCTCGGACCCCTCACTCCAAGCATCCTCCCTGTCCTCCAGCCGCCCTCGCGTCCTGCTGGCCCTTTTGGATGGAGCTTTGGCAGCGCTGCTTGAAAATGCTCTTAAAATAGAGCCGGAGGGCAGTGTCAGGGCAGGGAAGGCTGTCTGGAGGCACCGCCATCCCCTCGGGGTGGGGACTTCTCGGCCGCGCTGCTTTCGAATAATTTCTGCAGGTTTTTTTTTTTTTTTCCATGCCGATGATGCCAGGGCTCTGCCTAGAGGTCAGCGGTGCATGGTGGGGACTGGCGGTTTTAGGGTTCACTTTGGTTTTGATGCACCCAGCAAGCACCCCAAGTGCAGACTGGGGATGGAGATTGGATGGGTGACCTGCTCCTGCAGGGCCGTGTTGGGCTGCTCGTGGAACTAAACTGACACAGAGCCGAGATGGAAAAGGGCAAAGCTGTGATTATTATTTTTTAATATCTTAAAAAATATTTTTTAAAAATGTTTGGGCTTTTTTGTTGTATATATATATATGTTCAAAATATTTGTGTTTTCCCAGTGGAGTGGTAATGGATTTAACTCTCCCATTAATCCTGATCAGTTGGGCTTCTTCACTCTGGTGGAGTTAGAGGGACGGGAGCTGCCGGAGGGGTATTATGGGGCCAAGTTGGGGTCTTTCTTGGGATCTCACCCTGGCAGGCACCTCTTGTCTTAGCTGGGGCTCCAGCTCTGGGCAAGCTCAGAAAAAGCATCTGATAGCAATAAAGAGCAAAAACCTCCCGCTGACAAGCCCGGGCTGAAGTCACTGACGGGACGCGGCCAAGACACGCATTGTCCTCACTGCTGCTGGGACTGATTAGAGCTGCCTGGCAAGCCTTGGTGCTGGGTGAGGGGTCAGCCCCTTTTGCCAAAAAACCTCGATCCAGAGCAAAAAAAACAGCTTTTGTTTTCCAGGCTGGGCTGTGTGGAGGCAGTGCTGCCTGGTGGACCCAGTTCCCCCCTGTTTTGCACCCATTTCTCCACGATTGTGGCTCTGCCGAGCTTGGGGCATGCTATATTGGGAGCAAGGTGAGATGGATCCCAGGAGGAAAAACCTGAATTCAGTTTTTCCGTAGTGAAAGCGAATCAGGAGAGTCCCTGGCAAACAGCAAACCGCTCTGCTGAAAGCTTGCTGTCTCTTCAGTGTTCAATATTTATTATATCATTATTTATTTTCTGTGTGCTTGGGGGGGGGGGGC
>NW_020799095.1:659259-663478 GCF_003259725.1 Athene cunicularia
TTTATAACAAATATATATATATATATATATATATATATATATATATATATATAAAAAAATATGAGTGTTTATATATTTATGTATTTATATATTAATATATAGTTTAAATATTTATATATATGAATATATCAAATAGAAGAAATATATTTTCTAAATTATAAATATTTATATAAACCCCCTTCTTTTACTACCTCTTTACTCCACTCCAGGCTGCCAAGAGCTAAGAGGTTGGAGAAGAGCCAGTTTTTCCTGGTTCTCCCCGGGTGCAAGGGTTTGCTGGGCAATTGGGACCATGCAAAGCTGATGACCCTGTTGGTTGGGTGGGTTGGTTGTGGAGCAGAAATTCAGTGAAAATGAAAAATTTTGGCAGGAAGGGGGAAGGGCTTTTTTTGCTTGTTGAGAAAACAGAGAAGAAAACACCCTTTTTTATTATTTAAACATTTTTGTCTGTGTGTGCTTTTGCCTTTGGCTTCACAAAAAGAAAAAAAAGACAGACAAACAAAATGTGTCTTGCTGAAATTTGTGTGTTGATCAAGAGCTGCCCTTTGTCCCAGAAAAAATGGGAGCTGAGAAACTCTTTGGAGCAGGGTGTGCAGGAGAAACCCAGCAGGTTAAACCCTCCGTCTCCGACACTGTTCTGCACCCCATCCTTGGTCATGTCTCTCAGTGGTGGGAAAAAGAGAGTGTTGACGTAGCTGGATCTATCTCCATCCATGAATTGGGTGTTCAGCCTGGAAAGCTAAAGGGAAGCAGCGGGAAAGGGGATATCCCGCCTCCTTTTAATACAGGGTGTGGGATTTAGAGCATGGGATATCCCTTGCATTTGGGATGTAGCTGGCAAACCCATCCTGGGGCTCAGGTGTCCCCAGGAGAGGTATGAACATCCAGGGGTGGTCTGCACCGTGCAGAATACATGTGAGCTAAATTAAATATCCAGCAAACACAGCCTGGGAAGTGTTGGCAGTCACAGCATTTCCCACCCTGGGGATGCTGCTCCCTGATTGGAATTTTCCAGGTAGTGCCTTTCCCCAGGCGATTTAAAACGGTCATTTAAAAAACGGTTATTTAAAAAGAGCGTAAATCATCTTGGTGAATCCAGCTAGCAAGTTAGCTGCTAACGTGAGTTAGCTGCTAATGTGAGTCAGAGCACATGGTGTAACCTGTCAAGTATTAGAGAATACTGTGTTTTATGTAATTATCTTGTAGAAGCAGGGAGGTTTACAGTCCTAATTTCCTTCTATTTATGGGGTTAAATCTCAACTGGAGCCTACAATTGGCTTTCTCTGTGGGGCAAATATACCCTTGGGGTCTCCATCTAGTTCAGGAGATGGAGGCATCCCCTGTCCTGCATGACATCTCCACACGAGTGTGGACAGCTGAGCCAGGCTTTGGACCTCCTCGGAGGTGGGGTGGCCATGGTGCCTCCTACCTGGGCTGAAAGGATGTCAGTGGGTGCTTGGATGGATGGCCTTGGTCAATCCTTTCATTGGGCTTTCTCCTCCTTGGTTGAGTATCCCAGACTCGAGTTGATGGTGGAGCTTCTTGGTTGGCATCTCCAAGCTGGGGCTGACAGTGGAGCTTCTCAGTTGGCATCTCTGACTTGGGATTCATGGCCAGGGACGGGTGGCATGGCCAGGCAGGTGTTTTCCTGGGGAAAGAGCCCTCCTGAATGACTTTATTTCCTTCTTCCCCACAGCTGATAGTCGAAAAAACGACTGACTACCCTTCAGCTGAGTACTCCCTGGTGGAGGATGTAGCCCTCCACTTCACGTGTTTGATGGACAGACTGAACGAGCAGCGACTCTTTCAGCCGGACCTGTGCGACGTGGACATCGTGCTGGTGCAGCACAAGAGCATCTTCCCGGCGCACAAGGGGGTCCTGGCAGCCTACAGCCAGTTCTTCCACTCCCTCTTCACCCAAAACAAGCAGCTGCAGCGCGTGGAGCTCTCTCTGGAGGCCCTCACCTCTCAGGGCCTTCAGCAGATCCTCAACTTCATCTACACCTCCAAGCTCCTCGTCAACTCCTGCAATGTGCAGGATGTGCTGAATGCGGCTGCCGTGCTGCAGATGAACAATATTGCCTCCTCCTGCCAGGATCTCCTCGACACCCACTCGCTCAGCCTGGCTGCTGACATGGCCCTGCCCGCTGAGAGCTGTGCTGGACCCCCGCCTTACTACTGCGAGATCAAGCAGGAGGTGGATGCTCCCCATCCCAAGATCTACGCCCGGGAGGGCAATGACCCCTACTCGGTGCGGGTGGAGGATGGAGCAGGTGGTGGGACACTCCCCCCGGGTCCAGCCAAGCAGTACTACAAGGAGGAGAAGGATGGTGGTCCAGGCACTGTCTGTAAGATGGAGGGTGAGGAGTCTGAGGAGGACCTGGACAGCCAGGGCTCATACAACCGGGAGCAGATCATCGTAGAGGTAAACCTCAACAACCAGACCCTCAATGTCTCCAAGGGCATGGAGGGGAAGGCAGCCGCCAGTGAGGCGGCGGTGATGGGGCGGCCTGACGGTGATGGGCGTGACACGGAGGAGGATGGGGAGGAGGAGAATGAGGAAGGAGAGGAGGAGGAGGAAGAGGAGGAGGATGCAGAGGTGGGCGAGGAGGAAGAGGAGGAGCACAGTGAGGAGGAAGACCTGGAGGAGACAACGGAAGAAGAGGAGGATGATGATGACGATGAAGATGTGTCAGAGATGAAAAGAGAAAAGGGTGGACAGCCCCGCAGAGGCAGCCGGGCATCCAAAGCCACCAAATCTGCCATGGCAACCAGGTCCCAGGAGATGGCCAAGGTGGAAGAGGAGGAGGAGGAGGAGGAAGAGGAAGGTCAGCGAGGGAGGAAGAGGAAAAAAGAACAGGATGGTTTGGGCCAGAAGGTGAAGCTGGAGGAGAAGCAGCACTACCCATGCAAGAAGTGTCCCCGGGTCTTCAACAACCGCTGGTACCTGGAGAAGCACATGAACGTCACGCACAGCCGCATGCAGATCTGCGACAAGTGTGGCAAACGCTTCCTGCTGGAGAGCGAGCTGCTCTTGCACCACCAGACCGACTGCGAGAAGAACATCCAGGTGAGACAGGCCCAGGGACATGCCACCAAGGGGTGGAGCATCCCACTGGGGATGGACGTCCCACCAAGGTGGGGACATCCCAATGAGGGAGGGACATCCCACCCAGCTACACCGTGGGATGGGCTCATGCTCAAATCATATTTTTGATGTTGTGGTTGGCACATGGCAGACGGAAGGGAACCTTACTTCACCCAGACTTGTATTCAGGCTTGGGAGGGTCCCATGGTGGCATGGGACCAGAGGATTTGTGGTAGGGGACGGTGGCTTCCCCTTGGCTGTCTCGGTGGAAGTATGGAGTAATTTTTGAGGAGTAATTTTTCTTTGAGTTTATTCAGTTAACCTGGATAAAACATTGCAAGACCCTGATGGACACACATTCCAGCCGTTCCCACCCAGGCTGAAACCAATTTAGCTTAATTCAAAGATTTGATGACATGAGTTAAAGTGGTTTTAATCTGCCTTTTGTGCTCTTTAGCTTGCATATTAGCAAGTTTCTGAATGCATTTGACATTCCTGCATGGCTCAGGCTTGGTGTGTCCTTCGCCTAATGCTAATGAGCTCCTGCATTTGCAGATTGACTCCATTAAATAAGTGCAATTTTTGGAGATAGGTAAGCATCCCATTAGAGCAGCAAACATGTGTTCCTGCATACCCCTCCAACCAGTCTCCTAATCCCTGACGAGCTATTTTGCTGCTGATACTAATTAAAAAAATACCAACTTCTGGAGAGCTTCGCCTGTCATCCTTCCCACAAGTGACTGGATTTTAAATGATCTTGCTGCTCTCCTAGAAGAAGGTGGCACAACCCAAGTACTACTGGAGCCCTTCGCTGGTGGCACCCTGAATAAAATGGGGAGTGAAGTAGATTTCAGCATTAGGGCATGTGGGGAATACAGAGGCAGGAGTGGTCTGGTCTTGAGTGGGTGAAGGAGCTTTGGTGCATCTTCCTGAAAAATTCACAACCCTGCAGTTGCTTTCTTTGGATGCTTTTTTCCAGAATGGGTGAGTGCAACTCCAATACCTGTGTGGTGGTGGCTGTTTTGGAGCCTATCGTAAAGTCCGTGCAATTAAAAATGGGGTTTTCCAGAATGTTTCTTCAGCCTCATCTACTTTTCTGATGGATAACATGGGGCTGCCACCTCACTGCTT
>NW_020799095.1:663528-703511 GCF_003259725.1 Athene cunicularia
TTTTTTTTTTTTTTTTTTTTGATCCCTTTTCCAGGTCATTCCTGAATAGGATGAACCACAACTTCCCATGTGGTAACCTTCTTCCATAGTAAACATGGATCATACCTCTCACTTAGCTGAGTGTCTTTTACTTTTACAAATAGCCAAATTCACTCCATTTGCTCTGATAATATTGAATAACTTGATCAATATACCATGGAATTATAGCTGGATGGAAAAGAAATTTTTTTCTACTCTGTACCTATAATGGACAGTCTTTACTTCTTGTTTTTTAACCAGATCTGTGGAGGGACCATCCCTCTTACCCAGTCTGGGTTTGCTGCTTTCTTTTCCTGTTTTGTCCCAGGTCTCATCCATAATGCTTCAGGTATTAGTCTTCATCTCACTCCTTGTGATCATTTCCCATTGCCATCTGCAGTCCCACAGATACCATAACAGGCATCCTGCCTCTGCTGCCTGAAAAATGATTCATCCTTTGCTTTATTGGGTTGTTTCTCTTTCTTGGCCAGCTTCAGTATGGTTTTCCTCTTAACCTGCGAGAATTTATCTGCTCATTTTTTTTCCCTTTGTTTGAATGTTACTTCCACATTTTAGAGTGATTTTTTTTTTTTTTCCAGTAACTGAGGACACAGAGCTCAGCCCTCCAGGATGCTTAGTTCCAGCCTGGGGGCTTTCCTGATTTTGCTGCTTTCCGTCTACCTTTAATTTTAAAATTCCCCTGCAGTCTTTTTAATTTTGAATGGAGAAAATGGATATTGATGTGTCTCTAATATTAGGTTCTAGCCCTGAATTTGTACTGAAATATATCTTAAAGCAGAGATAAAACTGTTTTGATCCATGTAAATATATGCTTAGGAACAGTAAAACTCAGAGGACTACTCATGTTGATATTCAAGCATGGAAAGATAAAGAAGATGAGTATTGGGAATACCTCTGCAACCCCAATTTTGCCTCTCAGGCACCTAAATATAAATATATATATGGAGACATACTGTAACTACATGGCATAATGGTATATTTTCCATGGTGTCATTCAGTGCAAAACTTGATTGAAGCCCATCAATGAGCATCTGTTCCTCTGGGTAGGAGTAGCCAGAGGAATCCTTACCCAGGCTTACTGGTACCGCTCAGCCGTGCTGTTGTGAGATGCCTTCAAGGCATGAATTATTTTCTTAACTCATTTGCAAGGAAAATGGATGGTTTTATCTCTGTTGGCGAAAAGGAAGATGAGTCAAACCCTTGGGTCCTGGCAGGTCCTTGCCCAGGTGGTCCCCACCATCTGTGTGCTCCAGCAGCTTTTTCCTGCATGGGCCTCACTGATCTCACATGCTTCAAACAGGTCTCACACTGAAGTTGGAGCTTTTCCTGTGAACTCTCAGAGAGACATTAAACTTGGTGGAGCTGAAGCAAATCTTTACCATAACTTCTCAGGGGAGACTTCACATCGTGTTGTTCTGCTCGTGCTGATGGGCTGGTTTTTGGGTTAATTTTGGTCTATTTGTATGTGCTTGTAAAACTCATTTAGTGGTAAAGTATCCATAATACCTGCTGAAGACTGAAGTTGCACTGCCCTGGTTTGGGCTTCTCCTTGTTCTTCTATTCTTTGCAGTCTTCCAATGCACAGAGGGTTGGGCGTTTCTTTATGTAATGGCTTCACTGTGTGCAAGAATAAAATTCCAGTTGGGAATAGAGCCTTGGTGCATGAGCTGCTGTTTATGCAAGTTCCAATACAGCTGTTGATAGAGGTGCCACGTCCTTACCTGGAAAGGGGAAGATCTCTTCCTCATCCGATGGATAGAAATTTGAGTTTTGGAGGTTTTGAAGTGACAAGGTCTGTAGCAGACTTGCTGATCATTATGATTTTTGATGTTTTAGCTGTAGGCTTCCCAGTGATGTTCCCTTTCAATGCATGAAGCTGATAGCCTGGTAAAATGAAAATGCTAGTGGTGCCTGGGCACGTTGCCCTGCTTCCCTACCCATCCCCTCTCTCCTTGCAGTGCGTGACATGTGGGAAGGGGTTTAAGAAGCTCTGGTCCCTCCATGAGCACAACAAGATTGTCCATGGATACGCTGAGAAGAAGTTCTCCTGTGAGATCTGTGAGAAGAAGTTCTACACCATGGCCCATGTGCGCAAACACATGGTTGGTGAGTGTGGGAGGCACTGGTGCCAGGGGAAGATTTCATTAGGGGTGTTCATCCATTATTTTGGCAACAAAGGGCATTTTTTCCATCGCTGTCATGTTGGGAGTTTAGGGCTGGGCTTACTCTTGGATGAATTTTCTCACATTAAGGCAGGGGCATTGAAATTTGGCCTGGTATTTTAATGATTAATGTATCCTTGGTGCTGGGTTTGGAGCAATCAGGCATGGTGCTGGGGAATCTCATTTATTTTATTTAACCAGAAAAAAAAAGACCTCAGAAGTGATCAAAGGAGATTTGAAGTGAAACCATCCTTCCCGTGTAAAACAGGACCAGTCCACACCAGCGCTGGGCTTTGGGAAGCAAACTGCACATGGCATCGGCACTTGGGTCCTTGGGGCTTGCAGGCACCAAAGAGAGATCCAAAAAAAAGGGGGGTTTTGGCAGGCAATTAGGGAAGTACCTGAAATGTTGCTGCCACACATCTTCCCAAGATGGCTTTGGGTTTGCTGGGCTTGGGTGTCCGCACCGGGAGCAGCAGCCGGGGCGTGGGGAGATGGATGCTGGAGGTGCGGGGAGGGCACCTGACCCTGCTTCTCTCTGCTTCAGCTCACACCAAGGACATGCCATTCACCTGCGAGACCTGTGGGAAGTCCTTCAAGCGCAGCATGTCTCTCAAGGTCCATTCACTCCAACACTCTGGGGAAAAGCCTTTTAAATGCGAGGTAAGGTCCTGTGTGTTGCCTCACCTTGCATCCTCTCAAACAAGGACAAAAATGCTGATTTGGGGAAAGATCTCCCACTTCCTAGGGCTTCCCCTGTGCTTTGTGCCAGTGCTGCTGTAGGAATGCTCCCATGCTCTTCCAAACCTTGCATCTCTTCCTGGTTTGAGGGTTCCACCAACCTTATGATGACACTTGTCCAGTGCCAGGATCTGTCCCTCCAGTGCCCAGACCTTGTATCCCATTTGGCCTGCAAACCTGGCTGGGTTGTACTGGAAAGCCATTTATTTGGGTTCTTTTGGGGGGAAAAAGAGGATTTCTGCACCGCTCTGACACGCTGGTGATTTGGGGAGGAACGTTGGGGGTGTTTTGGGTGCTCATCAACAGCTCATGGCCCTCTCACCCCGGCAGAACTGCAACGAGCGCTTCCAGTACAAGTACCAGCTGCGGTCCCACATGAGCATCCACATCGGCCACAAGCAGTTCATGTGCCAGTGGTGTGGCAAGGACTTCAACATGAAGCAGTACTTTGACGAGCACATGAAGACACACACGGGTGAGAGTTCCCCACCTTGCCCCCAGCCCCTGCGGGCAGGCACCCCTGGGGAAGGAGCGATGGGATGGGAGTAGCATCTTCGGGTGGATGGCAGGATGGGGTTTGTGGGAGGACGTTCCAGTCACCGGCTTCTCACCCGTCTTCCCCCATCCTTAGGTGAGAAGCCCTACATCTGTGAGATCTGCGGGAAGAGCTTCACCAGCCGCCCCAACATGAAGCGGCATCGCCGGACCCACACAGGCGAGAAGCCCTACCCCTGCGACGTCTGCGGCCAACGCTTCCGCTTCTCCAACATGCTCAAAGCCCACAAGGAGAAATGTTTCCGTGTCAGCAACCCCTTGGCTTTGGACACAGCCGCCCCCCAACCTGCTGCCAGCCCAGCCCCACTGCCCCCCGGCCCTGGTGTCTCCCCGCTGCCCTTGCCGCTGCTTCATCCCCTTCCACAGACCCTCCCTCCTCCTCCTCACCTACCGCCACCCCCTCCGCTGTTTCCTGCAGGGAGGATAAATTTGAACAACAACTAGGTGCCCCCCACCCTGGCTATGCGCCCGCACGGACTGCTCTGCCCTTTGGGAATGCCTCCCCTGGGGAGACAAGGCTTCACTTACTCTCTGCCCCCCCTTCCTCCTCATTTTGGGGTTGTTTGGGTTTTTTTTTTTCGGGGGAGCAGGAGGAAGCCCCTCCCTGAGGAGCATAGGTGTTGGAGGAGGGGTACCGCAGTCTGTCCATAAGGGTGTAGGTAAAAGGCGTCGCTCTCCTTTCACCTTCCCACGCATTGGCTTCATCTTCGCGCCGGAATGCTGGCAGGGCTCCGAGGAGCAGGATGCCACGCCGTCTGGGGTTGAGCTCACTGGCGTCGCGTGCCCGCTTGCTAGCCAAGTGAATGCCTGCTGGCGCTTTGATATTTATAATAAGCCGAAATCTAGCTAGTGGTGCTTGAATCCGTGTACTGTAAAGCTGGTCTTTCAATTCAGGCTCTTTTCCCAAGAGGTTGAGAGGTGGGCACCACAGAGGAGCCCCCACCGGCAACGTCTGCTGGCCCCAGTGGCCTGCGGCAAGTGAACAGATGTCCCCTTTGGAAAGTTGTCAGCCTGCTCTTATTAACATCGCTCGCTGCATCTTCTTTCCCCATGACAGGTTTTTCTCCTCGATAGGTGAAAGCACAAACACCAGTGTTGCATCTTGGGGCATTGGCAGCTTGCTGCCGGTTCATTTTTCGGGTGCCCTAAGGGAGCTGGGCTATGGTGTGCCCTTTCCGCTAATTCCAGCAGGAGCTGGGCTCCTCAGGATGCTCTGGAGTTGGCCAGGTGTCCCTGGGAGAGCTCACATGGCCTTGGGACTGGCAGGAAGGTGGCCTGGGACAGAGGAGCAGGATTTCACTGTTTCTCAGCAGAATCAGCCCAGAATAGTGCCTTAACAATTTGAATAAACCCCTGACTGATGGGTGAGCTCCAGGTTGGGTCCCGTTGCAAGGTTCAGAGCTAAAGCAAGACCTCGTTCAGCCTGATGACGATATCCCATCCTCGAGCATGTTGCCCACATCGCTCTCCCAAGCTTTGCCTCTCCCTGTGAGGTTGGTAGCAGTTGTCCTGCCCTGGCCTGCAGGGACCAGTGAGAGCTGTGATGGGTTTGGTGATGCCCAGTGGTGTTGGTTAGCGCTTCTCTGGCCACATTGTACCTGTTGAAGTTGAGTTGGTCTTTGGTTTCACTTAATTCAGGCTGGCTTCATGCTGGCGAGGGAGAAGAGGAAGGCTTTGCTCGTACCTTTTTGTGGGACACTGGGCTCTAAGCTGGGTCCCTCACTGCTGTGCTCTGCCCTGGGGTGTCATGCCTCGCCATGGCTGTGTGGTCTTCCTGCATGGGAAAGTGTCCCCTTTGGGGCCGGGGAGAGCTGGGACTGCTACAGGGGCTGCGGAGCATCCAGCACAGGCAGAGATGTGCCACCCAAGGGGTGGGGTGCATTGCAGCTGATCCCTTGCTCCTAAGGCTGGCGCTGTGGATGTGTGCGGATGGGGGTCAGGTCATGGAGAAGGTGGTGAGCAGGGCTGCTGGTAGGCAGGAAGGAAGAGGGGACATTGAGCAGGCTTCAGGAGCCCTTTCTCGTTTGCACCTTGTTCTGGGTCTTAGCAGGGTGCTGGGGACAATGAACTGTATCTGGCTTTGCAAGAAGTCTTGGTGCTTCATCTCCTGGACCAAATCAGCAAAGCACTTGGGCAGCTTTGAGGCTGTCCCTACAGAGATGGGAGGGTTCAGCCGTGTGCTCAGGGGCTTTGCTGACCAGGGACATGCAAGAGCATTAGCCTAATAGGGGCAGAACAGGGGAGCATCTGCTGTTCCCCTGAGTGCTCTTTGAGGTGATGGGTTGGGTGACTGGTGTCCTCTCCTGCCGAGTGTTGCCTACTGTGCCTGTCATCTCTGGAAAGCTGGCTACTCTTGCGGGTATTAGCATGTTGGAGCAACAAATTGTTTTTATCCTTGTGTTGGCTGGAGTCCTGTGGACCCCCAGTACTGCCATCAGTACCAGTGAGTTCACCCTCATCTCCATCTGCCTTGAGCAAAAGGAGGATGCTGTGGCAGAGCTGTCTTGCCACATTGACTGTCTCAGATGGGTACCAAAGGCTTCTCTGCCCTCCTTCCTCCATGACCCGGGGCTTATTGGGATGGCACAAAGCCTTCTCAAACACACATCCATGAGGGATGTGGGCACTCAGCTCTTGGGGCCATTGGCTTTCTGAAGGGACCATGACCCAGACTGGAAGACGATTGCTTTAGAGAAGCACCTTGTAGGTGTTGGAGGGCCACAGTAGAGTGGTCCATGCTGTTTCCTCCTCCGCTGCCTCCTAGATCCCATCCCCTTGGGCTCCCTTGTGCTTCTTTCCCCTCACACTTGGCTTTGAGATGGAATGGGAGCACTCTACCCTAAGGAGGCCTCACCTTGCCTGTATGGTCTTCTGTGATGGAGCCCATCAGCCTGGCTGGCTGGTAGACTTCTCCCCACAAGTAAACACCCATGCCAACGTGTGCTCCTTTGTACTGCTCACCTGGAGATGGCTTTCCCTGTCCCTGTCCCAGTTCATCCTATCCCAGTGAGGACCTGTCTCACTTGGATGTCACTGTGAGATGAGAGCACCTCGTTGAGGCTAGAAGCCCAGCGGAAAGCCCAGTGACTGATCCCAGCTGTATCCAATCCCCTTTGAGAGCGTGCTCGTAGAGCCACTTGGAGATGTTGAGATGTGACCATGCACACAGCACTTTGGAGAACCAGATCCCTGTTGCTCTCTCCCCTCTCCTAAGGCCTGGGCAGTTCCCAGGTGCCCTATACGGCCTCCAGCCCTTTTGTCTACACTCAGCCCCAATGTGTCTCTTCGTGTCTGGTTTTCGTTAATGTACTAGGAGTTCAAACAAGTTGCTCCCACAGTGTCTTGTCCTGCATCTATCCCAGTCAGCCCTGTTGGCACCCTTTGGGTTAGACGGGGCAGGAGGCGGGGGAGTTGGGTCCGTTGTTTTCAAGCTTTTTATGTTTAACTTTAATTTTTTTTTTTTTAATTCTTGCACCTTAATCTCTCGCATCCCTTCTTCAACAGACAGCGAGGGTGGAGAGGGGCTTGATTTCCATTACACAGTTTGTGAATATGCCACAACACCATGTTCAGCTGACAAGTCTGCCCATGCACCTAACCCCAGACCTTTCCGGGTTTGAATTTTTTTTCCCCCATCATTTGAACTCTGGGGAGGGAGGGGATCACATGGGGAGGGTCATTTTTGGTTTATATATCCCAGGAGCCTGGTAGCACAGACCAGTTAGCCTCAGAATGCCCATGAGGCAGTGCTGGCCCTTCGGACCACAGCCATAACCCCAGCGTGGTGGGAAGGTGATGATGGATGGACGGCCGGTGGATGGGAACGGCTGCAACAGTGCAATAGAGACGAGCATCCGCTGCTAGACAACTCCACTGATTAAACTCTTGGTTTGCCAGAAGTCAAGAGAGAAGGTTGGACGGACAGAAGCCCTTTGTTCACACGGACGGAGTGAGCTTCCCCACACGCAGTTCTGCCTAGTGACACGTGACCATGACAGGAGTTGGGTCGAACTTGCAAAGGAAGAAAATAATAATTATAAAAAAGGAAAAGAATAAGAGTAAGAACAACCTCAGTAGCTTGGAACTTGAAGGAAATTAATGAAACCCCAAACACTTGCTTCAAAACTAGGTCTGGTGTTTGGCTCTGTATTTTACGGCATTCAGTATCAGTTGCCCAGTCATGCCAAGTTAAGAGTGTATCAGTGGCTCTACTAGTGTGAACAAAATAAATGAAGCACTTTATTCTGTATAGATAAGGGAAGGTGGGGAGGGGAGGGGAAGCTTGGATGCTTTTCAGAAGCATCTTAAGTAATGTTCTAGGAAATGTATTATTATTACTTTTTTTTTTTTATGACCATGTGTAATCAATATATGTTTATCTTTAACTCCAAGTACAGCAGTTACTCTCTTTGGGATGGTATGATGAGGGGGAGGCTGAGATGGTTGGGTTAGTCCATCAGCGTGGGGCCAACGGGGGCAAGTCATTGCCTACCGCAGGAATGGGCGAGTCTTGCTTTTTTGACGGCCCCATTGGCCAACGTCTGGGTGGTCCCGCAAGGCTCATCAAAGCTGCCTTCCAGGGCACAGCTCACAGCCAGCTTTGACACCAAGGGCTCAACATGCATCCCCATCCCAAGCCATCTTCTGCCAGGGGGTGCTGAGGCTGCTTTCTGGGCCACCCACGAGCAAGATGAGTCATGGTAGGCTGGTTTGGGTTTCCCTAGAAGCCAAGTCCTTGGCTGTGCTTTGAAACCTGCTTTTGGCCTCTCACCAAGGCACGTCAGGGTCACTGAGCTCTGAAAGTGGCGAGAGGTCAGAACTGGGCCTTTCCACTGCGTTCTCCCAGTCTGGAAGTGTTATGACTGTTACCAAAGAGGTTGCAAGTGGAAAGACTGAATCAATAAATGATTTGTCTTTTATAAAAGAAAACCTGAAGCTCTACCACTTTTTTTGTTACCTTAATTTTGTGGTTGGTTGGTTGTTTTTTTGTTTGTTTGTTTTTCTTTAAAAGGCTCTTGTCAGGCAATTGCGTGAGACGTCAGAGCCCGGCAGGATGGGCTTCCTTTGGCATGTTGACCACTGCCATTGCTTCATATATATAGACCTTGTGTTGGGTTTGGTGGGAGCTGTGTGCATGTGTGAGACAACTAGACTGTTGTGGGGCCAACAAAAACATATCTTTTCAGGGCAAGTTGTTAAGTGGAGAGAGGAAGGGGCTCAGTACTTACATCTCTGCGGATTTTAGAGGGGGTGAGAGCTGAGTGCCTGCGTGCTACTGTCTCCATGAAGTTTGTGTGAGCTATGAGCTGGGGCTCCCTGAGCTCCTCTACAGGCAGTGGAAAAAACTAAGGAGCCCATCCAAAAGCACCTGGTGCCTTTATTGATTTAGAATGGAGCCATGGGAACCTCGCCAGCTAACATCAGCACTGATGTTGGGAAGCTAATGGAAGAATAGGTTATTTCTCCTCACCCTTGGGATGTACCTACTCCTTTGCTGCTGGCATTGCCTGGAGGATATACCTGTCCTGCTGGAGCTGTGTGCATCTGAGCCAGGATAAATGCTGGACAGCAGCAAGGGGCGATGCTCCTCTGAGTATTTATGCTGGTATTTCTTAGCTGTGATTGCCTTTGGACTGAAGCAGCCTCTTGGTGAGGTGGTGGTGAATGTCTCTGGGCCAGACTTTCACTTGGAGATGTACAACTTTGCTGCCTGATTTGGACAGACCCTGGCTTGCACACACTGAGATTTGGCCCTCATTGTTCAAGCAATGGGATATTTCAAGCTTTTCTGGGTCCTTTTATACAACAGCTTATTTTCCTTTTGTGATTTCTTGCCCTGTGCTAGCAGTGGCCTCTCCCACAGCTTTATAATGAATGTAAACCACGTGGGAGCGCTAAGCTCCCACTAACTATTCCCAATGGACAATTGTGAGGTGAGTGACCAAGGATGGGGACCAGTTTTAATCGCCACTTCTCAAGCTGTTTTCGAGCGACCGCGCCATAACAACTCATTGAGGCTCAGCAGCGTTCCCCATTGACTTCAGAGGGCCCAGGAGAGCCAAGCAATGTGGCAGTGGGTGGATGGGGATTAACCCTCTCTTAGGACCAAGTATCAACAGCTTTCCATTCTGTGTTGGGCAAGAAGAGCTGAAGCAAAAGTGTTGGTGTCCAGTCCCAGGCAGGAAGTGGTATCCTGCCACCACAATAAATGACACTGAAAAATTGTTACCCTATGCATGGATTATTTTTCTTCTTCATTTTTCTTTTCTGCCACAAACTAGTTTATATTCGGTAGATTCATCTTCAATTATCTTGGGACTCATCCAAAGGAATTTCTGCAGACCCTGGTAGAAGGTGATTTTTTTTTTCAGTGCATTTTTCACACATTTGATTGTTTCAAAGGTTTTTGTTGCCTTTTTTTTTTTTTAAGCTGCCTTGTGACAGCCAGTCACCTTGGATTTTTTTTTTTTTTTTTTGTGAAAACGTTTCATTGCCTTTCTGATATGATTGTCCTCTAAGGAGATTATCCTGTAACTTTTTAAATCTTTAAAAATGAAACCAGGACAAGACTCTGGTTCCTTTACTCATGACAAATTGCCTTTCCTTCCAAACATGTTTTAGTTTCTCCACAACTGCATTTTGAGTTAGACAAAGCGGCCAGATATGATTTTTTTATACTATAATTTTCATACCACTTTGAAGTTATTATTTTGCAAGGTTTGTATTTGTTCTTTTTTAATATTATCACCCCAGTTCATGGTATGATGATATCACTTAAGCATCCGGCTTCCTTCTAGTCCTAGGTAAGCTTCTAGTCCTCATATCTATGGAGAATGGCTGTAAGGATATAATGCTAAAGTTTCAGCTCCCAAATGGGGGAAAATAAGAAGAATAAAAGCTGGGGCTCTGATAGGGCTCTCCGTGGAGCTGGTTTGCTGTGTGTATGTTCATTACAACTTTTGCTTGGTCCTTCTGTTTGGTTGCTGTGGACATTCAGTTACAGCTCTATCAACACACAAACACAAGGGATTTCTTTTGAAATAGCCTAATTTATTTTTAAATAAGCCACTGGTCAGATGGTGTGGTCATCAGGAGATTTTTGCTCTAGCAGATCTTTGTCCTGCTGCCAGTAGAGTCATATTTCTATCAAAACATCATTATGGATAACATTTAAAAAAAAAAAAAAAAAAAAAGTTTCCTCAGTAGGAAGCTCTCTTTGAGCCAGACACGTCTGAACTCTCCATGTACTTAGCAAACTAGAATACTCTTTAAAAAAAAGGTCAGAACATTAAAAATAAGAGAAACAGCATAAATATAAAACCTTTCCCTGAAAAACAGCACTTGTCCACCCATAGGTGAGGACATTGTGATCTGTGATTGAAAGGCCAGAGGTACACATGGCCTCCCCTGCCCATCTCTCCCACCTTTCCTACCCTATTACTTGCGTGACTCTTCCCCTCCTGCAGACCTTAGTTCCTGGCCTCTCTTCACTCCAAAGTCAAGGTGGAGGCAAAGAACTAAAACTATTTTCTTTTCATTGCAACTTCCAAAGCATTTCTGCTGACCATGCTCACGTGCTCTTTTAATTGTTTCATCCCAACAAGCATCATCACTCAGGAACTCATCGGGGTCCTCCCCAGGTCTCTCCTGTACCACTTGACTTTGACCCTTCCTTTTCCTCTCAAAGATGTGCTCTAGCACCATGCTCACAGCTACCTTTCCTGGGGAATATCAGCTTAATCCCTTGGGATCCACTTGCTGCCTCCACTGTTGGTTAGAGAGATTCAACAGCAATGCAGAAGATGGAAAAAACCATGGAGGAAGAAGCAAAACAATTGTAAGATCTTTTTGTATTGCCTACTAAGACTGGAACAACTCATTGCTCCATGCTTAGTCTACCCCAGCTCCTTGCAGGCTCCCAATCCATTCTCTCATTATCCTGTAAGCATCTTCAAGTTCCCACAGGGCTTCAAGATAGTTTTCCCCTCTCTCATTTGATGAAGTAGAAAGGTACCAATCACAGATGCAATGTCCTACACAGTATCCAGATGCCACATCTCTGCTCATGGCCTCACCTCTCTCCACCCCTCCTTGCCCCAGATTCCCATGGAAATAAAATAAATCACGCCTCGCTACATCTTTGTTAGGCGCAAAACGTTGAGGCGCACCGGAAGGAAAGTGGCACCAGAGGCATACTGGATCTCCCGGAGAACCCCTTCCCACTTCTTCTGCTCTTCATCATATCTGGGGAGAGACAGACAGTTACAGTGAGGAAGGTGATTTCTCCCCCTTCAGCTGCTCTCCGTAGTGGTGGGAGCCCTTGACACATTGTGCGATGTCCCACAGACATTACTCAGCCACAAGATATTTGTGGAAGCTGCATGGGGACTTTCAGCTCTGATTTGCAGTGCCAGGCTAGGGGATATGGCTATCAGCATGTGGTCTCCCAGGGGAGGGTGTATTTTCCCATTGGGAAGCAGGCGGATGGCACCAAGACTGAACATCCATGGTGAAGGCCAGCACATGCCTGCTGAGGGTGCTCTAGAGCCACAGATGTGAAGGACAGGAGCAGCTAACGCTACGTTAGCAGCCATATCAGAAAGTGCTTTCTATTTGCTTCTCTGCTCGCATGTGAGACTTAGCTGATTTCCAGCCCAAGCACTGGCTTTTCCCAGGGAGAGGATGCATTGCACAAATACTGCTTCATGCCAAAGGGGAGGTCTGGAACCAGCTCTGGGCAAAATGTCAATGCAACAACAAAGCTAAAGGAGTAGATTTTCCCTCGTACATTGCTATGTGAAGCTGGGAGATGTCACTGAATCACCTAATGTGCCCTCTAGCACAGCACAGGGCAAACTTCTCACCAGAGACCCTGCAACGAGCCTGCAGCCTTGTGCTTGGGTAACAACATCCATCTCATACTGAAGGCATCAAGAAAGACAGAAACTATCTGTTCCCACAGTGGCTTTCACTAATATCCCTCCCATGCTCCCTTGGGCAGCCCTGGGGAAGACCGTCACCTCCAAACATCATTCAGCTCCGTTGGCACCAGCTCTCCCGACTCTGTCTCCACTGTGGCGAACCCTCCGAGCAGGTAGAGCACCCCAGACAAGCTCACCAGGCTGACAGAGCTGCGCTCCTGCGGGAACTCAGTGAAGGTGTCCCACCTGCCGTGTCAAGAGAGGGGACATGTTAGGGCACCCTGCCTACCCCCATGTTGAGGTTGGCCTCGAGTCAGGAGCCAACAACTGAATTAACTAGTGACAGTTTAACTTGTGTAGGACTAAATGGGATGGGATCATACACTGACTGTTGTTAGAAATATCTGTTTCCATCACCATAATTCAACTTCCTTTTTCATTGAGTAGATGAGCTATGAAGCACACCTGGCATAGACCAGCAGGTCCCAGCGGTCGGACTGCAGCTGCAAGGCCTACCCAAAGTCAAAGAGCCTTGGGTGAAGCTGTCAAGATGAAGCTATAGCCCTGCAGGGAACCCAAGGACTGCACGTATTGGTGAAACTTCTTTGAAGGTGAGCCTGAGATGATCCACAGCCCAACTGCAGTGTCATTGGTGATGTCCAGATGTCTGAGAAATACAGGCTGGGAGGAACTGTATTCGGGATTTGCAAGCAAACTCCAGAATGGCTGGAAGTTGCTTAATGTACACCTGTAGCTGCCTCTAGCTGCGCCAGGGCAGGGTCAGGCTGGCTCTGAGGAAGGATTTCTTTGCAGAAGGGGCTGTTGGGCGTTGGAATGGGCTGCCCAGGGCAGGGGGGGAGTCCCCATCCCTGGAGGGGTTGAAGAGTCAGGGCGACATAGCGCTGAGGGATCTGGGGGAGTTGGGAATGGTCAGGGTGAGGTTAACAGCTGGACTAGATGATCTTCAAGGTCATTTCCAACCGAGGTGATTCTGTGATTCTGTGAAGGTATGCTCAGGTACGTACTTGTTGGTGGCAATGTCATAGACTTCCACTGAGTTGGTCAAGCCGGAGTCAGTCACGCCAGCTGCCACATAGATTTTGTCCTTGTGCACGGTGGCTCCAAACAAGGAGCGTGACGTTTTCATGGGAGCCATCTCTTTCCACTCAAACTTGGATGGGTCGTAGATACACATCTTCTTCAGGCACTTCCTAGAGAAATATGAGAGAGAAAAGGAGCCTTGATTGCTTGCCGAGGAGCAGATCTGTGCTGCAGGAGTTTAGGGATGTCTGCTGGGAAGAACGTGGGGTCTCTAGAAGGGATTTTGCTCTTTTACATCAGCATGAGTGCCTTTGCTTGAGTGTGCACCCAAGGGTGCCCATGTCTGAGTACATCGTTTGTGTATGTAACATATCCCCTCCTGCTGTGTCTGCTTCAGGAGTCCTAAAACCTCAGCATTGTGTTCACACAGCTGGATGTGGGTCGACGTAGCAAACTGCCTCTCAGGACCTCACACACAGCCGTCAGAGTGTTTCAGTGCTCCTGATCCAACTTGACACTGCAAAATATCATCAGGAACGTCCTCAGGTATGTGAATGTATGCACGCTCACACTTTTCAGACCATAATCCTTTCAGAGCAGGACCTATCTTTGCTGGATTATGGCATGTTTGCTCTGCAAACAGTCACACTTCTGCTTTGCAAAGCAATTGCTGCAATGCTCCCTGAGAGAAGCTTTTCCTTCTGAGCCTGTCTCCTGCAGGAGGGCAGGGTAGGGGTCAGGTTTGATGAGGTTTTTCACTCCTATTGCAAATACCCAACTGGATTTAACGACTAGGACCATGCTGGTCCACAAAAAGTCTAAGATGGGAGACCCTGAATGTGAAGGGACTTCCTGCTCTTCAGTGCATCTTCCAGTCTGTGCAACTTTTATTTATTGTGAGCAAAGGGGATGATACATTTGTTCCCTTTTCTGCAAGGACAGTGCCATCTCCCTGATGTTCCTGTAGGACTCCTATGGGCTGGGGAAGGGCTGCAGTCACAGAGGTGAGCTGAGAGGGAAGGATCCACACAGCATCCAGGTTGGGGAGGTATCAGCTCATGCTCTGCACTCTCACTAGTTTGGGGGATGACTTCCTGAATTTGTCTTTTTCACTTACTTGTCGCTTCCTTTGCCACCGATGACATAGATGACATCCTTGTGCGATACCACCGCGTGGCCGTAGACAGCATAGGGAAGGGAATCAGCTTCACCCCACTTGAAGGACCTGGATCAGAGAAAGATGGGAAGCAAAATGATTTGTAGCTTGCTGGGTGAGGCCTAGAGTACACGGCACATTACAGACCTAGACATGAGCACAAATCCTGACTCAGTCTCAAAAATATGAGGTTTTCAATGAGATGGGGCTCATCTAGTAAATTCCGTGATCGTAAATGAAAGGGGAAAATAAAACATGCAGAAAGGTTATGCTAATATTAATTATTTTCTGCAGCATCCCCTACTCTTGGGCTTTGTGGATACACACCCCCATTTCTCCCAGGACATCACCTCACTTATAAGCATTACCAACTGGTCACAAATGAGACAGATTTTTACATAATGAAAAAAAAAAATTAAAACCAATGAGACTTGAGGCTGCAAGATCCTGAGGACAAATTACTTTTGGCCATTGCTTTCCACTTTGAGGTGCCTTGGTTGGCCAGCACTCAGCAAGGACCCACAGTATGTCCACATTTTGCAGTGCGAGGCTGTGTTGATGCCTCTGAGCTATCTCTGGGACAGCTGAGCAGAAGATGTAGCTATAATTATGGCTTTGGAAACCCAAAACTAGTACTCAGATAGGGCTGACCAGTTTCTCAAGTAGTGTCTGTTCATGTCCATGTAGCTTAGACTCATCCCTGGCTTTCATACATGTAGGATGTAGCCCCCGAGACATGCACTTTATTATACCTAAGAGCTGAGTTGCTTTCTGATTTGATCCCATAGACCAGCAGTTTGCCCTCTTCAGGGTTATTACAGTTGAAATATTGACCTAAATAATGCTAGAAATGTAAGTGGTGATGATCACATCTCTACCAGCTTCAAATCGGTATTCAGATCACCCCCTGAGCACTTAGTGGGGTCAGACACATCCTTTCCCAGAGTCTGCAGGGGCAGATAAATGCCCCGTTCTGTCAGAATGAAACTGGTTTCAAATCTCTGCCTATAAAACAGACTTTGAAGCACACACATCTAAATATAGAGCAAGCATAGGCTTGTTAACGCCTACCGCTCTGCCTCGTTGGGGAAAAGAGCAGCAGTCTCTGGATGTTTCTGTCTCCTGTGAGCAGAACAGGATGGTGACTTTTAATAAAGCTCATGACCTAACATGGGTCAGAGCCCACTGTACAAAAATAATCAAATATTAAGCCTGATATCAATCAGGATGGGCCATTCAGTGCCACATCTGAATATTTTCAAAACAAACTTTCCTGTTCAAAGCCATTCCTGGTGAGACCACAGTGAATGCCACTGAATCTCCAACCAATGGACAAGAGAATAAGGAAAAACTCTTCTTGCTCCTCTATACAGGTCTCACATGAGCTTCTACTAAGATCAGTCCCCCCATAACATAATATCCCCGTTAAGTCTTCTATCTCTGGGAGGTTCAATTACAATAAACAAAGCAACTGGAGAGAAACAGCTTAGAGCTCCAGGGTACAGCTTCAGACAGTCCCAGTGGTCCCAGCATCTAGATACGGAGTTTAAGCCCGGTCTCCTTTTGGCCCCTGGAGAACTGGAATTGTTTTGCATGGCAGCTGCTTCACCTTCTCCTGTAAACCACCTCCCGTCCCGCACTCATGTGTGAACACTTACAGCCGGTCGTAGCACAGGACAGAATCCAAGGTCTTCTCTCCCTCTTTCAGTTCTTTCCCTCCAACCACAAAAATGGAGTTTTCCGCCTCTCCTAGGCCAAAGAGGCAGCGAGGGGAGGGCAGAGGGGGCATCCCCAGCCAGTCTGCATCCAGATGGTCGTACTGAAAGGAAACACATAGACATTAGTGTGTGCTCGCCCAGTCCATTGCTTAGCAAAAATCAGGGTCTAGAGGCTGAGGGCAAAGTCCATTCCCACGTGCAGCTTGGTCACCCCAGTAGGCACTTTCTGCGATACTAGTTTCTGCCTGTGCCTCAACCATCTGGTGCAGGATGGGAGATCTTAGTGAAAACCCAAGTCATCTGTCATATGACGTAAGTTTTATAACAAGGCATAAGAACAGAGATGCATCAGCATGAACATGTTCTACTCTATGCACCAAAACCTTGACTTGGAACAAGCTTGGTTGTCTTTGGATAAGAAAGTCCCATGTTGGACCTATAATGGATAGTTCCTGGGGCTGAAGGAGCTGAAGCACTTCAATCTTGGAAATTTTGCCTGAACTTCTTCAGAAGTAGCACACACCACAGTATTTTGTCCTGTATTTGTTCCCATCTCTGCCAGGTAACAGCATGGTGTTGGCAATGTTGGCTACACAGCTCACTCTCCTGAGCCCCTTCTTTTTCCATCAGTTCTTTCTGTCAAATGATCAGTTATCGTGTTCTTCAAGACACTGATGTTGTCCTTTATCACCTCAGAGAGCTCATGAGATGAAACGTGTGTCCATCTGCACAAAGGCTATTTACACAATACCTATCTACCCAATGCAGTACAACACAATTGAGACAGTACAACAAAGATCAGAGCTCTTCTTTCTGACCAAAGTGTACCAGACCCATCTGGTAGCTGGGGAAACTGATCCATACAGTGCTACTAGATCAGATGGCCAAATCCTTGCAGATCCTTGGATATCTGTAGATCAAGGCATTGCCTCATTTCCCACCAGAAAAAGGATGTGAAATATTATGAGGCTGGAGGGGGTCTCTGGGCACGATGTCTTGATGGAAACTGTAAACTGGGGCAAAAATTTTTAATGTAGTTTGGTAGCAGAGGAGGGAGTGAGGTCTTCCAGCCAGTTTGGTGGGGCTCTGCAAGACAAAGCTGTGATGCAGCATTGCCTGAAGCACTGTTTGCTATGGTCTAGGGAAAAAAAGCTTCAGCTTCCTGAGTTGCCTCCAAAGACTCGGCCTCAGATGGGTGCCTGTCCTTATTGCCTCTTTGTAAGATGTGGTCCACATAGGTGTTATTTATAGTGCAAACCCGAGCAGCTCAGTCACTAGGATAGTTCCTGATTCTTGATGGATTCAGCATTGTTTTCAAGTCATAGATCTTAGAAATGACAAGTAAAGGATACCCTTTTCCATCTGAAATATCAATGGAATAATTTTGTTTCTGACAAAATTTGCAAGGCCTCTAGGATTTATCAGCATTTTTATATTTTGGTGCCTGTCCTTAAGTCTAAACTATCCCTAACCTAACTCTCCTGGCTTCAGCAAAATGAATCAGGGAGGCCAGAAATGGAGTCAGAAGTATAAGATGCTGCTGCACTGACGTGGTGACTCAAGGGTCCATCTTACAGCTGCCTGTCTTAATCTGTGTGAAGTTTCAGATGAAAAAAGGCTCAAAAGACTCTTACTCATACAGAAACCGTGAGCTATGTAATGGCACCGATGACAATAAATTACATCTTTGAAAAATGATGGCACCTTCCAGTCCTGGGACTTGTCTGCACCTCCCATGCACAAGTGCTACAGTGAGCTGTGAAAGGACCACAGTCCCCTTCTTGTGGGGAAGGAGCTAAAAATGGCCACAGAATGCCCAAGGCATTTGCTACTGAGTCAGTGGCAAAATGGGAGCTAAATATAAAAGTCTTGCTGTTTACAGATTAAAATCATAGAATAATTAAGGTTGAAGGGACCTCCACAGGTGTTTCATCCAGCCCCCATGCTCAAGCAAGTGTAGCTTTGGAGTTAGAAGGGGTTGCCAGGGCTTTGTTCAGTCACATATTAAATGTCTCCAAGCATGGATGTTTCGTGACTTCTCTGGACCCCTGCTCCAGTACTCCACCACCTCTGCTGGGAAGGTTTTCCTCACAGCTAACTGAAATTTCCTTTACTGCAACTCCAGCCATTGCTTCTTGTCCCACCTTTGGGCAAATCCAGGAAGAGTCTGGATCCCTCTTCTGGTCCCCTCCTATTAGGGAACTATTAGACACCAATGAGATCTTCCCTTCCCCTTCTCCAGGCTGATCAGATCCAGTTCAGTCTCTCCTTGTACCTCCCATTCTCCAGCCCTGACCATATTGGTGGCCGCTGTTAGACTCATCTCAGCACCTCAACGTCTCCCAGACTGGACACAGCATCCAGATGTAGTCTCACAAGTGTACGATCACATGAGAAAAAAAAAAAAAACAAAACACAAAACTCTTCCCTGGACCTACTTGCTTGCAGTCATGCTGAAACAGCCCAGGACAGGGTGGACCTTTAGACACAGGTTTCAGCTGAATACAAAGCAGCCCATCCACCTCCTCTGCATAGGTAAATGATGATGCTGGCCACATCTGATGTTGTCATCCGTTGTCCAGTGAGAATGGTTATATCTCAAACATCACACTCCCACCGGCACTCCCACTTCTTTCCCCCTCCATCCTGCTTTCTAGAGCTGCATTTTCTTCCTGCTGACTTCTCCTTTCATGGGCTTCACGTGGGCTTCATAGACTCCAAAGCCTGACTCTTGTCCTTGTGAGGACAAGCATGGTCCCTGCACACATGATGCAGATGTGCAGCCCTACCCGTTCAGTGAGGCAAGGGAGGGATCAAGGCTTCATGTCTCAGCTTGGGAACTATCCTTTATCCTTTCTGCCTGGGCATGTTACTGTTTCTTCCCAGAAGACATGTGAGCCATGGGGTAAGAACATAAGGATCTCTAGCTATTGGGGGGGAGAAGAGAGGATTTACCAGCTTCCTGCATGGTCATCAGGAGGGGTAGGTGCCTTGTGTTAGCTGTCCACAGGGAAGGTGCTCTTGGGTTACAGCCCAGGCTGGGACTCAGACTGCCTGCACACAGCTCAATCTGATCACAACTTTCATCACTGCTGAGTTATAACAGCCACTTTTCTTGTGGAGTATCCCAAAGGATGTCACACTGTGGTTTCCCCCACACATGATGGAAATGGCCAAGGCAGAGACTCTGAGAGGGAACTGGCACACTTCCAGGGGCAACAACAGCACTAGAAATGGGGCACATCTTGGTAGGTAGGGATGTACCCTGTGTCCTTGGGGTGTTTGCTCTGGGGCTGTAGCTGTTGCTGTTCCTTTGTTGGCACCTGGCAGAGTCACCCTTGCATTTTTCTGGGGGTCTATAACCAGGCAACTTGAAGGCTGTAAAGTGGAACCCAGACCTGATGTCACTAACCGCCAGGGGTGGACCAAATGCATTGTTCAAAGTGGTCCCCTCTTCAGGATTTGGATCAAAAAGGCTTATTCCTACTTCTTCAAGCCTCCTTCCTCAATTACCAGACACACACACACACACACACACCCTTAGTGGGATCTGCCTTAAATATATAGGGAGAGGAATCTCTAGTAAAGCAACTCAGATGTTTCACCTTCATTTACAACTTTCATTCTAGCATCCCATAACAATGAATATTACTGGCATCACATGGAAGCTAAAGGGTGGTGATGCTCTGAAGTGGTCAGAGAAAAAAAAGAAAGATAAATCTAGTACCTGTAGAAAGTAGGAACTCATGGGATCCTCTTTGATGTCCTCATTGTAGTATAGTCCTCCAACAATGAAGATCTGATTCTCTTTGGTCACCAGACTGATGTGGTTCTTTGGGATTTGAGTAGACAGGGAGGCACAATAGCACTCATTGGCATTGGGATCATAGGCCACTGCTCCACTGTCGCTCACCATGAAAATAAGGTCCTGGAGGAACATCCCAAAGCGCATTGTGTCATTTAAGATCCCTGGGAGAGCATTCTCCTCTGCGTCTTCCTCCTCATCTACTGCTCCATTGACAACATTGTCTTTCACTTGCTTTTCAGTGCTTTTCTTTACTTTCTTCTTCTTCACCACAGTGAATTTACCGTTTTGGGCATCCTTCACCATCTGCAGTTTCTTGAGCAGCTCTGGGCTGGACTTCACCATGGCGTGTTTCTCCACATGGTCCTTGATGTAGTCGTTAGGCATGAGACGGAAGCGGATGCTTTCAAAGATGACAGGTAAGGCCTTCTGACGGCTCTCATGGTCCTTGGTCCCCACCCACTTCATCACTACTTCAAAGACGGTCTCCTCTTTCTCGATATTGAGGGAGTCACTGGAGATGACTGCAATAAGCTCATCGGGGGAGAGCTGGTAGAACTCCTCATCCCGAGACACCAGTGCAAAGCGATCGCAAATGAAATCCCGAGCTGCCACAGCCAGCCGGGCACAATCCAGCATCAAGCCCAGCCTGAAGATAGCCAAGCAGTTGCTGAGGCAGAGTCGCTTCTGCAAGAAGGACACACAGACGGTGAAGATGGAGGGGATCTGGAACATGTTGGCCACAGAGAAGATGTCCTGCACATTCTGCTCTGTGATCTCCAGCTCAGAGGTGTAGATATAATGAAGGATCTTGCCCATGACATCTGGATCAACATCCTCCAAACTGACCTCCCTCTTCTTGCTCTCTTCCATGTCCGAGAGGAACATAGCTCGAAAATACGGGCTGCAAGCTGCCAGCACCAGTCGGTGGCAGGGAAACTCCTTCCCCTTGACTTTTAAGACACAGTCCAGAAACTTATTGTGGTCCAACATGTCTTTGAGTCCATCCTGGAGGAGAGTTTGCTGGTAGAGACGCAGTTCTTCTGCTTGATCAAAAGGCAAACCCATGGTGAAGAGTAACCGCTTCTTTTTTTTTTCCCAATCCTTCTTTTATATATATATATATATGAATATATCTATACCTGAGCCCCTGGTAAAGAAACTTACCCAAAGCAGGGCTTACAGATCTCCCTTGCTTACAGACTGTCAGCACACTGGGAATGTGAAATGCTTGCTACTATTGCAGCTGTCTGTGTACTTCAGTTTTCAACGTAGGGCTTTATATATAGCCACAGCGTTACAAAGCTTAAGGAATTTATACTGGAGCATGTGTAAGCCGATCACCCTTTAATATGACACACTGGACAAGGAGGAAGGTAGGGGGATGGGGGAACAGCTGTAAATCCAGCCTGGATGATTCAAGAAGGGTCTCTCAGTCCATGAGTCACCACGGGGGGAGCAGGAACTTTTGCTGCCATCCCATGATGGGAGACACATGCGACCCATCAGCTCAGTCACCGTGCTTGGGAAACAGCCTCTAGATGAATCAAACATCCCAATCTGCCTTCTGGCTCATGAATGGCAAGGCTGGAGCCTTCTCCTGACACTGCTAAACAGACTGCTCCAAAACTGCTAAACTTTGTGCTGTGCTAAAAATATATCATGAAGTCAAAGCTGAAAAGATGGAGTAAGATGCCTTATGTGGGTTTTGTGGCATCCTAGTCAGCTTGCTCCCAGGGCTGTTTTTCTGCACAGATTTGTCATTTGTTCTCCTCTGGAGTAATTTTCCAGGGGTCTGAAAGGGGGTGGAAAATTAAGATAGAGCTATTTATTTATACCCCTGTGTGGGATACGAGACCTATGCTGGAAGTTACTTTAAAAGTAAGGAGGAGACTTGAGAGGTCTGGGACAGGGATGGCTCTGCCTTGCCTGCAATAAGTGCATGGACCCAAATGCAACAGTCTCTGAACACCTCATCATTAGTCAATCCATCTTTTCCACATCTTGGTGACAGAGAGAGGGTCTGGGGCAGAACAGAATTAAAGAGAGGTCAATGGTGAGCTTCAACTCACAGATTAAGACATCTAAACACAGGTATCTTCTGGTAAGTTGAGGGTGACCTGCTAACACTCCCATGTTGAAGTCTAGAGCCACAGCAGGACAATCTGCCTGGCCTTGAGTTGGTACTTCAGAAGGGCTGAGGTCTCCAGTAGGTCTTGTGCCCTGCTTGCATGCCCATGGATGTCTAGGAAGCTCCACGGGTGCTCAAATGGCTGGTCCAGGTCCAGTGCTTCCCATGGAGCTCATGAAGAAGCAAATTGTTTTTGACAGATGTGTGTGAGCTGAGTAGTTACAATTATTTTCACCTATAGTAAAACTTATATATGAATCTGTTTTATCTCCACTACTATGGACCCTCTGGGCTGGATGGCACTCAGTGATGGCACAGATTTAATTAAGTCTATGGAAAGATATTAGCCACTCTTCTTGGTGTATTTAAAGCCGCGTAACCCCTTATCCTCTCATAGATGTGTTTATAAAAGTGCTTTGTGCCACAATGGTTATCTACATAAGTGGGAAGAGGGAAGGAGCTATACGGATACGAAGCCCTTTTGTAGTGGTGAGGTTCCAGCAGCATCTTCGAGGTACCAGTATAGCAGGAAAATAATCACAAGTTGTTTTCAGAGCTCACATCATAAGCTCTTCTGCTGTGCTGCTCATCTGTGAGGGGATCAGACAACAAGCTCTGATCTTTGAACTGGGTCAATCTTCAGAAATGTTTCTCTGCTCCCAGACATCTGGGGCTGGACAACCCCATCATCCCCTCTCCCCTCCCTTTGCATTAGCTCTGCACTTTCCCAAGTTTAATCCTACCAGCTGGGATTTTTCCCATTCTGCCTTTAATCTTCTTTGAGCCCTGGCTTGTTTTCCTTTTCACTGTGCTGCTCGGCGTGTGCTGCCATCTGAGGTTTGTTTCCATATTCCTCATGTCATGAGGTGCTGCTGCTAAATGCAGCTACAGCCCATCCCTTCTCAGAGGAGTTCCCAACCAATCAGTGGGTCTGTGGCTTCTCCCAAGTTTGTGGTCCACCCAGGGAAAGAGCACTGTGCTGGTCCCAAACCCGCTCTGGGGAAGCAGCCCTGGTTTTTCAAGAGCAGTGTCTCCTCGGTGCACTGTGTCGTTTAGGCTCCCTACAAGCATGGGGAGAGACAGACGTCTCTGGGAGCTGGCTCACTGCACCCAAGTTAGATACTTGCCTGAGATGAGAGGCCTCTGGTGATGTCCACCTGTCCCCATTCATTCTACAGTTTAAATCATTAATTCAGACTAGACACCCATAACTGGTCCCAGGGCCTCCTAATGCCAGCAGTGCTGGGATGCCATCCTCATAATGACTTGTGGCAAGTCATGCATGTCATCCCCTGCCTTATGTTTCCACCATTTTTTGCTGTCAGTTCAATACAGCAGCATCCATCCCAAGGCCTGTCATCAAAATGGGCGTAGATTGCATATATGGCCCAGGCTGGCCATGCAGGCTGTGCTCAATGTGTTAACCTTGACCTCAAATGGTCTGTAAACCTCCCTGGCTCCTGAGCACAGGTGTATTCAGCTCAGATAAGGGTGGTTCATTCCTAAACAAGTATCCACCAGAGCCTGGTGGGACAGAGGGTTGATCTGATGGACCCAAGCCCTGTGAGCAGCTCTGCACCGTGGAGAGACTCACACGGTGCTAACGGGGAGACCCAGGGGTGCTCTCAGAGATACCCTGTACTTCTCCTGAACCCTCCTGGGTCTGAGCTTGAAAAGCCAGCAGTGTTTTATGCAGCTCAGATCCACAGGCTTCCGATTGTCTCACCCACAAGTATTTAGTGTTCAGATTATTTTCCTTCTTACATTTCAGGTTACATGTTTCCAGTCTGGATCTCAAGCACAGTATTTCTTTTTCACTTGTGTGTTTACTTCTTCCTCATTTCTGGTTTTAATTTATTCACACTGGTTTGTCATTACCATTTTATAATCTATACACAGGTAAGTCAATAGGATTTTCTGGGGACTGAACCTTGCTGCTCTGGAGAGCCAAGGGCACATCTGATTGCTATGGGAGACTTTTCTCTGATGATAGCATTGGAATTTGAGGCAGCCATTAATCCTGAGCCCTCTGCAACCATTACCTGTTGTAGATGCTTTGATCACAGTAGACTTGTCCCATCCGTCTTCCGTTTGCCGGGACCACCGTGTAAGATGGTCTCCAAGCAAGTACCAGCTAATCCCAGAGGGATCTAAAAGCAGGTGAGATGGTACATGTGGATGGGATAAGGGTGATCAGTGATCATAGTTACCATTTGGCCATCTCTACGCACACATGAATGGATGAACAGACTCTCCCCAGGGTACTCTCCACCAGAGTTCTGAGTATTGTATAATAGACAACACAGCCCTGAATGGAGGTGGGCTGTTTTCAGATGGCCCTCAGCTCACCGGCCCCAGATCTAACAGGACTACCACTAGTGATTTCCAGTGACCAGTGGACTAAGTCAGTCAGTTATTACATCTGTCACTAAGTGGGAAATAGTCCCACCATGACATGGGAGTGGGTGAGGATACATGGGAAGCATCCTAAGGGGATGCAATGTAGCAGAATCACTCCCTCACATAAAAATTTCAGAACAAGAAAGGTGAATGCAAGAATTATCACCATGTCAGGCTGAATGTGTCCAGTGTAGGGCTATCAATTGGGATTTGTAGTTGCAATAAAGAATTGCTTTTCTTGGCTTCTTAGATGAAATTTGCTAACAGGCAGGCAATAGTCAGATCAGATGATATTCTTTTCCAGGAGAGGGATGAGCAGTTGATAAATCCCATTCTCCAGAGGCATACACTGAGGCTGAGGATCTCCTGCGCAAGGCTGAGCTGGTTGAGGTAGCACCACTTGGGTCCTCCTAACCCACTAGACCTCCTGGGCTTGTAACAGCAACAAGAGCTGAGGGGATAACTTCAGGAAAAGGCAGGGGAAAAGACCAAGTTCTCCCATGAACTGTCTCTAACAAATCACTTGGTGTCTAAGATTAGCTCCTTCTGGCAGCTCCGTCAGATGCAGCTGCTGAGTAAATTTAGATCCTTAGTGAATGGGTTATTTTCTCTCCCAGAGTATCCAAATCAGGAGGGCAGTGCAAAGTCACTGGGCTTTGCCACGTGAGTCACCACCCACTTTGACACTGGGAGGTGGGTGACTCTGTCCTCCTGGACAGCCAGGGACCTGAGCTGAGCCACCTGCAGACAGAGCCCTTGATCTCGGCAGCTCAGGGTGGCCTCACCTGTGTGAGGACAGCTGTATGGAGGAGAAGAGTTGAGTTTTATCCTGGAAGGAAGCACATCACGTCATAGCTGGTTTGGTGGTAGAGAGTAAATTTGAAATAACAGAGACACTAAGAAACATCTCCCAAAGGTCCAGCAGCAGACCTGTGTTAAAAAGGGATGTGCCTGGCAGCTGAAGAGGTTTGGGGCATACGACTAGAGATACCACCAAGGCACAGTACCCGCCCTTCCAACATTTTTGGTCAGGCTCCCAGAAATAAAACCAACATGGCTTTTAACTCAAAAACTACACGGATGACAGTTTGATGGCAGTAGGCTCATGATATTTCACCAGTACAAAGGTGGAGTCAAAATAAAGGTGAATGTGAATTGAGCTGCAGCCAAACCTCCAATCTGGTGAAGCCACTAAGGTGGGGTTTTGTTAAACTCAACAGTGTCTTGTGTCACTGTTAGGGGTTGGAAGTAAGGACCTGCAAGAACAGATCCTTGTGCCTCTCAGCTCTGATGGCAGGGCATTGCTCAGGCTGTCCTCTGCATTACAGCAGCATAACAGTGATGAGCGACAGGCACCATAGATGTCCAACATTTATTTACTACACAAATTAATTACATCTATCAGGGACTTCACAAATTACTTTGGCAGAGCTGAAAGCTGGCTAGGAACCAATCCTGTTTCATCCACAGGGAAGCCAGAATACACCAGCACCAAGTGTCTCAACCCACATTGCAAAGTGGTCTGGATTCTGCCCACACCAAATATTGACATAACTCGGACATAAGGCCACTGCAAGTTACTCTAAAGTGCAAGAGAGCCAGAGCTATTTTTTCAGTTATTAACCCACCTTTTCCCCAAGGCACCATGTTTCACATGTGTACATTTATTCAATGCACTCCCTACGCAGTGTCCCAAAGTCTACTTCTCCAAGGAGGCTATCATGGGCTTTTCCTCCACCACCCAGCCCCCAGTCACTGCCCTTCATTCAGGGTCTTTCTCCTTTGGTTGTATATATGTGTGTGTGCTCATTCAGCCATGCAGTCATGGGCTTAGGCTGTGTGCACCAAAGTCAGCTGAGTAAAGGGATGGCTGGCTGGAGATGTCGGCTACAGCATCTTCTGTTCCTCAGCCACGGGAAGGAATGTGACCTGAAATCTCTGACTATGGTGTGCAAAACACATGAGCGGGATTTGGTTTGAGTGCCAGGACACATATCACAACAGGGTGGTCATGGTGGCCACACTGGTCTCAGACCCAGCAGTGGAGGGCCCTTTGGGTCTGAGTTGGGCCCTGGGGACCAAGCAGTTGTGAACCACTCATTGTGTTTCTCCAGCATGCCTGCTCTCCAGACCTGTACACAACGAGCAATGGCTGTGAAGCAAGTAAGCTCTCGCACTCTCATTAACTACGCCAGATGTTGGCATAAATAATTTTTTTTCATGACATTGAGCACTGAAGGGACCTGTTTTGCAGAGAGTTTAATATCATAACAGCTATCACTCCGCATCATTGTCGGTGGGAAGATAATTACTCTTCAGTGTGCCATCCGTGGTCCTCCTTCTCTTTGCTATAAAGACAGTCCTATTTATTTATTAGCCTCTTGTTATGTATAGACTGTGCTGAGACATCTCACAGTCCTTACTGCACAACCATAGATGCCAAACACTTGAGCGTGGATGCTGACCATTTCTTGTAGTGAAAGAAACACAGGCTGGAAGTGACCTGGAGATGGTGTGCTCTGATCAGGCTCAGCACCAGCTAATCTCTTTCTCATAGCTGTGCCTCTGGCCCACCCTAAAACCTCCAGCCATGGGACTTGGAGTCTCCTCTGGCAGACATGGCTACAGGTCCTGCAGGAGAGATGAGTGCTGGTGGACCAAATGTTACGGGAAGGAGCAGGTAAAATCTCTAGGCCTGCACAATGGCAAAGGGTCAGAAAAATTACCGGGATGTCTCTTTCTGGCACTGAAGAAATGTTCTGGGAGACTACCTCAGCAGTCTGACATGCATGGGAAGTCTGCAAAATGCCCACTGTGTCTTACAGAAAGATCTTTTCTGCAGCAAGAGTGACCTGTGCTTTTCAGGTGACTTCTACATGGGTGAGCTACACCAGTCCGATTGTCAGGAGTGCTTGGATTGCCCTGGCCAGTGGCTGGCCTGGCAGCAGTGGCTGGAAGGGAAATGAGGCTTTGGGACAAGCCTGACGATGCCTCCCTCTACTCCACCTTTGCTTTGTCACACTTCTCCTCCTCGATGGCCAGGATGCGCTCATGCTCTTTGATCAGCTGCACTCCGCAGTACGTGATGAACCAGATGGAGAAGGTGCTGACAGGGAAACCTAGAAGATGGAGGGAGACGTGGTCATCTTGGTGTGGCTGCTTGCCTAATGAGGCCAACACTGCTGCCTCTCAGGTGGGTTTTTGGGAGGTCCCACGAGTACATGATAGCCAATGACATTTTCCGTTGTGGATCCAGCCCTACAGCTTCACTGAGAGAAGAGAGATATCCCCAGGATCTGATTATAGATGGTGCTGTGCCTGAGCTCACCAGGGCATCATGGACTGCAGCTAGTGTGGGAACATGCTGGAGTGGCTTTGAGCACTCTTTTACCCCCAAAACTCCTTTTGCTCCCCAAGTTCAGACTTGATGGTTGACTTTCTGCCCATTCAACCGGCCCATATCCATTGTTGTTCAGCACTGTGACCTTCTGGAAGCTTTGTGCCCTCCTGATGCTAGGGATCAACCCCAGCCTTGTCCCATACCTAGTGAGGACACAGTGTGCACCCAGAGAAACACATGTTTTTGTCACCTAGGTAAGTGACTGAGAGTTGGGAGCTCTCCTTTCACTTAGGAAGGGTCTGATGACGTTTGTAATCATGAGTCTGGTATCCACAGCAGAGAGGAGACACAGGCTTTGTACCTGCTAAAACAGGACCTCCAAAATGAGCAATGCAACCCACAAAAGCCAGCTAGCTCAGCAGGCAGGCACTTCTGGCACACTGAGCCCAGAGCGTCACATTATCTGTTTCAATGCCAGCCCCATCCCAGAGAGGGCTGCATGACGCGGGTTCCTGGTGGCTATTTATACCCTGGGCTGCTCAAGAAGACTTCAAAACAGATAAGACTGTGGCACAAGGATTTGTACCTGTCACCTTCAGGTTGATGCAGGAGTAACTGCTAAAGCAAAAGGAGACGAGGTAGGACAAATAAATCCATTTCTCCATCGAGGGGACCGTTTCACAGCCAGGGACTCAGCGCACCTTGGTGGGGTGAATGTGACCCTTTTTGTTGCTGTAACAAATCTAAATCACAGTGTCAGGCTGTGCTAGGAGCTGTACATGCACACCTGGGAGGCAGCTCACGCCCCAGAGAGCTCACACAAGGAGGGTGGGAGACAAGAAACCACTGCCTGCACCTTTTGAACAAAAATTAAGCATGTTGGGAGCAGCCACATAACAAGCCAGGCCACTTTGGACGCAAGAGGACTCAGAAGTCCCAGTCCTCAGTTCCCCTACCAGTGTTCCCCCAACAAGACAAGGGTCCCTCGATGGGGAGGGGTGGTGGCCTCTTACCCATCAGGAGGAGTCTCTTGGTCACCAGCAGTGCAAACTCTAGGCTGTTGAGGGCTAGGATGTTGTAGAGGACAATGGCCCAGAAATTCGCTGCCCCAAAAACTGCCCTAATCCTCCGAGACATGGCCGCTGACATTTTGGCCTGTGGAGAGAAAAGGAGCAGAGTGTGAGGTAAAATGGGACTGTAAAGAAAGGGGATGCACTAGTCCAACTCCAGCTGGGATCCCAGAGGGGTGGGCAAAAATTAGAGCAGCCTTTAGTATTCTGGGTTGAAGAAACATAAGGACAAGGTAAAATGTCTGCTCTGCTGCTGGACTTAGATGGATTTGAGACTCTGGTGTTTCAAGGTCCCATGGGCAGGGGCAAGATGTTATACAGGGTTTCATGCTTATTGTAATGGCTGAGTACTGCTTTCTTCATCTGTTGCCTTGGGTAAGCCATTCCTCAAAGCAGACGAACACCGCTGTATATCAGAATTATTATTAGCCCTATGTGCAAATCACTCCCAGCTCCTGGTGGAAATTGTTTCTTAGGAATTTAAAAAAAAAAAAAAAAAAAAGCTGGTCACAGCAGCAGAGTGAAATTGTCACTGGCACATAATCCTCAGGAGCAGCTGCTGCAAGTGGAGCGGGGAAGTGGTTTATAGCAATCTTCAAAGAGCATGATGAATCCCCAGGCCACTTAGTGCTGAAAATTGTGGTGCTTCAGGGAAGGCAATTTCACTGCCTGTGAGTGCTATAATCTGATTAGAAGTTCAACGAGGAGAGCAAACGGGAAGATTGCTCTCCAAAGTTTTTATTCAAAAGGGGTCTTTACTGAACTGGTTTAGGACCTCCCGACTTTAGGTTGTGCAAAACAAATAAGCAACAGAATTGTTTCCAGGATGAGTTTCCAAAATTTTTCTTCCAACCCCGAGGCACCTTGGTCCCAAAGAGAGATAGCACTAAGATTTGGAGTGGTTGGAAAATAATTCATTCTAGTATCTAAATATTTGCATTTATCAGAAATCAGATCAAAAACACTCAAGAGTGCCAAGAAGTTTTGCAGAACAAGAAGAACAAATTATTTCCATATGGAAATGTATAAACATTTCCCCACGGACAGACCTCAGATTTTGTGTCCAACTGTGGTACTTCTATGTCTCACTGGGGCTGCATTCCTGGTTCTCTTGGACCTCTGTTTTTCCGCTGAAAAGAACCTAAATTTCCCATGAAGCATGATAGGGGAAGGTGGGAATTTGCTCTGGGTGGGTGACATAATGCATAAAATGAAGGGACATGGAGCATCAGGACTGTGCTGCCCTTGCACAGCTAACTAGCTGATCACAAGGATACTGAAGGCCACAGGAGAGAGCTTCAGGTCTCCATGCAGGAGGCCTGGACGTGGAGATGCATAGCATCATCAGGGATGTTGCTTTTCAGCCTCAGCTGAAAATGGATCTGACTTGCATAAACAAGTTTGAGCTCCCTACAGTCATGGGCATTTTCCAGCACCAGAGTTTGCTCCCCGATCCACTGACCTTCCCCCATCCACCTGCAGCCCAGCTCCTCACCTCCAGTTTGGCAAAGGGCTCCTGCTGGAAGAACTTCTGCACCCAGAGCTCAAAGTTGAGGCCAAAGCAGTTGAAGAGAGACCAGATGTAAACAATCTCACAGGGCCCCAGCCACAGTGTGGTGACAGCAAAGGTGGCGATGGTGGCCACGAGCTCCTTCATAATGTTGTCATGGTTCTCTCCAATATGATCGTACACATACCTAACAGCCAGGGAAAGTGGTCAGTACTCCCCGTAGTCAGGGACACCCCTCTGAAGTCCCTTACTCCATGCCCACCCACCACAAGCTCCTCACAGGCAGGTCAATCTAGAGCACCCCACTGAGAAAGGAAGGATGTTTTGGATTACATGTTCTAGCAATAAACCGATCTTTGCTGCAGTCCAGCTGCTCATGGCTTGTGTCCTTCACAAACCCATAGCTCCTTAAGGATGAAATATCACCCTTTCCCAAGACCCTGAACCTGACTAGAGATGGTTGATCAGACACTTACTTGCATAGCCAGTCATTAATCCCTCTGTCAAAATGCCTACAAGGGAGATGATAAAAAGCATGTTAAAACACTCAGTGTAATGACACCCTTCCACACAGCAGACAGCCAGAGAAGGCACCAAGTCCCCTGGTGAGGTACATCTTGAACCTTGTTCTCAGCAGTTCTCCATGCTCCCTCCTTGAATGGGTCCCATCATTGATGTGGTTGTAACCTCTCTCCTTATCTATTGCTTCCTGCCCAAGAATATTTCCCTGGGCTACAGCCAGGTCTAGACTATAGGCTCAGTATAGACTGTTCAATGCAGGCAGTCTCCAACTCATAGGCCAGCTGCTCAGAAGCACAGCCCAGATGTCCTCCCCCCATGCATGTTTCATTCAGGTCTCTCTTTGTTGATGCGTGTGGGGTACTCACGTTTCTGCAAAGACATAGAGCATTGTGATGCATTTTGGAGGCTGGGGTGGGTCCAAGTGGTCCAGTCTGGCAATGGTGTTGATAACCCCAAACATAACAGCAGCTTTCACCCAGTCGTACACCAAATTGGAGTAGGCCAAGCCAGCTGGAGCAAAAATGAGAGTCAAATGGGTGAAGAGAAACATATTGCCTTCAGGACTTTGGGGGCTATCCTGTCCCATGAGAGCATGTAGTCTATTGCAACAAACATCGAGAGGACAGTCTAATGCTGTCTTGGACCAGCAAAGCTTGTAAAACTAAGTAGCTTTCTAGGAAGCTTGAACCAAAGGACAATATCTTCTTGGGGTATTTGGGAGTAAACTCTTTATTGGTCTTGGTAATCCAAGAAAGTCATACGGATCTCATTTCTTCCAGCGCAAAATCACTCCTTCCCTCTAAGGCTTGTTAACCTATGATGAACTCATCACAGTTCTCAACTCTGACCTCTGAGGTTTTACTGACACCTCCATCAAAATGCCCCCCACCTCAGCTCTTTGTGGCTATAGATGTAATGTTGATGCTACAGCAGAGCCAGGGCCAGAACCTCTGTCTTGGAGAGGTGTCTGACACCTGAAGACAAACCCTGCAGGAACAAACACTGAAGATTTCAAATTCCTATGCAAGCAGAAGCTAAAATGCCCCCATCTTGGTGGGATTCAGCTCACAGATTAAGGGCCATCCAGTGCCTCATGTGAGCCGTGCATGAGGTCACACTATGGACCAAGCAGATCTGGTCAACAAGTCAGCAGAGCTTGCAGAGAAGCTGAGCTCCCTCTGGAGTATCACACATGCTTGGTCAGCCCACCCAGGACACTCTAAATCAATGCTAGTGCCATTCTAGCTCCATTAGGATCTTCTCCTGGCCTCCAGCTGCCACTCTGGAGAGACATGGGGCTCCTCTATCCCCTGTTTACCTTCTGCCCATGTGGATGTCAGATACCCTACGGCACCTCAGATGCTGCCATCAGACATGTATTTGGCCAGCTGAAACCCTCTGTCCAGCGGTCAGATGAATGCCAGTGCTGCTACCATTACTCATCCTGGGAGTTTGGCTTCTGGAGGTCCCTAGTCCAGCCCTTCTCAGACAATAGCCAACTTTAAATGGAGCCTATGCCCTGGGGCCATTTCAGTGGCCCACAAACACTCATGGTGGGTGGCCACCTTCGAAGGCATCTGGGATACCAGATGTGTCCCTTGCAACAGCATGGGGCTGATATTTTGGAGGTGCTGAGCTGCCTTCCAGTCCAGACAAAGGCAATGGGGATGGCTTGGTGCTCAACCTCTTAAACCCTGAGCTAAACAATTTACAGTGGGACCCTGTGAGAATGTCAGACCAACACCATCTGCATTCCAGGGCTGCCTGGCCCCAGATCTGTGCATTGTCAATGGGAAGAAGAGGGGCTTTACTCAAACCTGTCCAACATAGGCATTGTCAAAGTCTCTCAACAGGGGTGGATGGAGATCTGACTCACTCACCACGGTGAAGGTGTGAATGTGTCCAAGCACAGCCACTCACCCAAGGACCAGTCTGAGAGGCGGTTGATGAACTTCAGGTCGGAAGGGAGGGTGAGGATGTAGAAGAAGTGGAAAAAGATGTCCACAGCAATGATGGCCCCAACATGAAGGAGGGCATGGACCCGGATATTCCTCATCTCATCGTCTTTGCGTTTTAGCTCTCGGGTGCTCACCTGCCAGGATGGCAAACCAGGAAAGGGCTGTGCTGAGAGACATGATGGGCAGCATGTTCCTCCATCCAGAGAAATGGGCAAGGTTCAAATGGGGACTCAGTGCTCTTCTTTAGAAGTCACACCGTGGACTACCTGGTCCAAATCTCCATCGATTAAGGAAGACCCAAGGGACTAGCTCAGGTGAACACGTCCACAAGGAGCAGGACATATCCCACTCACAGCATCCCTCCAGCACCCCCGCTCAGTGCTGAGCAGGGCAGCAATGTACCTCCTGGATCACCCTCCTGGCAAAGGCTGTTCCCATCACTGGGGTGTCCGGCAGAGCAGGCACATGGTATGACACAGCAGTGACAGGTCTGGCTGTACCTCAGGGACCCTATGTGGGATGAAATCCATACTAACCAGGGAGCTGGCTTTGATGCTCTTTCTGTGGGGACATGTTCAGAAAGTCAGCTTTGCTTAAGGGTGGCCCCTTGCACAGGTCATTAAGTGAGAACAAATGCCATCACATCTACAGGATGCCACAGCCTGTAGGGAAGGACATCTGCATGCCCAGGAGAGGTTGGGAGCAGGGCTGGAATCCCACCTGACAGCTCTGCCAGGGCCAGATGCATACTTTTGGCCAGGGTAATTTGGGAAGAGGAGGCAGATGACTGGTGGTCTCTGGAGCTTCTGTTGCAGACACATTCTGTAAATGAGAGGGAGAGCTGCCTGAGGGGCCATCCTGAATCGGTTGGGATCTGATCGATGGGGATTTTGTCTCTGCTGTGTCTTTACAAACAGGGGCTGGGCTTTGCCTCCAGGAGCTGTCATGTCTCTGGCCGTTGTAATATAAAAATAATCAGAGCAAGCTTTCAGGATTACACTGGGCAGACTGATGCTTCCCCGCATCACCGTAAAAATTGCTGCAAAATCCCCTTATTTTTATTACTTCCCCTTTATTCCCTGCGAGAGGTGGGAGCTCTCCCAACGTAATCTGCAGGCTGCTGTAAAATCCAGATGATTTCCGAGAATTAAAGCCTTTACCAGATTTTTTTCGTGTCTGTTATATGCCAAGTGCTTTAAGGATACAAAGAGACTACTGACCCTGAGCTGGAGGAGAAGCTGAGGGAAAAGAAGCTCTGGCATGGAGACATGTGGGAGGACACAGAGCCCCCCCCCCTTCATAGAATCATAAAGTCATTTAGGTTGGAAAAGACCTTTAAGATCATTGAGTTCAACCATTAACCCAACACTGCCAAGTCTATCACTAAACCATATTCCGAAGAGGCACATCTACATGGGTTTTTTTAAATACCTCCAGAGATGGTGCCTCAACCACTTCTCTGGTCTGCCTGTTCCAATACTTAACAATCCTTTTGGTGAAGAAATTTTTCTTAATATCCAATCTAAACCTCCCCTGGTTCAACTTGAGGACTTTTCCTCCCGGCCTCATGTCTGCATGTGGTGGCAGCACTCTGTCACCATCCCCTTGGGTTCAGGGCTGTGTCCCCCACGCTTCAGCCCTACAGAAGTGAATTTGTTCCCTTTGTCTTAGTGAGAAAGATGCTTTTCAGCTCAAATGGGGCTGGCCAAGCCCCGGACAGATGAGTTCCCATCACACATGGGGGTGCAAGGGCTTCACCAGGATGTAACAGCAGTAGGAGCCAAAGAGACAGATCTGTTCCCTAACTGAGCCATACGCCCCACCCTGGGGAAGGGAATAATTTGCCTGTCCTCCCCATAATTGCTGTTGGGCAATTAGGAATTCACCACTCCAACTAGTTGCAGCTCCAGCAGTGCAGGGGGACATCTAGCCAGGAGATGGCAGTGGTGGCCAGGCCAAGACAGGACCCCGGGCTGGGGCATTAGGAAAGGGGTAGGGGACTTATTCTTGTGTCTTTGGGGTGAGCATTTTAAGCAGCGGAGGGGACAATTGCTCATTAAGGGCTCTGGACATCCTGGTTTGGGGCTGTGCAAAGGAGCAGGAAATAAAATCCCATCCAGATCAAGCCTTGTAGTAGTGGTGGGAGCTCAGGTCTTCGAGACGTGAGGAGTTTAATGCCCTGATTTACAGATACCTGGCTGCAGTGTTAGGAGAAACCAGGGCTGAACATTTCATAGGACAGACTGATGGGAACTGGGGAAGGAAGAGGAACATGGGGTGAGGAGGGCGCCCCAGGGTACTGTACCACTTCTGGAGGGGCTTGGACAGGGGGGCTGCTGGAGCCAGGCTGGCCTGGACTTCAGCCTGACAGATAAGACACGACTGGAAAGATGAAGCTTTAGGATGAAACTTTCCTTCCAGCAGCCTAGGGGGAAGAGCCCACCAGTGGCCTGGCCATCCCTGGTGCTTATCTGCTGAGAATGGTCTGCTGGTAGACTCAGGGTACCACAAGCATCCCGTATGGGGGACACCAGAGCTGGCCTTACGATCTTCAGGGTCAAATGCTCTAAAAGTCCTTTTAAATGGATCCAGCAAGATCCAATATGCAGCACGAGGTTGTTGACTCCCCAGGTGAACAAACCAGTGAGGAGCAGGACTTGAATCAGGGCTAATCCTGCTCACTGGTGGGAAAAAGACCAGTGCAGACCCTTCCTTAGACAACCAGTACCAGTCCAATGTTGGAGAGAAGGTGCTGGGCTGCATAGGTCTTTGGTCTCCTCCTCATCAGGGAGACTCTGGCTGCTCTCCCCTGCCCTGGGCTGCTTTTTCTTATGAATTCACAAATGTTTTTCCAAAATGCTGTTGCACCCAGATATCAACTGGGGTCTAAAAAAGCTGTTTTTCAAAAGTAAGCAGAGGGGTTGTGGCAATCCTTCCCAGCCCCATTGCTGACCGAGCAAGAGGTCCTTCCCTTAGCGTACCAGCTTGCTTTGATGACCAAGGTCGATCATTGGTGTAAAATGAGGTTGAGATGGAAAGTTTGAGGAAGGAGAGAGCACTGCTGTTTTGCTTGATCTCTGGCTGTGAAATAGTCACAGAGGTTGAGGCTGGTCCCAGCACAGGCTTCTGCTGATGTATTCCAGTGCTGCTTGGATTCTGCTTGTCAAAAAACTCCCTTGGTTGTGTGTGATACAAGCAAAGACTTGGGGCACCAGGGTATTTCATGGAGAACAGAGGAAGCCCCTGGCTGCTGAAACATAGCCTTCCACCCAACCTTACTTATTTCTAGAGAAATAACTTAATCTTAAGATACAGAGACCAGCCCCAGAAATTCATGCTCCTTAGGTGAACGAGCTAGATGGAAATGTGAGACTTCCCATGCTGTCACAGCCACCACAAATGGGCACCACATGTCTGGCTCTCACTGTGGCCTCCCAGCACACACAGTGGGGCAGCATGGAGCTGCTGGGGTGACAGCACATGGAAACGGAGGCACTGAGCAGCACAGGTGCCCAGTGAGCAAGGACGTGAGCTGAATCCTCCCTGCTTCATCCCAGCACGATGCTTTCACCACAACAATGTCTTCCCTTCTGAACTGATCAGTGGAAATGGCCAAAAGTGGGGTTTTGTAGGCATTAAACCCAAATAAATAAATGCAGGGAGCAGTCCTCCTCCCACCCAGCTTCAGGAGCACTCACCTGGGTGTGGAACTGGTCAAACGTCATGACAGGCCCAAAGAAGAAGAATGGAAGGTAGAAGTTGTACTTGAGGAGGTCCAAGATGGAGTAGATGCCCTCTTTCCTCTTGGAGCTCTCAAGGGCAAAGCTCATGCAGCGCATGATGGTGAAGCCACTTCCTCCACAGAAGAGGACATCTTGAAGATCAAAAGCTCCTGTTACAAACCCTCTCTGGATGAGAAACGAAGAGTTACCACCAGGAACGTGGCATCACTTCTATGCTCCCTCGCTTTGTGGAGGACATCACTCTGGGGACAGCTGGCAAGGCCTCTAAATATGCTCTGACACCAATTGTCCCTGGAGTTAATGAGCCTTGCTGTTGGAAAAAGAAAACTGGGGCTTGATTTCCCAGCTGGCTTCTGCATCTGGAGGAGCCGGGAAGTGATAGTTGCTCTTGGCCACGTCTTTACCAAGCAGCTGTGGGCCATGCAGACTTTGGTTTGGGGTAGGAATGTCACCCTGTCACAGGGACATAATTCTCCCCAGGGAGTGAAGAAAAGCCAGCACAAGCCTGATAGAGATGGAGGGAACACATTCCAGGAGGTAAGCAGCAGGCAGAGAGAGAGCATTGTCCTTCAGAGGGACTGAATAGCTCATAAGGTCCTTCCTGGCATTTTCTCTACCCACTAGTGTCAGAAAGTCTTAACTGGTCAGAGACCTAAGATAAAGGCACGGGCATTGCTGAACCTATGCCAGCACTGTGTTACAGATCAGGAAACTGAGGCACAGGGCAGGAACACACCTTGCCTGGCTGACAAACTGTTGTCTGAGCAACAAGGAGCACTCAGGTGTCCTGAGCTCTGGCCCAGCATGAAGCCACCAAAATACAACATAGCCCCCACGGGATTGTTCCCAAACTGAGTGACACAACAGCCAACTCCCTCTCAAACCCTGGGGGAGCTCTGACATAGCCAGGAGAAGTGCCCAGGGTTTGGAGGTGCCTCAGGAGCCCTCCTTGGAGGGCAAACCCAGGAGACAGGTGCAAGTGGGCTGGAATGAGGCAGACGTGGCCCGAGACAGCACCTACTTGCCATGAGATGAATGGTTCAACCTTGAAGGAGGCAAGACAGCAGAGTCCGGCCACATAGCAGAGCCACTTCTGCTTGGCCAGTGCAACGGAGTAGAGGACAAGGCAGTGGGAGAGAATGATCATCAGGTAGATGAGTCCCATGCTGCCCAGCACAGCCGAGATCCCGTACAGCATGTACACCACAGCACGATGCTGCAAGAAGACAACAGCCCCGACTCGTCGTCAGCTTGGTAAAAGCCACAACCCTGCTCCCTCTATCCTAGAACACCCCCCCCCATCCTAGAACATCCCTCAAGCCCCCTCCACAGATCCCAGGTCACCCTGGTGCTTTCAAATCTGTCCCACCACATCCCTGTCTCACCTGTGGCACTGTCATGGAGCAGATCTTGCCGAATATGACATGTCCTGAGAGAGCGAAGATGATGACGTTCCTGAACGAGGTGAACCACATCACCCACTCAAAATCAGCCATGTCCTGTGGGAGCAGAACCAGGTGTCTTCCTGTCCCCAGCCCCTGCACCCCTGCCCCATCACCCATCTGGAGGGGAAACCTTTCAAAGCCTTTCAAACAACTTCAAAGACTTTTTACTCCCATTTTCTACCCAAGGGCTCCCAAGCACTTTAGCATGGTCATAAAACCCCAGCAAAAATGGGCAATGATTGCTCGTCTCGGCGCACACAAAGCAGAGCATCCATGGTGCTGCAGGGTTGATATTTTTCTGACTAGATCCTTAGGGAGAAAAATAAGAGTCACGTGGACTTTGAAAAAGTGTGTCAGCAGCAGAAAGAACAGCTTCTCCAGCGGTCAGCACCAGCCGTGTCACAGTAGCCACAACAGATTGAGTCCTTCCTTCACTTACCATCTTCCTGCCAAAGTAGTGCCAGCCTGGCTTTATGCCATCCCGAAAGGCCTTTCTGTTCATGCTGTCTGCAAAAGAACCGGAGTTACAGGGAGAGAAATAACTCTGGGAAACGGGGCCCAGGTTTTGGCAAGGCAGGGAGCCTTTCTCACCACGATGATGAAGCCATCAGGGCTCAAACACCCCATCCCAAAAGTCTCTAATTCCCATGGTCAGCCATAGGCATCAGGAAGCTCAATTGTTTCTGCAAGAATTTCCAGCAAAGCCTTTTTGCAGTGCACACCTCAGGGACCCCCAGCTTATCCCATGAAATTTTCAGGTTGTCTGGGCTTCCAGACAAAAAAATTGAGAACCTGTGTAGGCAGGGTGGTTGTCTGTTGAGGGCACCGGCTGGAGAGTTGTGATGTGCCACAGCCTCTTGCTCTGAGCCATGGAAATAGGGTCAAGGGGGCAACCAAGCAAAAAAGTCAAAAATTTTTTTGAGCCTTTGCAAAGGATTCCCAAGCTCTTCTTTAAAAAAAATAATAAAAAAATAAAGCCAGAGATCTGCTGCTGGTATTGACAGCTCTAAAAGCAGACACCTTACATCCATCCTCCCTCCCAGGCCCCCCTCCGGGGGGATGCGGTGGGGAGCGTTACCTCTAGACGCTTCAAAGATCCCGCTGCCACTGTACACCACAGCGCATGTCACGGCAAGAGCGTAAAATCCCAGTTCGTAGCTGGGGAGCATCGTTTTAACCCCCATGGCAGTAGGTTACCACCCCAGGCAGTGTGGGGTGTCCAGACCTGGGAAAGGGAAGGAGGAGAGGAAAGAAAACCAGGGAGGAGAGCTCACCTTCCCTCGTACCCCTCAAACATCCTAAATTGTTGCTGGTGCTTGGCACCTCTGCTTTGTGGACTTCCTCGAAGGCTGGCAGAGAAGAAGGAGACAGTGACACCTGGGGCTGAACCCGGGGACACAACTCACATGCGGGGAAGGAGGCTGCTGCTGAGCCTTGCCGCAAAATCCATCCAGGATCCATCCAGGATCTGGGAGCAGTTCGGCCGGGTGGTGCTGATAAAGGGCTCTTCCCAGCAAGGTGTGTCCATCCCAACATTCAGAGATGCTCTGGGATGCCAGCTGCCCAGGATGGGGTTCCTCCAGCGTGTTTCTGATATTACCCCCCATCGCCCACCCCCAAATTACTAATTGGATCCTTGGAGGGGATCCAGGATAGAGCACAAAGATGCCCGTGCCTGAGGGGATGGGATGGGATGGGATGGGATGGGATGGGACTGTCTCTTATA
>NW_020799095.1:703561-744588 GCF_003259725.1 Athene cunicularia
CGGGTGGAGGCGGGCGAAGGTGCGAGGATCCGGCACCGCGACGGGGGGCGGCCGAGGGGGGAAAGGGGGGAAGCAATGGAGGATTTGGGGGGCCGTTGACTTGTCCTACAGCATCTCTCACAGCCCGTCTTGGGCGGGGGGGAGGCGGCCGTGTGTATTTTGGGGCTGCCGTCCCCCACCTTGCCCCTGGAGGAAGTTTTGGCCAGGAGTGGAGCGGAGCAGGCGGGAGGTATTTTTATTTTAGAGCAGCACTGCAGAGGGGGGCTGGTTCAGGAGCTGTCTGTCACGGCAGCTGCTGGAGAGGACCTGTGCTGGCTGCCAGAGCTCACCCCGGGCCAGGGAGCACGGCCCAGGGCTGGCCACGGGGCACGGCAGCCCCCCCGCAGGCTCTGGCTCGCTCCCAGGGGTGTTTGGGTGTCCTGTTTTGAGCCCTGCCAGGGAGGGAGTAGCCCCCATCACCCTGCAAGAGGGGAGGCAGCGGTCATTGCGTGGGGATGGGGAAACTGAGGCACAGAGCCGAAAGGTGCAAATCCTCCCCCGCTCAGGCAGTATTTGAGTGGATGTGGGGCTTGGAGGTTGCAGCATCTCTACAAACCTTCTTTGGGGTCTCCTTCTCAGCTTTTGGCATCTGCAGACAAAATAGGAGATAGGAAGGGGCTGGGTTGAGTATTGGTCTCTGTTATTATGGGGTGTGGAAATACAAGTCAGTCAAGAGCAGGTCAACACAGTGCCAGGCCGTCTCTGTGCCCTGCACCAAGCTCTTTCTACCAAACCCCTGTGAGGTCCGGGGAGAGCTGACTTCCCCAGCATCTCCTGGACTGCCTGTAGGATCAGGAGAGAGAAACAATGCAGTCAGCCCAGGTTTTCTAAATCCCTCCATGGCTTGTCTGCTTTGGGGTGAGATGAGTCACGTTCTGGGCTTAGGAGGGAGGACCCCCAGGATGGACACCCCTCGGGTGAGTCCAGCTTTGCTGTTGCGCTGGCCACGAACAAGAAAAGCATTTTTAACTTGCTGTACACAGAGAGAGGTTCCCACACAGAGCCTTGGCGATGGCTGTATGGCCAACCTTTTCAGCACCCAGTGGGCCACATTAATTTGCAACAGCTGGGGCAGAATTCATCTGTCTGCCCCTTGGACGCCCCTGAGCCCCAGCCTTCATCCTGTTACTGCGGCTCAGTCCCTGCCCGGGGACTTCAGCTCTTCAGTCCTTGTTGCAATTGACTGGGTGATTAAAGGCAACGTAATTAAGAGATCGGAGTAGGTAAGCGCGGCGACACAATTCGTCATGCTCCATGCGCCTGTGGAGGGCAGGGGTTTGTGACCAGCCACGGCCATATGTCAAGAAGCCTCCACAGGAGGGAAAATCACATCTGTCCCCACTGCCGGGGGGTGCAGACGGACATGGGCTGGCTGCAGTGGCAGGGCGGTGTAGGAAGACAATGAGCAAAGGGACACGGGGACACCGAGATGTCCCCATCACCCTCCCTGGCTCCCAAACCCAGTCACCTCTTACCCTGCTCCATGCAGATACCAGAACCAGCCCACAAACCCTTCTCTCTGCTTGTTCAGTGTTGGAGGCACAGTGGGCCCCGTTGTGTGGCCACGGGGCTGGAGGCGCTGGGGATCCTGTTTTTGGGGACATGAGGGATGTCGGGGTGTCTCCAGGGAGCGGGACCCAGAGGGCAGGAGGGTTATGGTGCCACCATGCTGTTCACCCTGGGCATTGGCCTCCAGAGAGTTTCAGGCTGATGATAGATTTTTGTTTTCGTTATTTTTTTTAATCCTGAGTAATTTGTGATCCTGACAGATTGAAAGTGCAATACAGGTGGAGGGCTGGGCAGTGGTTTTCCATGAGGCTCTGGGAACTGTGGTGATAAAAATCATTTAGCTTTAATTTATCGATATTATAAAAAATTAGAAAGAACCCCCTGCTGCTCTTGCTTTCTAATGTAATAAGATTTACTTTTAATGTGACCAGTGTGCCTTCCTCAGCACAGGGGATGTCTCTGTGTTTTACTGCCCCAGTGCTGCTCCTTTATGAAGAAAGGTTGTTTATGGCTTCAAGCTGATTTTAATGATAGTTTTTTTCAAACATTTGGGAGGTTGCTGGAAGTTGTGGCACATGAGTTAACACTAGGCCCCTCTTTAGTGTACAAGAAAGTGAGTGGGAAGGTGGTGGGGTTCAACAAAAGGTGCTTGGCTCTGTCCCAGCAAGGCACAGCATGAACTGGGATGGGAACATCGAAGGAGCCTCCTGCTTGCTCCTGCCTTATCACAGAATGATCTGGGTTGGAAAAGCCCTTGAAACTCCTCCAGCCCAACCATGACCCTCCCCCTGACCGTTCCCAACTCCACCAGATCCCTCAGCGCTGGGTCAGCCCGACTCTCCAACCCCTCCAGGGATGGGGACTCCCCCCCTGCCCTGGGCAGCCCATTCCAACACCCAATAGCTCCTTCTGGAAGGAAATACTTTCTAATGCTGCTGTCTCCCTGCTACTGGAGCAGCTCTTCATAGAATCAGAGAATCATTTAGGTTGGAAAAGACCTTTAAGATCACTGAGTTCAACCATTAACCCAACACTGCCAAGTCCATCACTAAATCATGTTCCAAAGTGCCACATCTACACCTCTTTTAAACACCTCCTGGGATCGTGACTCAACCACTTCCCTGGGCAGCCTGTTCCAGTGCTTGATAACCCTTTTGTTGAAGAAGTTTTTCCTAATATCCAATCTACACCTTTCCTGGTGCAACTTGAGGCCATTTCCTCTTCTATCACTTGTTACTCGGGAGAACAGATCAACATCTCCTCTCAGGTAGTTGCGGAGAGAGGTAAGGTCTCCCCTGAGCCCCCTCTTTTCCAGGCTAAACAACCCCAGTTCCTTCAGCTGCTCCTCACAGGACTTGTGCTCTAAACCCTTCACCAGCTTCGTTGACCTTCTTTGGAAACGCTCCAGGACCCCAATGTCTTTCCTGTAGCGAGGGGCCCAAAACTGAACACAGTAATCCAGGTGCAGCCTTACCCTGCTGGCCACACTGGTGCTGACACAAGCCAGGATGCTGTTGGTCTTCTTGGCCCCCTGGGCACACTGCTGGCTCATTATCAATCCCCCCTCAGGTCCCTCTCTGACTGGCAGCTCTCCAGCCACTCCTCCCCAAGCCTGTAGCGCTGCTGGGGGTTGTTGTGGCTCAAGGGCAGCCCCCGGCATTTGCCCTTATTGAAACTCCCCCAGTTGGGCTCAGCCCATGGCTCCAGCCTGCCCAGGTCTCTCTGCAGAGCCTCCCTACCCTCGAGCAGATCAACACTCCCACCCAGCTGGGTGTCATCTGCAAACTGACTGAGGGTGCACTCCACCCCCTAGTCCAGATCATTGATAAAGATATTAAACAGAACTGGCCCCAGTACTAAGCACTTATGACCAACCACCAACTGGATTTAACCCCATTCACCACCACTGTCTGGGCTTGGCCATCCAGCCAGTTTTTTACCCAGCAAACAGTACACCTGTCCAAGTCACGAGCAACCAGTTTCTCCAGGAGAATGCTGTAGGAAACAGTGTCCAAGGCTTTACCAATGTCTAGGTAGACAACATCCACAGCCTTTCTCTCATCCACTAAGCAGTCACCTTGTAACAGGAGATCAGATTGGTCGGCAGGTTCATAAACCCATGGCTGACTGGGCCTGATCACCTGCTTGTCCTGCACGTGCCGTGTAATGGCACTCAGGATGATCTGCTCCATCTGGCACCAATGTCAGACCGACAGGCCTGTAGTTCCTCACATCCTCATTCTGGCCCTTCTTGTAGGTGGGTGTCACACATGCTAACTTCCAGTCAACTGGGACACACACACACACACACACACACACACACACACCACCACCCCCCCTGGTTAGCCAGAACTGCTGTTAAATCCCATCTTTATGGGATGAACTGGAAGGATAGAGGGTTATAATAACCTACATGAGTTGTTTTATACTTCCTGCGGTTGCCTCATTGGGTTCCCCATGCAAACGTGTCGCTGGGATCATGCCAATCCCACCAGGACCTCAGAAGACACCTCCTGTGGCCTCCACTGATCCACCCAAGGTCACCCCCAGGACCTCTCTCAGCACCCCCAGAAGAGCTCTGCCTGTCACCCAGGGGACACACCAACCCCACCAAAGGTCCTGGGACCTCCTGCTGCCCTGGGGAAGGACTCTGAGGAAGACTCCCACCACCTGGCAGGGACAACCCAGTGTCAGGTCAAAGCATTCAGCTCCTCTCCTCACAGTTCTGCTCCTGAAAAAATGATCCAAATAGGTCAACACCCTTGTGGAATGACTCCCCCTCCTCTTGCTGCCACGCTTCACCCTGCAGGTGACTATTCTGGCTGACAAACAAGCTGCTCTAAAGCCCAGGGCTTCACCCCCTGCCTGCAGATGGGTTTCGGAGCTGTAAGCGGAGACGCGTGGGGATTGAGGTGGCATTTGTTGAGCAAGGCTGCCCTGTCCCGCGGGAGCCGCCAGCTCGCAAGCTGGGCTCAGAGGAGAGGATGAGGGTAGAAACCCAATATCCCTCTTGGCTTAGTTGTGGCTTAATTTAGAGCATGGGGACTCTGCTAGAGTATTTTTCCATTTAAAGCCGAACCTCATTCCCTTTGTCATGCGTGGGGTGAGGGCCCTGCAGCTTGCAGGGCAGTAGCAGCTGCTGGCTGCTGCCGCCAGAGGGGTTGGCAAAGCAGTTTCCTACTTATTCCCCTTTGCCACCATCCTTCTCCCCATTCCACCCACATGAAGGACTGAAATATGTCTCCTCGTGCTTCTCTCCTGCTTTGGAGTCTTGGGGAGGGCATAAGCCACCCACACCCCCAATCTGTGGCTCTAAAATTGCAGCTGTTACAGTAGGATCGGCTTTGACCTGCTGGCTGATCCTCTGCCTCTTGGCCGAGCAGAGTCCAGGGCTGGGAGGGCTTGCCTGTGTTGATACTGTCTATATTTAACCACACTAATGCAACTTAATTCACATTACGGCCAGTGTGGAAAGCTGCACTCTTGCGATGCCTGCTCTTCGCAGGTAGATGCCTCGCAACAGGCTGAAAGGAAAATGATGACAATTCATCAAAGGTCATTTATTCCCAGTGGTTCAGTTGTATTTTTAAAATTGGATGCATCTGTCAGGTGCTTTATGGCTGCTTCATGGAAATGCTTTGCCCTGCTCCAAGGTTGGAAACCACCTTTGGCTCAGTCCAAGTGTTTGGAGGACTCATATTCTCAGCATACATTAGCTAAAAGCTGGCCAAATCCTAACAAGGAGTGTCCATAGCCTCAAATACTTGCAGCAAAATTAACCTTACACTGTTCTTCACAGCTTAACTGTATCCAGCAGCCTGTGCCAGCGGTGCCGAGTGCTGTCACCACTAGCCTGTCATCACCATTAGCTACAATGAGAGACTGAAAAATCTCAGAGCTTATAAAAAAGTGACCTGTGACATGACTTTGCACTAGATGAAGGCTGTCCCAGTGAGAAAATGCTGGGTTACTCACACCACTTCTATCTAGTGAAAAAAGGTAACAATGACTGGCTGCAAACTGAAGCCAGAGGAATTCAAATGAGAATCAAAGCATGGGATTTTAACAGGCAGGTAATTATCCACAAGGACAAACATCCAAAGAAAGCCAGGGGTTGTGGAGGTTTCAGATCAGGTCCAGCTACATCCCTAAAATAATTGTAGCTCAAACAGCACAACAAGCGTGCTGGAGAGATTCTGTGGCTGAGGACCAGTGGTAGGGGTTTTTGAAGGCAGTGAGAAAAATATTTCCAGTTTTTATTCTCTGAGCGATGTGTTGGGGGAGATGGGGCTGCTGCAGCCAGATGAACCAGGGCTGCTGCTGCCAAGATCTGTCTGGGTTTCTTACACTCAGCAACAAAACAACATGCACTGCAAGAAAACTGGTCTCAGAGCTTGAAAACCGGGAAGCAGTTGCTGCAAAAGCACAGAGAGAATTCAAAGGTAGGTCACTCTGTGGAAGTGCAGAGGGAATTTATTTCAAAATTAAGGTGAAAACTGGGAAGACCTGGACAATTGGGCCTGTGTTCAGACCCCTCTACTACTCTGTGATGGGAGACAGACTGCACATTTCCATGAGAAACAGTTACTTACAGGTACGATGTCTCTAAACAAACTTTTATTGTGTCTTAGTTCCTTCTTTGCCAAGGCATCCAATGCTGCTCTGTACATGTTTGTGCAGGAAAAAAAGAGAAAGCTTCAGCGCAACCCCAAACAAGCATATGTTTAAAGAAATGAGTGTTGCTGCAAGTTGAGAAGAAGTTTGCACCATGTGCTAGTGAGCCATATGCGTTCTGTAACATACATCACTCCTAGTTTCTTATCTGTGTTTCATGGGTTGAGTCATAGCCATTTTGCTGCAGAGTGGTACAATCTTCACTGCTTTGTTACAGGACAAGGGAAAAACGCTGACCGTGTATTAGAAAGGATGGCAGGCTGCCTCTCCTGTACTTACATGAAAATATTATTGATTCACACTTCTGTGTAAGCAAAATCAGAACCTCCAGCTGCAAGCTACCAGGCTGAATTTAGCAGCCACCAATTAGCAAAATCTCCACACTTCTTGTCATAGCTCAGGCAGTTTCCCAGTGACCCCCTCACTATTTCAGGTCCTTAAAATATCTGTTGGGGGTGGGCTGATTTCTTCTCTTTGGTTGGCTCACTCTATCCCATGCTACATAGTCATCAGGATGTAGTTGAACAGAAACAAACTGCAATTCATTTGAATGAGACTGTGTCTGTTTCTTGATCCAGGATTTGTGATTCCTCGAGTTGTCAGGAGAAGAGGATTGGGGGTTGCAAGATGCCTTTTCCCTGGATGCTACTGGCAGGGCAAGCAGGAGGAATATGGCAATGAGCTGTTTTGGTCCTGCTCTTTACGAGAGACGCCTGACAGTTTTGCTGTTATAGGCAGCAGAGCAGGGCTCATAAGCACAGGGAGGGTTAACTCTCGGCCAGCACCCTCCTCCATCAGGGACCCTGTGAACTGTTTGAAGAGAGACACCTCTGAACCTAAGCAGGAAAAAGACGGGGATGACACCACCCTCACTGCAGAGTAACTCACTGCAGACTCACCCCTGCTCTGCTCTTTTTCCCTCTGCCTTATCGCAGCAGGAGTGGAGTCAGGATGCAGTCCCTGTTCTGGGAAGGGAGTGGCGCTTCCCCTGTCCACAAACCCACCTGGCACTGGTGGTAGCTGGGGTTAAAGTCTGACAAACTTCACACTCATAGGAGGAGGCTGACAAAGAAGAGCTTTCAAGACTTTCAGTAGAGAAACAAAGCAGTACTATACAAAAATAACTAGCTCTCCATTTGCTTGTAATCCCCAAGGCTAGCTCACTGCTGGCAAGCTGCATCTTAATGCCTTATTAGCTTGCACTTGGTGTTCTCATGCTGCAAGAGAAAAGGACAAGGATGCGAGGGCTTTCGGCATTGCCAAAAGTCCCTCCACTGCTGCAGTGAGGACCTGCCTGTGTTTTGTTAGCATTTCTTCCCAGCGAGAACATGACCTGCCTGATGGATGAACGCAGAGATCCAGAAATAGGGAATTCATAACCTGGGTGACAAGTTCCATTTGGAGTGAGATGAATTTAAGGTAGGTCTGACTGACCGCAGGCTTGATCTGCACAGTCTACCTTCAGTGGAAACTCCAGTGAGTTTCAGAAAACTCTGCTACCAATATGTTCAAGCAAAGAAACTGCTTGGAATGGTGAGTGGAGCCCCCCCCAAATTCACTTGTCACCGGCCAGGTCAGGCCAGGCCAATCCACTCCCTCAGCACTTGAGTACTACCAGGAAAGCCTGAGACAGACAGGTATCAGTGTGCCGATAAAAACAGCTCAGTTTGTTCCTGGCATGACTTTGGAAGGGAACTGGCATAACTTTTGTATGGCAAATTCCTTTATGAGCTGATAAAGGCAGCAGCATATTGAATATCAAGCCCTCTTGAGGAAAATTCTGTTGAAACTCGGAAGGTTTTGCCCAAAATCACACTGCAGAACTGTGGCTTCCTAAACTGCATCTATCTACGGCATGTGCAGCTGCTTGCTAACTCTTACAGACAGGATTTGCTGACATGCAAAACCATCACTCTTTTTGTATTTCATCTCCATTTTTAATCCTCTTCTGAAAATGCTAAAGAAATTATACGATCTGAGGCTGCAAAACTACACTGCCACTGCATTTCAATTCATGGGCATGATGCCTGGGCTCTCTCTCTGCTTTGCAGTCCAAAGAACTATGAATATCTTGCTTAAGTCTTCTCTTCTTTCTGCTGCTGAATGGCCTGTAAAAAGATATCTTTCACTTGCTCCACTGTGTCTTGATACAGTTTAAAGTCTTCCTCTTTGTTTCTCACAGTAGACTGCAAAGCGGCCTTCAGAGCTTCATTCTCATCCAGCTGGGTCACAAGCCTATGAGGAAACAAAAGGAAAACTTTCATGAGAGCTGTGGAGCTTCAAAGCAAATTAGAACAGTGCTTCAGCTCTGGGGAAGAAAACACTGAAACACATGCTCTCTGTAATTTCATGACAGGCATGAGAAAGAGCAGACTTAAAACTTACCCCTTCTCTCTTTGAGATAGAAAAGAGTATTAGATGGCCAAGATACTGTCCAGATCTATTTTGTAAAATATTACAATTTTATTTTCACTAATAAGCTTGCAATTTACATATAAGGAAAGAAAAAGAAAAAAAAAGTTTCTTCCTTGCATGTCTTTTGTGTTGCTTAATATTTGCATTAGCTTATCATTTCTGGGTATAACTACTAGGAAATTTGTGTAAGAATGACATAGACAAACCAGAGGATCTGTGATTTCTACACAGTTTGCTAGGTTTTATCCTCTGAGGAGCAGGTGCAGGTAATATCACTGCTAAAAGGACAGCAATGAATGTTAGCTGTTGTGAATAACACAGCAGGGAGGAAGGGGAACCATACCTTGTGCTCAGCTCCTCTATCTGTGATTCTAGGGGCAACTCGGAGAGCTGGGCTGCAGAGAGCTCCTTCCTATCGCTCCAATTCAAGGGGAGTCCTGAGTGACTCGCAGACTGCTCTGTAGATTCAATCATGAAACAAGAAACCATTTTCACTTGTTAGCACACTGGGTAAATCTCAGGAAATAGTGACTAAATACTAAGGAATCTGGTCAGTTCTATGTATATACATGAAGATACTGTAATTATATAAGACAGGCTTTTATTTTAATCTCCTTTAAGCAAAATTAAAACATGATGAGTTCACATTTCTGGGCTAAATGCAGTAATATGCATGCTATTTAGAGAAGAAAAAAAAATCCAAAATATTCAAGTGGCCAAAACAATAGGTGATAGAAACAGTTGAAAAGGATTATTTTGATATTTATCTTCTCATTGTGTTTCACAATTTTAAGATTATGGCAACTGTTGCTTCCTGAATGCCTGTGATAATGTTTGTGTGTGGCACACGTTGAAACAGCTTTTGTTAAAGCACTTTGATTCTCAGCATAAACACAACACAGGTCAAACACAATAAAATACTTAAGTACTTCAAACTAGGGTTCTAAATCAGGAATGCTTTCCTAATTAAAGGCCTACCCAAAACATTGCTCCTGTGATTACAAGGGGACACAAAAACTTTTTTCAGAGACATAGAGAAAATACAATTTAAATTTACTACTGGGATTGGAAAACCAAAAAAAGGTGACTGACCAGTGAATCCCTACAATGGAAGAAGGCTCAGAGAAGACAGGCAAGGGTGATGTGCTCAAGAAGCTCAGAAAAGAATGTAGAAAGTGACGACAGCTATCGTAGAGGATGCTGAACTTATCTCAACACCAAGGGGACTGGAGGGTGGTCTTTGCTGTAAATAAACAGCTGAATCAGTTGAGTAAATGTAAATGGCCTCCTGTAAAATAAGCAACAGAAAGTACTACCTACCAGCCAGACCAACATGAGGGAAGTGTATATGTGGTTCAGCCCAACATACAGTACAAAAATTTAAAAACCAGCAAAATGAACTTTGCAGAAAACAAAGGGCCTGAGCTGCCTTCAGCTCACATATTCCTTCCCAGCGGCGTTGTGATGGTGAGCATCTAGGCCAGTAACAAGAATCATATTTGTACTGTGATTCAACCGCACGTTGCAATTGCTATATTGTGCTGTCTCACTTTTTCCGAATTGAAATCCCACATAATGTCAAATATCTTTAAATAAGCAAATTCGGTATTCAAACCCTAAATCCCCCTTGTGTAGAATATCTAAAAGAACCTGGTCAGAGAGTATTGGACTATGACAAAAACACATGAGAAGAAAAGGCTATGTTGTATAACCAAGAAAATGCTTTTGATCTTGAGGCTGCATTTCACAGGGCTGAGAAAAACCTGTTGTTACTTACCTATTCTCCTCTGGAATTATTTTTGCTAATTTGAAATTTGAATAAGACAGAAAAAATGTTGAAAAACGAAAAGCATGAATAATTTAAAAACACAACTGGGTTGTTTCTAGCTACTCAGCATCATTATCTACTTCCCTTGAATTGAAGAAACTAGAAACATTAGATTAGCAATTAGATCAGCTCTCTCCAATTTTGCACTTTCAGAAAGAAAAGAAAATATTATGTTAATTAGTGGGTTCTCTAGTCTCTATTTTACATTCAAGCTTTTAATTCCTTCTTATTTCCTCAACTGTCTGGCATGAAAGCATTTAGATAACCTATATGCTCTACTGAAGAGGTATATTACAGACTTGTAGACTTGATTCGTGTACAAACTCCAGAGAGTTTTGGCACATCACAAGGGGCTGATCTCTCTTCAGAGAAGGATGGCAAAATAAATTTTACCTACTCATCTTACGGATTTAGAGGATTCCTTCTTATTAGTCTCACTGCCAATCCTTTTCTACATTTGCTTGTAGTCCTTAAGCAGACAGGACTAATGAACTAAGTATTTAGTAAGAAGGAACCTGTCACACTGCTAACAACAGCCTGTTTCACCAGCAGTCAGACTGGAATGACAGTCTCCTAGATATGAGTTACCAAACTGTTACTACAGCACAACAACTTGAGCTAAAATTCTCAGGACCTGGACAGTTTATCACTGTACCTCTTTGAGGTGGCAAGGGAAATCTAAGTGGAGCACATGTATGATAGCAGAACAACACATCAACACTTCACACTACCAGGTTGTATAAACGTCTGAGCACTCAAAACTTCAGTTAAGTTATCCTCTAGAAGACAGCACCAAAATGCTTCCATGATATTTAAGGCAAGAAGTCAGTAAAAAGTGTGCCACTGAGAGCTGTATTCCCACAGCTCTCACCTGGCTGTTATCTGTCCCTACACACACCCTGATTTCTTCTTCTGGGCATCTGCAGAACCATATGAGGGCTCCAAAGCCTCTCACCTCCAAACCCTCCTGGGAATCACAAAGGGCACCCCATGATACCACCTCTGTGAGGCCCAGGACTGCTCTCTTATCAGGATGAATGTCCTATAGCCTAAGGCCAAAGGCTGCAGCATTTTGCTTAGGTTTCTATTAGCATCTAAGTTTTTCTGCATTACTCTTTCTGCTGCCAGGGTCTTGGTCGATACAGGTAAGACAGCTCTAAAAATCAGAAAAACACATGAGAATGAGTCAGTGCTGACTGGAGCCCTTTCTAAGGACAGAACGGTTCTGCTCTAAGGGATGGATCCATATTTCAGAGAGGAGAAGGTCTGAATGCAGTCCCTATTCAGGATAAAGGCTCCTCTGAATCCTGTTCCTGTATACCTAATTGCCTCTGTAGGCTGGATGGGTGAATGGCAGAGCTTCCCCTGAGGTGTTGAGTACTCTGTAGATGTTACACTGGAGACCCTACTCTGCTGTATGAATCGAGGTCATAGTGAACAACCACAAGCGATTCCTTACATCACAGTCCTGCTCCAGAGAGAACTTACTGTCAAACATGTGTATGACCAAGAGCACTACAATGGGAGATGCAAAGAAATACAATGCAGTGACACTAGTGTTTCTTACCTCAGTCTGACCCCTGCCTAAGGAGAAACAAGACACCAGTGCAGGTGGAAGAGGATGTGATTGCTTGTACAGGTCACAGTGCTCAGTCCAGGTCAGCTCTAAGGTGATGAGGTCGCATTAGCACACACCGCAGCGCTGGATGGAGTCACAATGGAAAGCCATGCCATGCATCTGCTGAGCTGCAGGGCAGTTCCCCTTCGGCCCAAGATCATGTGTTTCGGTGTGGGACAGGCCAAGAGCTCGTACAAGGTCTCTGATGAGGCTTGTGACCTCTTTAATCATCGTAACTCAGCCTGACGGCATCCTAGGATTTGTTACATTGAAATTCCTATTCCTACTGTTCCTATCCTGGCATTTAAAGTCATTTTACTTTATGAAAATACACATAAAAAGGGAAACCACTGGAAAAGTTTCCTTAAGAATATGTGCCATTTTATTGGTTTAGACACTTTACAGGATCAGAGTCCTTTGGCAATAAAAGGATCTGATCAGGGAAATAAAAATTTAACATCCACCATGAATTCTTCTCATTTAACTATGCTAGTGAGGCTTTCATATTTATAGCAGGAGATTATCATGTTCATGGGATAATAAATTACATCAGATCTAATTACTTCATCACCAGTAATAGTTTTTCATAGACACTGACAGGCCTTAAATTGGGATGCATCCTTTAATACTGCTCTTAACCTTCAGGAAGAAGTGCAAAGGGAACACAGCAGTGGGCATGGTAGCAACACAGAGCAGTGTCGAGTTTTTTCTCTAGACTGTCATCCCATGAAAACAACACATCGCAAAAGTCCTGGTCCCACTTCAATCTGTGGTAAAGTCCTTTTGCATTAAGTTGGGCCAGGATTTCACCTTCTGTATTGGTCCACTGGTCTGAGTAGGTCCAAATGGTTGTGTGTAAGGTCAAGCACTTGTGTAGGTTTGATAAGAGTCCAAATGTTGTTGCTATCTATTAACCACAGAGGTGGGAAGAGGGACACAGTTGTAAGTGCTCCACCTCACCTGTTTTGCTCCTCAGAGGAGGTTTCTGTGCACCTGTGTTCCTACCTGGATCCATTTGTAGCTTTCCAAGCTGCTGTTCCAAAACAACACATCGCTGCTGCTCTTTCTGAAGCCTCTTCTCAGCTTTCAAGACTTTATTGCTAGCTTCCTCCACCCTGATAGGCAAAAAAAAAGATAGTTCAGCTTATTTATGTCATGACTATAATGAATGAGGTCATCTTGATACTGAATCCTGCTTTATGCTGCACAGCTCCCAACAGAGGGAAAAGGAGAATTTTCCATGCATTCAAAGGCAGAAATTCCAGTGCAATTGTTCCAGATTATATCCTCCAAATTTGCAAAACAGAATTAACTACTGAGTACAGTTGGAAATAATGGGTTCATTAATGGATGCTGCCTGGATCCCTTAACACTGGCTACTTAAGTGAATTTACCACTCAGATGGGCAGACAAGCTGCAGAATGCTGAGGAGAGATCTTTCATTACGAGAATAATAAAATGCATTTTTTTTAAACACACTGGGAACATTTGGAAGGAAAATAGTTTATAAAAGCACTGCCTAGCATTTAGATGTTTTGTGTCAGTTATCTGCAAGTAAGAAAAGAAACTCGAGGTTGCTTTTTATAAACTTGGCCATTAGACAGCGAGTGGAAAAGAAAGGATGGTTCACTGTAGTACAGAACAGAAGAGCAAAGTGCCTCTCTATTCACTCCACACAACTTCTTAGAAAATTTGATGCGCACCCACAGATGCAGTTGGTGGTGCATCTCAAGTGGGGCAGTGCCTGATACCAAATGACTTAAAGGAGTTCAAAGCTAGAGAGGAACCTAAATACTCAGTGTATTGTATAGTGTAGAATAAAAGAATTTCCTTCTTGACCCCATGGGTGATAACTGATTATGCCCTAAATCAAGAGACTTGATTGGTCTTATTTCCCTCCTAGCTGGCATAACTAAAAAAATATTACAACTATAATAAAATTATGTGACTGTATTAACAATCTAGCTACAGGCAAGAATCTGACCTCCTGTGATAGTGAATTACCATGCTGGTGACATGCTATGAGAAATTATATTTCTCTCAGTGGTTCTGAATTCACTAATCCTTCATTTGAGCAGGTGTTCCCCTAGCATCCACGTTAGACAAACAGCAGAGGAAAAATGACTAGTTGGTTTATATTAAATCATCTTCCAATATGAATAACTTAAACTAAAATGTTCCTCTAGCTCTTCCCCTTTCATCAGCAGGGCCCAATCCTACAAACTATTTAGAACAGAGTATCTCCTGACAGTATATTCTGCTCCGCAGTAAGTGATTGTGAAACACAGTCCTAATTCTGGCAGCTGTTGTAGAAAAGTCCCGCTCACATAACCATTCCCAGTGCTTTTCTCTTGACTTAAGCATTATGTGTGTTACTCGAGCTTTGCTGATGCACACTACAACAGGGGAAGGCAAGAGGAGGAATGCCTGTTTTTTTTACATATATTTATGTTGAAATATGACTGCATGCTATATTATCCTGAGGTCTTGCAAGAGTTATTACACACAATCCCACAAAATTTACTTTACTTGCAGGAGCTCTTGATATATGTGTGATAAGTGGGGAGCTGCTGAATCATCAGTCTATGGTACATTTTACAAGCAACTGTGCATTTCATTGACTCCATGTTCTTCATTATCCCATATTCGTGATGGCCCCATTTCAGCTATCACTCACACCTCCATCCTTTTCTAATTGCATAGCTCTATTAAAGTCACAGGACTTACAAACATGAGTGAAATTCCCCCAGTGCGTATTTGCAGGATTTAATCCTTAAAAGCACAGGGGATGACACCTTTACCACAGTTACAAAAAAATGTGGTTTTATGACTGCGATTAATTGTACAGGACAGAAGTTAGACAAGTGAGAAATGATAATTAGTGTAAAATAAAGCAAGCAAGCAAATAGTCCCTACTGTATTCAAAAAGCACACAGACAAAAGTATATTTTCCTGCAATCTGGAATAAAAATTTGGGAACCAAATCATCATAGAATCACAGGATGGTTTGGGTTGGAAGGGACCTTAAAGATCATCCAGTTCCAACCCCCCTGCCCTTGGCAGGGACACCTTCCCCTAGCCCAGGTTGCCCAAAGCCCCGTCCAACCTGGCCTTGAACCCTTCCAGGGAGGGGGCAGCCACAGCTGCTCTGGGCAACCTGTGCCAGTGTCCCACCACCCTCACAGGGAAGAATTTCTTCCTAATATCTGATCTAAATCTCCCTTCTTCCAGTTTAAAACCGTTACCTCTCATCCTATCCCTACACTCTCCAATCAAGAGTCCCTCCCCCCTTTCCTGCAGCCCCTTTCAGCCCTGGGAGGCCGCTCTAAGGTCTCCCCGGAGCCTTCTCTTCTCCAGCTGAACCCCCCAACTCTCTCAGCCTGTCCTCCAGGGGGGTGCTCCATATACATTCTCTAACTGTGAAATAAAAAAAGCAGTAGATAAAAGTTATCTAAAGAGAAAAGACTTTGTTTCCCCTGCCCTAAAACATAGCTGGCTTTTAACATAATCTTAAATTGAACTGAATAATAGAAAAAAAAATCACCACCATGCTTCAGTTAAACCAGAAGAAATTAATTTAAAAGAGGATACAGTGAAACTTAAAAGAATGTGAAAAGCTTTTGGAACAGAAGTCAGATTATAGCTATAATTACAGTATTTACTACCGATTAATAATATTGCTGCCTAAATAACACCACACATATAAATACATGAATTATAGTATTATGTAGGTGTAGCAAGCTTGAAGATGACTCCATTTTTTCTGTCCTTTGTTCTAAAAGAATAATAAAAAAAAATGAATCATCAACTAGGCAGGGAAATCGAGCAGAAAAAATTTAAAAGCCCCTATTTAAGGAAAGGCTCACACTGGCAGTGTATGGCGTACTACACTGCGTGCTACAGACTCTCACGCGTCTCAAGCACTCCTTAATCGCAGCATCCCACAAAGGATACTGGCAGAATCACCCGCTACCTTTTCTGCAGCACAGTGACCAGTTCCAGGAGCCTGTCTCTTTCCACTTCAGCAGCCTGGCAGAGAGCCTTGTGCTCTGTGATCTGTGTCTGCAGCACTTTCAAATCCGGGCTGTCAGTGCCAGCAACCCTAAAAGCAACAGAAGCATAGAGGGTCTGTTTCCCATTTCACAAATGAAAGAAATGAAACAAAGACAGGATTTGAAAAACATATCAAAATACACTTGTCTGAACACTAAGCCAGAATGCAGAGCCAGGCTCACTATCTCCCCCCAGCAGCAATCTCTATACTGCAATAAACGGAACAGAAATATTTAGAAATAAAGTGTGAGTTTCATTAGAAAGGTCTTTTCCATCACAAGCATGCTTTCCCTTCCCATCACCCCTGAAAACAAACTTCTACCTCTGACAATTCACGATCACTGACTCTCTTCTCATTGCTGCTGCCAAAGTAAAAAAAAAAATGTGTATGTGGATTCTCCGAAGTGCTATGCTAAGCTATTAAATGGTATGCTATTGATTTTCTCCCACTGAAATGCTTCAGGCAGCATTAGTACAATGGCCTTTCTTGTGCCTAATATGTGATGAAAGGAAGGGGCAGTTTTCCCATTATTACATACTTCATTACTTCCCCAACCTCTCCACAGAGGAGTATTCAGGAATATCTTCTTTAGAGCAAAATGCAGAAGAAATCTTCATGGTTGGGGGTCAAAAGGGAAAAATGGGATTTATAGGGTGTAAAACTAGCAATCAATTAAAAAATTAACATAGCATGAAGACGCTAGAGCCTGTGTTAGAGCTCTGTCACAGTATCAGGTAGGAAGGACGGTGAAAGCAGCTCTTTGTTACAGAAACAAGGCAGATGAGGATAAGGCTTGCCAGCAGCATGCGGAGCATGGCAGGAAACTTCCCTTGTTTATGATGTTTATATACATTCCTTCCAGGTGTGATGTTATTACTGAAAAAGGAAGGCTCAGCAGCTGCCAACTCTACAAGTGTATGACCCATCTTGGACACCTTGCTGAGAGGAAGAAATCTTTGTTAGGCACTGAGCAGAAGGCAGTCCTCCAAGAATTCCAGTCATCTTCCAACGTCTGGTTACTGCTGCCTCGTAGGGCAAAGACTCCCAGAGCCTCCTAAGAGGGTATCACACAGGCTCTGCATAGCTCAGCTTGCTCCCTGACTCCGAAACATGCTGCAAAAATACCTTGTGTCTCCAGTGTACAACAACTACAGCTCAGTGTTTGATCTCTGCGCTTCTGGGGATATTTTGCTGACACTCCAGACCAGCACCGTGGAGCGCCAGAGTTGCCACACAGAAACTCCAGAGCAGGAATAGCTCTTGAGCCTGCTTGGCTCAATAGGAGCATGCAGCCACACAAGCAGCCACTGCTGCTCTGTTTCCTTGCAGGCACTGCCCTGAGCACTCTCATCTTACACCTTCACCCCCCCGGGTGAGAGACAAGCACAGGGTAATGTGCTTGTTTGATGGTGTTTGCATGTTGCATGCTTTCATAACCAACAGAACCCCTGTTCTGCAACAAGGTGCACATTTCCAAATGCCCTTTAAAAATATACTTCACATAGTTTTCTGAATCATTCTACTTTGTGGACGCCCTCAGGAAGATCTGTCAGGCTTGTAAGAGGAGGAGTCACTGAAAACACTAGAGTATTACTTCCAGCCTGAATGAGTTTTATGCATAATGATATGTGTGCTTGGGACATAAAATTCTAGTGTGTTTGTTTTCCAAATTTGAGCTCAGCTACCTAAAGGCAAGTCCCTGTAGACTTAGCCCATGTTTCCCTGTTTTTAGGCTGAAGCTAACAGATGATAAAGCCTTAATATTGTGGAACAGGTAGAGCTGCCTTCTAGGCTAGGAGTGCTTAATCCTAAAAATCAAGTTAAGGCTGATAATGACAGAAGTGGCCCAGTCTAACAATGTGGATTTTTACTTCAACACCTCCAAGGGGCTTTACTTCCTATTTATAGCATTTTTCATTTCATCTTTCCTGATAGGAAAAGATGATTCACTGAAGTAAAATGGAATAGAGAGTTCATCAGCATATTAAAGTTAGCGGAATGAGTGAGCCCTGCTGACCAAGTTATTAATGGCTCTTGCAGTTTTCAGACTCATTCGGTGCCCAGCTGACATGTCAGCTATTTTCATGGTAGCCATGCACACAAGCAATAAATTACACATTACACTTAGTGGTTTCTACAAAGCCATTACCCAACCTCATTTTCCTGCTTGCTTTCCTGCTTACCATCAGCAGACATATGAAGTAAAAAACTGGATAAAATATAGATTTGCTCCACAACAGCACAACTTCTGCAGTTAGAAGTGTGAGAATAGTCAGTCACAAGGGTATAACGAGATGTGGCAACTTCCAAATTAAGGATGTTTTAACTCTAACTCAGAAACATTGAGAAGAACTTTTCTTAAATTTTGTAGATTTTTTACCTGCAGCCTAAGAAAATACTTAGACTCAGGGATATATCTAACAATTTAAAAGCCAAATTTAATGTCTAAAGTAATGTTGTAGGTGAGTTAAAACTACATAGAAGAAATCAGTTGAAACTTTAACTTGATGAGAAATTTCCTCCTTCCTCAGAAGACCAGTCTCAACTTCTTATTGTCTATTAAACCATGAACTCTTTAGCAACAAAACCAGCATTTAACAGGAAAGGATGTAACTTGCTCTGGTATTATGGTGCCTTTACACAGCCAGAGTGACCCAGAGTTACAAGAATCAGATTTACTGCTGTTTTAAGATCAGTGTAATTTACATGGTCCTCAGTGAGGCTTTAAAAAGGGTGTTTGTTAAGAACAAATGATGTGGTGTGTTTTCAACATTTCTGCAAGGAAATCCTACTCAAAACGTATTTATTGATTTAAATAATGCACCGGTGAATCAGTGCTTGCCTAAAATGGCATTTTGTATTAATTCCCCACCCTACTCTCAGAAGTCTGCTCATTAGAAGCCCTGTTTCTTATAAGAGAGAATTACAGGCACTTAAGCTAACCACATAAACATTATCTGAGCTGGAGAAAGAAAATTAGCTGCACTACCATTGTGCCAGAAGTAGCAATGTCTGCAAGTCTGCATATCTTTCTCTGCTTCAGGACAAAAGTCCAAGAGATAACGTGATTAGAGATTCCCATATACTGTAAACAGGCTTTCCACAGCTTGGCACACAGCACTTGTGGTTTGATACAATTGTCTGGGAAAACCATGCTTCTGAATAACTCACAAGAATTTTACGCATTGATGTTAGTGTTGTCTTACCAAGCAGATCCAATCTTTCCAACCTGATTGCTGCCTGATGTTAGAGGCTTAAACAGAGTAAAACCTGGATCTTCCAAATGCTGAGAAGATGGTTTATCAGCAGCTCCTGAACTGTCCCCCTGATGGGCAGATTTCTCCTGTTAATGTTGGAGCAGGTTATAAAACCAATTACACAATTCAAAGGAAAATAGCTGCATCAAAGCCTAATCAGCAGCTTATCAGTAATGCTACAAGCATGCCAGAACTTTTGATTTACCCGACCTTCTCAGAAACTTTTCTTCAGTTTCTATCCATCGCAGGGTGGAAACAAAGCAAAAGTCAGTAAAAAGTGCAGTTTCATATGAAATAATAGGGTGCAAAGAGTGTCACTAGAGAATCCACAGTGCAGCACCACAACTACCAGTACCAGCAAGGTTGGTCTGTGTCCCTAACCCAAGTTTTATCTTGGAATCAATGCTCTAGTGCCCATGACTGATTCACAGTCTCACCATAACCACATGAGGGTTTTATATCAAAGGAAATTGGATGTCTAAATACTCTAACAAAGCCTGACTGTAAGATACCAGACCACAGGAGAAGCCTTTGGCAGGTTAGTGGACTGCCTCTCAACAATGTACTCTGGCCATAGTACCACCCTGCCTCTGTCAGTTTACAACACTAGACCATAGAAGTTGAAAACTTTTTTAACATATTAGTCCATAAGGGGCCAACTTTCCCAGTTCTTTCATCTGTACAATGAAATTCCCATACGTCCTATCAATAGCTTGGAGATCTGAGGGACAGGAAGGTTTTGAAGTAGTTTACAGGGAGAGATGAGAATAACTTACTGGGGTCCCATCACTCCATGAAGAGATGTAGCTGGGTACCATGGCAGCCTACTGGTGTTGGCCTCATCTATGTTGGCTTGCTTGCCTCCTTCAGCAGCCAAGGATGCTGAATACTGATAAGTCCCTTTTGCAGCCCAGCCCAGCCCTTGCTATTGGCCATATGGCACAGTCTTGGCACAAAGCCACATGTGGATGTGACTGGTATTTCTATGTTTTTTGTTGCTTAAACAGCTTGAAGAGAAGTTACATAGAAACAGGAAAGAAATTTAAGAGTCACACGAGAGAATTCTTGCTTTATCATTCCATCGGGAGAGACTGTCATTAGGGCAGGTATTGAAGTCTCAAGCTAGCAATCATCTCAAAGAGCAAGAGAAAAGAAAGTGGAAGAGCAGATCTAAAATGATTACAAAGGGTGCTCCTCTAGCTAATTTCTTCTGTCTACCTGAAGTGTGAGTTGCTCAATCTCCTCTTCCAGCTCTTTAACCTTTGCTTCTCGTTCAATCACCATCTGTCTGAGCTGCTCTATAAGGCAGTTTTGTTTCGGAACCTCACTATACAAGAGCTGCCCTAACATCTGCTGGGACTCCTTGTTCTTCTCATCCTTCTGGCTCAGGTCCTTTAAAATCTCCTGCATTTGCTTCTGTTGGATCTGATAAAATAGAAACAATGAGTGAGACCTTCACATTTGTACACAATGATTATTAAGTCTCCCTTAATAAACACCCATTTAGGTATGCTAGGGCAAGCCACTGTCCTGCCAAACCCATTCCTTGAGGTAAGCCCACAGATATCACTAGCGCTACTCCAAGAATTTGATCTTTTATGTTTTAAGTATGAGATCACCTTGTCTTGTTCTCAGCATTTATCCCTTGAAAGGACTGCACAGCACATGTGCTTGCAATGCAGCTGAGTAAGGACAGTCTGTCCCCACTGGTCCCTGTGCATCATATCAAGACTACAGCAACTGGATGGTGCAAGTAGAAAAGACCTGAGCAACTGAAAGATTCAGTTTGCTGGCAGCTTTGCTCCTGAGTGTAACAGAAAAGAGACCAAAACCGGCTGGCCTTTGACAAAGAAGGTGACTTTCATAAACTGGATAAAAGTAAAGATTTCAGTTTGCTTTTGTGTGAAATTAGAACATGATCAGATTGTGTGATAGTGACATTAAAAGATGAGGGTTGTATGAGACAACAGCTATGAGGCTAGGCTGTTTTACCAGTGGGCTTTGGAGTTTTTCTCACACTGATGAATCAAATATTTGTTGGACAGTTCGTTGTCAATCCAACAAACTGCAAGTAAGGTGCTTCTTTGATGTAAGGGATAAAACAAGTTAACCATTCCTTCCCAAATAAACTTGCACCTTTCCATAATAATTTTAGTGAGAACGCTGAGACTTAGCAAAAGTCACAACTGTTATTTGGCTCCTCTGCAATCTACTTAGTCTGCTGGTCGGCACCCATATTCCCTATGCAGAAAGGTGAATGCCAGCTTAGTCATAAGCATGTCTTAGCTAAAACCTATGTACAGAAGCAAGGAAATGCAAGTGATTTGAAACTCAGGAGGAGCTGGATCAGGAAACACAGAACTAACCCTACTAAGAAGGGGCATATTTTCTAATTTTTTTTTTTTTTTTTTACTATTGTAATTGGGTAAGACTAGGCAAAAGGATCCTGCAAGACCATGGCAGCAGCCATTTATTTTAGCATAACTGCATCCTGAGTCTCTGCTAATAGTCTTGGTTTTGAAGGGGCCAAACCCTCTCAGCTCCAGCTATTTCAGGTGAACACGCACATGGTTTAAGTATTCATGATTCAGCTTGTGTGTTGTGGGCTGTGTAACACAAGAAATGAAAATGAAAGATTGGGGGCATTCTAAGGAAAAAAACCTACCAATGGAGCTGAAAGCAGAACACTCTCCAGCCTCATGGGTCAGGAATGAAGCCCTTCCTCTACCTACTAGACAATCCTATTTCAACTCTTCTGCAAAACATTTCTTCCCATATTTGCAGCTTAGAGCCACTTGACTGCATCTGTGTCACGGCTGGTGCTTGTCTTGCAGTCTTTACATGACCTGACCCAAAATGATGGGCTTTAGCTGACTAGGAAACTTCTGGTTGTCACAGTTGGATTCATCAGGCCCCTGTATACCCTGTCTGTGTCACTGTGTAATTAAATGACATCATGTTTCATCACTTAACGAAAAAGGCCTGATCTGCAGGGGCTGGGACCAACAGTAAGAGTCAGACCATACCAGCAAGGCATCTATGAGCTCATCGTCGTGTTTTCCTTTCTCCAGCAAGGTTATGATCTGTTCCTTCAGAATTTTCACTTCACTGCACAAGATTTTGTTCCTGGCTTTTGATGCATCAAGTTTTTTTTTCACTTCCTCATGACTTTTTTGGAGAGAATCATATTCCCCAGCGAGTTTCTGCAGTGATGCAAACACATCATAGGAAATTACAGTTACAGCCTATCACCAAGCCCCTGGTGCTTTGGTGAGCTAAAGGAATCACACACTGCCTGGTAGAACCTAAAAAATGGAACTGACATACTGTATCATTCCCGAGTAAGTAAAAATTATAAATGCTACTACTCACTGCCTACCTGCTAGCATCAGAAAAAGGTCTGTCTGCTCAGGAATACAAGTGGACCAGGCTGACCCAGTATGTGCCAGGAGGCAAATGATAATTTTGTGTTAAAAAGCTTAATTCTCTATGCTCCTGCTTTTTTATATGCCTCACCATTCTCCATGGAGGAACTCTCTTCCTTCCAGATACAGGGTGGTGATGCCATACTACCTGCTAGAAGCTGTCCTTGGCATATGCTCCCCCTGAGCCATGCCTTCACCTAGATGAAACTGCTAGAGCATGCTAGCAGTTAAGTAGTAATGGATAAGTGCAGGGGAAGTTACTGTGAATGGAGCCTGAAACACAAGGCAGAAGTGCATTATAGTCACTGAGAAAAGCCTTCCCTGTGATGTGTGCCTGTAGCTATAAATCTTCTCTTTCATTCTCACAGCCAAGACTGAAAGGTTTGGATCACCCCGTTGCTCATTCTGTTGCACAACTAAATGGTGGTGGGAAGAGCAGCAGCAGAGCTCTGGGGTCATGCCAGGTGGCCTCTACAGAAGCAAATACAGGGAAGGAGCACAGGGAGATGTGCTTTGCTAACCAGAATATATGTAGCTGACCCCCACTACCCATATTTCTCGTGGACACAGGCCTACATATCCTTAAGGGTTTACTACATTTGCCACTAGCTATAGCCTCCCTCAACCCCTAAACACTGGATGCCTGTTTATTTTTGTAGCAACTACGTGTGATATATAGATGGAGGGTAAGACCCATTTTCAGTATGAGCGGAATGCTTATACTGCATGAAGCATGCACATCTGGGGCCACAGGATGAGAGGGATGCTACAGAGCTTGGATGTAGCTGTAGCAGAGTTTCTTTCTGCATGTAACTTCAGTATAAAGCCAGTACCAGCTTCACTGCAACCCAGGGCCTCTCTCCCTCTTTCCAACATCACCTATCAGGTACAGTTGTCAGGTAGCCACATTTCAGGCCAAGTGGATGTATCTGACACATGAATCATGCAGCAGAGAAGACCATGTCTTGTAATGCAGAAGTACGTCTGGCCACGTAACAGTGCAATACAGACAACAAGCATGGAAGCCTTTTGCTCAGTTTGTGAAGTGTGGCAGAACTTCCTCCAGCAGATCAGGTGGTTTCTGAAATGGTCTTTGGGTAGGGTGTAACATACACCCAGAAGGTAAGGCAAGTTACTACACACTATATGACCAAACAGGACTCTCTCAGCTCACAGGTTTTTACCCCCAAGGTTTCTTTCTTTTCTTTTTCCAAGCTGCGAATCTTCAACAAGTTCTTCTCTTGGGCTGACAACTTCCTTGGATCAGTAAATGCCAGCAATTCCTCATCAGTCTCAGTCAGTGATGTTCTGGTCTTGTTTTGGCTCAACTGATTCTCCAGCTCTCGAACCTAGGGGACAATAATGACAACTCATCCAGAGTCTTTACCAGGAATACAGTGGCCCAGCATCAAAGAGGACCAAAGTGTCCAGCATCAGAGGAGCTCAGAGTGCAGCATCATACTTCTTCTTGACATCATTGTGGTTAACTAATAGAGAGCAGTGTCCTTTCAGATTTAAATTTGTTAGCTACTCACAGACATGTAGATATCTAGGGCATCTGTGCAGGGAGGAAATATGACACCAGACCTACAGAAGACTCAGGACACATGGGAGATCTGTGCCTTATTGGAGCCACATGTGGAGGCCAGGCAGACACTCCAAAGCATCTTGAATGCCTCTAAACACACATATGAACAACAGAGCAGTGCCTTAGATCTCCTCTGGAAGGGCAGACACCCACTCACACATACACATTTTAGCATCTCAGTCTTCAGCAGAATCACCATCTAGGATGTACACAATCAAAGGCACTAGCCTGAACACAGGTAGCGAGCGCTGGTTTAGAAGCACTGGGATACTGGAGACACGTTATGATGCAGGATCTACAAGACATCCATACTCCTCTGGAAAGATGACCAGAGGTCAGAGGGATACCCTACGGTGTCTCGGCTGGCATTAGACACCAATGTGTCATCAAGTGAACTCAGTCCCCACATCTCAGCTATTCACTACAGACTTCTTTTATAGTAAGTAGAAGGAAATGGGCACTGCTACAGCACAGTTCCTCTGCCCTGTTCTGGAGGTGTCTTCTAAGATGCACCTACCTCACTTTTGATCCAGTGACTGTATTTACAAGGTCCCCACTGACTACAGAAGGGGCCTAAGGAGACTGGTTCAGGAAGAAATTTCTGCATTAGAGTACAGTACATACCATCTTCAGATGAATTCCAGTCAGGGGGTCTAACTGAAGGAAAATGTAGTTTGTTCAAGGGAAAGTAGAGGTTAACAATTTCAGTCAATCAGGGTGCAAAAATTACAATTTGTTGGCATATAATTAAACTGCAGAAAAATGGGAAAAATATGTATCAAATTGCCTGAAAGAAGTTTTACTTAAGATACAGACAAAACTGTCTCCCTGTCTCAAGCTGACGTTTCAGATAGACCGTGCCCTTCAGAAGATATGAGAGTTAAAATTTCTACTGAAGTTCCTGGGGGAACAACTTGAAAATCTTATCTGGCCTCAATTCTTCCCACCTGACTTTAGGCACTGAACAAAGGTGTCTAAGTCAGAGCACAGGCACTGACAGGGCTCCTTCTGTACTCAGTGGAGACAGGCACCTTCAGAACATCCTGGGATTTTAACTAGGCTGCCAGAGCTCTCCAAGGCCACTGAACTCTCTCCTTTGACACAGATGCAAAAGACTCCCAGCTTAAATACTGAAATTTGTATGTTTGGAATTGACTAATCAATACAGTTTGCAAAAAAATCTGAAAGACCCTGCACACATCAACACATATTTAAAATTTAACACCGCACACACAAACATACCAAAAAACTATTAGAAAAGTTACCATACAGTGTTTTATTCTAACAATTGCTTTCTTCAACAGAGAAAAGACTGGCTGTGTATGTGCAGTAAACACTGTTTCTACTGGGACATGCCTTATAAGCAGGTATAGATGTTAAGAATTACTTACTGAAGAACTAACAGTATCCTTAACTCAAACTGACATAACACCTCTACGTAGAAAGCACACCCCAGCACCCAGCTTACACGGCACCATGCAGGGTCTTAACTCACCTTGCTTTGGAGAACAAGAATTTGCTGGGCTCGTCCACGCCAGCTGCCAGAATTCATCAAGAGACTCTGAATATTCACATCTTCACCAACTTCATTTGCTAAAAGCTATGAAAAAGGGATTAACATCAACAGTAAGGCTAGGCTTAAATACATGTATTGGGAAGAGGGGAAAAAAAGCTGCTCTCTAGCAGTAAACACAAAACGCTGGATGGTACAGTTACATACTGTATTAAATATCCCATTTCAGATGGGATTTCAGCTCTTTCAGATCATTATTACAATACAGATTGTTGGTGGGTAGGAGAAGTTTGGCTAACATGAATGGTTTTACTTGCTGAGGTAGGTAATTCAGTATTTTCATAAGTTCGAGTATTAGTCTTTGTTTTTTAAAAAATGCGAATCTGTGTTTTGCTGCCTGTCTGGAGAGTGTCAAACTGTACTATCTAACTATATAGCTGGGTGTCAAACTGTGCTACTTTTGTAAAAGGATTTCTAAGAATTACTAATGGTTTTCAATATACACAATTGTTTTTGATATAATGAATACTAATCAGAACTAAACAGGAACAGAGTATTGTCTTAATATAAACCCTTGCAATCAGGAATTGAGCCAATCTCTCTTGCATAATTCCAAGACAGTCACATTAATGAGGGCTAAACTTAGTATGAAAAGCGTTTAAATTATTTATAAAAAGGTCAGCAGAGTCCTATTTTTAGGACTATATTCTCTACTCTGATCTGCATTGCAGGTCTCTTACGCAAAGTAATGAAACCAAAGGAAAGAGAGCACATAGTAACGCATTAAAATCCATCATGAATCAAAGAGGAAAAGGTTACTCTGGATGTCACTCCAACAAATTGTTTAAATATGTGCTTTAGTTCAAGTGTGGTCTTTAATCCCATTGACTTCCATGGGACTGAAGCCTACATTAAAAGTAAATACATAATTAAATGTTTTGGAAAGGAGGAATGGGCCTGAATGTATGCTTCAAATCAATCATAAACCTATTTTGCTGAACTGGGACTTTCAAACCTTAAAGAATCTGTACCCATCACAGTAGTAGAAATAGTGGATACAGTCATCCAGCTCTGGTGGCAAAACATGAAACCTGTGTGTCAATGTGCCTATCTTTCCAAAGCAACCACTATACCCGTGTCTTTTCTTACCTACTTAAGAGTTCATTGGAATACTTCATGGAGGCTAATCAAAGCTCAAAAGAAAAGAAGCATCCTGATTTCACAAGAATATACCTCTTGCACAGGATACCAGCCACAGACTGCACCCTGCAACAGTACCTTTTGGGTCATCTTTAGTTCCTGTTTTGCAAATTGGAGTTGGTTACGATACTCCACCACTTTAAAGTTGGCTGTGGTTAATTTTTCTTGCAACGCTTTCACCTTTGGACTTTCAGCCTTTGAAGAAAAGAATGTACTTGGTAAGAACAGAATTGTCAGGGAAAAATTGAAGTGATTAAGATCCACAGATCCATCAGGATCACCGAATCTTTTTTCCCCAGACCCATGCAAATGCCTTCCCTAATTTTTGGGGTCATAGAGAAGGTACAAACAGAGCAATTTGGTTACAAAACTAGTGACAGGGATACATCCTTGTCATAAAAAAACCCAAACAAGACTGCACAATAGGAGAGACCTAAGTATCAGCTTCTGATTTCCTGTTGTCAATTACAGTTCATACCAAGTTTCCTTCTATCATCTTCAGAGTTGATTTCTTGATTCCTGCATCACTGCCATCAAGAGAATGTATTTTTTCTACAGCTGTCTGTAGCTGGAAAAAAAACCGCATTGTTACTATAGAATGAATACAGTGAAGAGCATACCTCCATGAATTATTAATTAGCAAAAAGCTACAATAGCAGTTTTGATGATCTTGGATGTTTATTTACTCTAGAAAAAAAAATTACTTCATGTTCCTTTGTTTTTAAACACAATCAGTAGGAAAGCACACAATTTTTTTCCCAAAGAAGCATGTGTTATTTTACTGTGGAATAACTTCAGTGAAAATGTCTCTGAACTTGCTGAGATGAGACCAGTTATCAAGTATGGAAACTTCTGGGGGATTTTATCACCATAGGTTCATAAAATAAGTGTTTGTATACATAAATGCAAATCCAGTTCAGTACAGATCAGGATGCTGTCTCTAGATTCTGAATGCCACTTTTTGAGAAAATCATAGGATACTTCATAAAAAGCACATAGTTCTACTCACCAGAGAAATTTAAGAGAAATGACTACCTAATGACCTATAGTGTAGATTTAATAAGGCTTTTTCTTTACCTGGTAGCTGTGAGGTAGCATTTCTCAACCCATGAAGAATGCCTCCTATTGCTTGCCACAGCAAAGGAAGGCAGACATACAGTCCCTCCTGCTCTGAATCATGTCCTATGTTGAGGTTGCTAAGACTTCTTACTGGACAGGAATGCAATGAATTTGGAGCTGGTGAGGCCAGGAATTGTTGCTTTAAAGGGCTGAGACTTCATTCTTTGAGGTGGGTGGAAGATCTTGATTATTTGCCTGAATAAAAGAAGGCTCTAAGGAATAGCTTCTTCATTAAAGTGGTATCTGGGGAAACAGAGCGCAACTCAGAGCCAGCTCTAGTGTTACCCCTTCTCTGCAAATAAACCAATGGTTAGGTCATCCCTTCAGTTCATAAAGTCTTTTAGTCAACGGACTGAGAATGAGAAATTTCAGCTGGTGTTGGCAGCTGATAGGTCAAGTTCTAGGGAAATTTTCTGCAAACATTCATTTGCAGTCTTTGTTTACATGTGATTTTGCTCAGTTGCGCAGTGGCTGTACCTTCCATTTTCTTTGTGGGAACATAGTCATGTTAAAACACTTATGATTTACATATTTTTTTTAGTTTTCATACAAGCAAAGAACAAACAATTCTGTAAAATAAGTGTTTTCCACTGGTGAAAGTACGTATTGCAATGTATTTGTAAGGCACCATCACCACAATTCATTGTTTAAGGCATCTAAAAGTAGGCATACGGGGTGAGACTCAACCTACAAAGTAACACGTTCCTTGTTTTCAGCATGGGTGTCTCTGTAAAGAATGCTGTCTAGTCAATACAATCAGAGAAGCATAGTCTTCGGCTCACCCTACTGTAGACACCTACATTACATCAAGTAGATGGACTGACTGTAGTCTTGGTTTTGTTGCCCACCCACAGCTGTCTGGTCCCTTTTGAGGCATCCGAGGGTATCCAGCAGGTCCAGCTGCTGCACCAGGACTGCCAGTCTAGTCACGTCTAACAGCCCTTCAGGGATCTCTAAGAGGTCAAGCAACATCTTTATTGATGATCTGGACAAGGGGATCGAGTGCCCCCTCAGTCAGTTTGCAGATGACACCCAGCTGGGTGGGAGTGTTGATCTGCTCGAGGGTAGGGAGGCTCTGCAGAGAGACCTGGGCAGGCTGGAGCCATGGGCTGAGCCCAACTGGGGGAGTTTCCATAAGGGCAAATGCCGGGGGCTGCCCTTGAGCCACAACAACCCCCAGCAGCGCTACAGGCTTGGGGAGGAGTGGCTGGAGAGCTGCCAGTCAGAGAGGGACCTGAGGGGGGATTGATAATGAGCCAGCAGTGTGCCCAGAGGGCCAAGGAGGCCAATGGCATCCTGGCTTGTGTCAGCACCAGCGTGGCCAGCAGGGACAGGGAAGGGATCTGAGCCCTGTGCTCGGCCCTGGTGATGCTGCCCCTCAATGAGTGGGTTCAGTTTTGGGCCCCTCACCCCAAAAAGGCCATTGAATGACTCGAGCGTGTCCAGAGAAGGGCAACGGAGCTGGGGCAGGGTCTGGAGCACAGGTCTGCTGGGGAGCGGCTGGGGGAACTGGGGGGGTTCAGTCTGGAGAAGAGGAGGCTGAGGGGAGACCTCCTGGCCCTCTGCAACTCCCTGACAGGAGGGTGCAGAGAGGGGGGATGAGTCTCTTGAGCCAAGGACCCAGCGCCAGGCCCAGAGGGAACGGCCTCAAGCTGCGCCAGGGCAGGGTTAGGCTGGCTCTGAGGAAAGATTTCTTTGCAGAAGGGGCTGTTGGGTGTTGGAACGGGCTGCCCAGGGCAGGGGGGGAGTCCCCATCCCTGGAGATGTTTGAGAGTCAGGTCGACATAGCCCTTAAGGATATGGTGTAGTTGGGAACTGTTAATGTTGGGTTGATGGTTGGACTGGATGATCTTCAAGGTCTTTTCCAACCTAGACCGTTCTGTGATCTCAGACTGTTCTTTTATGCTTATGCGTGGGCAACTGAATTGCACTTTAGCTGTCTTGGTCCTTTGTACAGTCATTGGAAAAAGATAAGTGTGTCTAGAGAGTGACCCAGCTTAGTGTAAGAGTTACTACAGAGATGCAAATCACTGCAGGTTCCTGAGACAGCTTTTCTCTTTCACCACTCAACATTTTTCATAGATACCTCCCACTGTCAAACATTGCTTTAATTTTATGCATCTTTTACATCTTCATATAGTTCTACTGAACAAGTACAATCCACAAACTCAGCCAGTGACCATTAGTTTAGAGAAGAGCCACGCCAAATGAGGTTGTAAGAAAATACAGACCATTGACCAGGGCACGGTTTCAGTGGGGTTCACGCTGTGGTTGGTCTTTACCTCATCTGAAACAGGTTGCTGTGTTCCGTTTTGATTTTGATGGTGCTGGTGTCTAAGGACAGCTCAAATCACATCCAAAGTGTCCATCTGTGCTTTGACCATCAATTATTGTTTCTTGAAAATTTCTGTTCTCTTTGAGCTCCATTTCCTTTCCTGAAATGTCTGTGGTCCTTTCTTTTGGGTCAATATCTAACAATATTTTAAGTTTCTGTTTGAATAACGGTCATTACACCTCTGCAGTAAGGGATTACAAGCAAGTTGATTCCTCTTGAAATTACTCTCAGCTTGCTCCCTTACTTGTGTGAATTTGTGGGTCCCCAGTTACACTTGAGATTTCTTAGCCAGCCTGACAACTGCTTGACAAGACCCGTCTGACCAGAACACTCTGGATTTATGCAGGAGTTTTCAAAATTTTAATGTGCCATTTCTTGATCTTTCAGGTAACTAGAGTATAATTCAGACAGATGCATGATTCATGATAATAAGTGATTGTAAAAGATAGAGTCAAAATGCATTTGTCAGCATGATAAACATTACTGAATCATTTAAATGATATCTTCTAAGGAAACAAAGTGCAGACAAAAGCATTAAAAGTTATCCAAAATTTTACCAGTGTTGTGTAAGGAAGAGAACTAGTAGCCAGTGAACAAAGTAAACATTGATATCGGGGCATCTAATTTTCATTTCAATAGTCACCAGAGTAAAATTATTCCTGTGAAAGTTTAGCACATATAAAAAATTCATACTAAACCAGAAAAATTAATTCACCTACAAGAATATTCACCTACAAGAATATTTGCTATCTTATGTGATATAGAACTGTGTAAGTACTTATGCCAGAAAACAGCTTTTATTATTTGGATGAATAAAGCTTAGAAGAATAGAGGAATAGAATTCTTGACTGGTATTAACGAGGTGAGAATGTAAGACAATGGTATGAAATTTGCTCCTCCTCACAAAAAAAAAAAAAGAAAAAAAAAATCAGAAAAATATCATTGCCATACTGCTAGAAAAGCCTCTGTGCTTCAAATATAACTGAGCATTGCTAATTGGTATTTCATAAATCTTTGTCTCATTATAACTTATGGATATTATTCTCTAGCTCTTCCTTTCTGCAAAGGTGAAAACAGCTGAGGGCATACATCCCTCTCTCCTGTCATGGACAGAAGTTACAAGAACTCAAAGCAAGCATGGATATAAGAGCAAATTCAAGATGGGAACATGAATCAAACCCAGTTTCTACAACTCCTCTATCCCAATGGCTGGATTTCTATGTTTAGCATGCAAAAAGAGAACAAGAAAAATGCCTCACTTCTCTCTCCAGCTCTTTAACTCTGTTATTCAGTTGCTTCACTTTGGTTTTTTCACTCTCAGTCTCGGCAGTTATCTCACGATTCTTTTTGGCCAATTCAACTATTTTCGTAGCTGCAACATCTCCAGCTAAACCAGACATCCCTGAAAAGCATACATAAAATCAAAGGACGTATCTTACAGGCAAGATTCAGAATAGATGATGCTTTTGTTCTCTGTTCAATGCACAATGTACTTTTATTGTCTAACCCATTTCTCTCAGAGCTGTTCCAGGCACTTAAAGGAACGAATGAGGGAAAAGAGGCATCAGTGATTCCAGCTAGATTGCTTGGTCCTTTGTGTCAGCATCACATTGTGGCTAGCAAAGATACATTTCACACTTTAGCAACAGCCACATGTCAGAAGGCCACAACAGTGGTCATAGCAACATTCCTACATATAAAGGGTAGAAGTGTTTTCTGCTCACTGCTGTGAAGGGTAGTTATGGATGCTTTTTTTTGTGGCATATTACAGAAAAAGACAACACTATTTTGCGCGGGTTGTTTGCTACTGAAGGAGCTGCTGAAACAGAGGCATGAACTTTTCTAGGCATCTGTCCTAAAAGGTCAGCCACCCTATTACAGTTGGGTCCTGGATAATGTCCAGGAAATATCATTGTACCTATTTATATGTCCCTTGAGATTATAAATGGAGCCTTACCGCATTATTTTTAATTGCTCTTTTAAACAGATACTTCATTCACCTCGTCAGAGAGGGTCTGATTAGAGTCATGAATAAAGTAATCCCCAGGACTGGCTTGTGTGTCACTTGGCTTTTGTTAACACCACATAGGTGAAGAAAAGTTCTTGCACCAAGTGCAAAATCAATATGATTGCATACAAAGTCCACAGAAACTTCTAGCGCAGCAATGAACACAAGCCTGCAATAACAAATCCTCCGTGGGATATATGAAAATTGAACTTGAATGTTGTCATTCTTAATTCTTTCATCCTCCTTCAGTGCTCTGGAGTAATGACTTTTCTACCAACATCCATGAAGATTATATTCAAGAACCAGGGCGAGATGCAAGGATGACAGATCAACCTTAAGTGAATTTTGAGTCCCATAAAATCCCCAGAGACATTAAAGGGGCTATGCAGAATATAGCTGAGAACAGAATATGACCCTATATCACTATTTAAAAACCTTGCAGAGGACATAAATTTATTATTTTAAAAAGTATTTCCATTGTTCTTCCTCTTTTATCTGATTTGTGTTTCCACTCTCATCTAGAAGCTACTTTTTCCTTAGTTTTCGTGATAAATAATGGCTACTAATGATCACAGTCAGTACTAAACTAACCAAAAGCCAGGCTGATACTGGTCTTCAAATGCACTGCATGCATTTAATCAAAGCTTTTAATTCTATGCAATGTCGGTGAGCTTCTTGCCACAGTGGAGATAGGGAAGACAGAAGCATGGGACAAACTACGAGTTGGACAGAGAAGCTGCAACAGCACATCTGGCTCTTGGTCCTGACCCAGTAATAGCTTATCACCTCTCCTACATACAAACTACAGATAGTTTTTAAGAATTAAGGTGTAATTTAAGTGTTATTTAGTTCTGCTTATCGCTGGTTTCCCCTTTCTCTACTAGCCTGGTCATCACAGCTGTCCTGAACAACAGTGGCACCCAGTGGAGGAGGTGCAGCCTGCACAGCTCAGTTTTCAAAGGACACCCAAGCCACTTCAGAAGCTGGACTTCATGTTCGGCCAGCATCCCACATGTGCCCCATTCAGGCAAACTAAAGGAGCCCGAATAAGGAATTTAACACTGCATAGCAGAGAAAGCTGCAACACTGCTTTTTGACATTAACAGGAAGTTTTCCAAAATATGATTTATATGAATCATAATTTTTTAATGCCAACAATAACTGGTTTGCAGAAAACCTGTGAGGAACAGAGATCATCGTGTGCCCCAAAAGAGTGCTGTACTTCTTTTAAGGGACATATAATTATTAGTAATGACATTTTGCACCTTAGGACTGATCTGTCTGACTACCAGAAGTCATTTGGCCCTTTCAATAGCTCTCTCAGATGGGGAGTAGCAGTATTCATATTTTGCAGCTCAGAAAACTGAAGGAGAGAGTAAGACACATATCTTTAAGCACATATGCCATTTTATTTCATATATGCTATCATGTCAAACTACTGCGAGGAACTTCCCTCTGCACATAAAGAAACGAAATCTCCCTCCTTACATGAGGGAGACTTCAATGTTTAGTAAACCCTGCAAATGTCAAACAGTGTCAACTTAGATCCTTGCAAGTTTAGGTATAAGTGTTGACTAAATCTATACTCTGGTGTCTAAGTATTTTCAAAGGTCAGAGCTAAGTGGTTTCAGTGCTATTGCAAATTACTGCAAGCTCAACAGAGAACAAGTCTCTCAGCTGAGAGCTGAATTTTGATTCTTCCTAGAAGAAGCTTATTACAGGAGTGGAAATGGAGGCAACCACAACAAGCAAACACTAGAACTAACACAGTGAGAATACAAAGTTAATGTGTTTACCCGACAAAGCCAATCTGTCCTCCTGTAATTTTTTCTGAAGTTGCTTTATTTCAAAATCTTTCTCTGTCACCAGTTTGTATAGTCTGCAGTTCTCATCTCGGACCTCTCGAAGCTGATCCTCAAGCAACCTGGGAAAAAATAAGCCATAATGGCAAATGTCACTGTAATGTGCTTCGAATAGATGCTCCCAGAAATAAAACAATGAAATGACTGTATGCTAGGTGAGCTGAGCTTACCAGGACTGAGTTTACTGAATTAAGTAGAATATCCTAAACCTCAGATCACAACACAAACTGATGATCTGATCTATTCAGTTAACTACTTAAAAAAAATCTGCACTTCCTTGTGCATCACATAACAGGTATCTTTCCAGTGCTCTTGAGGTTACTCAATAGTCTCACCTCACTCAGTCTCACTTATATGGTTCTCCAGAGTAAACTGGGCAGACTCACCATTCAGCATCCATGACATTCAGGCTTTGCTTTCTATATTTACTGAAACTAATAGAAGCCAACAAGCTACAAAAGCAGCTACTGAGGCTCTTTCTTTAAAAGCGAATGCTTCACAGCAATTCACAAAAGACCAATTTCCTCTGTCCTCATCTGATTTTCTTGGAACCCCATCAGGATAGACTGGCTTCGGTTTGTATTGTTAATGTTGCTTTTTGGAATTCATTTAGAAACAAAGAATATAAAAAAAGCCCTCTGAACAGGAGGAAATAGCCTTGCTTCTCCTATTCTGCAGTACATTTAGTAACATTTAAGGGTTTCATCTAAGACTTTCAGATCATTAATAACTTTAATCTCTTTGCTGTCCTTACATGGTGGTTTCTCCAAATGTAAAAACTAGAAGCTAAGGCCTCAGGGGCTCAATTCAATTGTGGGCACTCAGGCATCTATTTGAGATGCCCCAGGATTATCTGATCTTCCTATGTGAGGCCAGCAGCCACAATGTAGGGATTCTGGGAAAACTTCTGGGACCCAGTCAGAGAATTGAGAGCATCTCAGAGAGTACTTGCCACACATGTGGACATATGAGCCAACCCCAAGAATTACTAACAACCTCCAACTTTAGGCATACTTTTTAGCCAGTTTCCTCTGGACAGCAGCATTTCAGAATAGCAATGAAACTGTCTCTATTCCCCAAAGGGGAAACCAAATGTGCTAAGAGAAGCTGTACTGACACTGCCTTTGGTAAGAATGTTTAGAGTAGAGACTCTGCTGGCTCAAGTCAGTGGTTCCCATTCTGCCTGCCTCTGAGATTCCTCATCTCTCCCCATCTGAGTTTCAGGGTGGGGTCCCACTCCATACCAAGACACAGGCGTCCCTCTGTGCCAAAACGCACACAAAAGTCAAAGGTCTAGTCTATACAACCAGTGCTGCCTACAGACTAGCTGCCACCGTAGGGCAATGCAAATCACTCCCTAATTTCCACTGAGTGTGCTGATGAGGGGACTCAATTTAGTTACCCACGCACAGGTGCCATTTGGACTGCCTACCTGTCCCCCAGCTGCTGCTGCAGATCTCCTGTGTGTCCCATCATTCCCATGTGGAAGTTCCTGATACCCTAAGGCATCTCAGGTATCCCTAGACACCCAACTCAGTCAGATGAATTGATCCCTAGACTGTTATTATCTACAGTGTAATCCTGAATATCTACATTTTGGTGGCTTAGTCTGGAATAGTTTCCCACCCCTTTGGCCTATAGAGTGATTGCTCCAGACTACAACAGAAGTAGGTAACTTGGATAATTATAGAGATTTGGATAAAGCCCAGTTGTTACAGTATATACCTATGGCTACAGACATGTCCACAGCCAGACAAGTCAGTTATCACAATAGTCACCTAAATCTTTTCTATTCAAACGTTTTAGCAAGCTTTTTTTTGGCTTGTACTCCATATGTACGTGTTCGAACACTGCCATAAACAACAGTCAATATATGACGTGATTCACAATCTATAATTAAGAAACGCACTTCTGTTTCAAAGCTTCAAATGAAAGGAAGATCAAAGGCAGCTGTTTACAAAGGAGAAGGAAGCAAGCAACAATCTGAGCAGGGAAAAGGCAAAACTAAGTTATTCCCACATGTACCACTCAGAAGTGAGCAACAAGACTATGCAGATCTAATTTGAGACACGTGGACAAAAAGATTTTTAACAGCTACGGAATTAACATGAAAGAAGGGTTCTAAGCTCTTAACACACCCAATCCAGCAATGTCTTCCTCAGAGATGGTTTCCAAGTCTTGATAAAAAGCATTCACAGTAGGACAGACAGAAAGCTCAACTGTACAGAGCTGGAGTCTCCTCTGAGAAACTTCTCCACCCCATTCCAGAGCGACTCTATGTGTTACAAAGGAGGTAGCAGGTTCTACCCAAGTGGCTCAGCTATGGAAAGTCAGCCAAAAGAAACAGGGGGTAGAAAGGTAACCCTTTTCACTCTAGTTCAAGAAAACAGCCAGGTGAGGCTTATGAGCAGGGCCTATGACTAAAATTCAGGCCAAGTGTCTTTCCTCACTCTTTTACAGATTCTCTGTGTGATGTGGAGAATCATTTAATCTTAAATACACCAAAGAGAGCAGGGAGGATAAAGTTACAGAAAGAACAAACCAAAAAGACAAAATGTCAGCTAAAGTCACCTAAACAAAACTTGGGGGCAGGATGGGAAGAAGGAAAAAAGAACTCCCAAGGCTCAGAGGGAGATATCTGAGAGGAGAATGTCTTCCAAGCGCCTCTATAAACAACACTGCTGTGCTGAAATCACTGCCACTGCAGACCATATGGAGTCCTGCTATTCTGGAACAAGTTTCTCATATGGTGTCACGGGAATACTGCAAAGTACATCCTGGTGAATCCCTTCCAGAAGCAAATCCTGCCTGGATTTGATACACTTATAACCACTCTTTTGCTGCATAAGCAAGGGACAATCCAGAGAAATCTGCTACACCTGCCATATCAAATGGGGAATTTCCACAGTCAGTGCCACTGAAAATGGAGGTAATAGCTCTTGAACTATTCAGATGTAAACTACTGAACTGTAAATAGCAGAAAACTTCTGGGACTCTCCTGTGCTCCACACCTCAGAGTATGCACACTGTACCATGTGTTATGGGAACACCCAAGCCCCTCTCCTCCACCAGACTAACTTACATCTGAACTATGGGAATCAGTCTCCCTCTCCATTAAAAAAAAATAAAAATCAGATCTTCTATATATCAGTACAAAGTGTTGAAGGGAAGAGGACAGCTGGTAGACATCAGATCAGAAGCACAACTTGGCAAATCAGACAGTCACAGTGAGGGATCTAATGTGAAGATGACAATGTACAATGAAGTGGTGAGAGCATTAGTTTCTAGAAGGTCAGCTCCTAGTTTCCACCCAGACTTCCTTTGCAGCATGAACACACCACATTCCCAGAAGCACCTGAAAGTTTCAGTGGTTTACTCCTGGGTTCCCTGCATCTTCACAGAAATTCTACTGCAGCATATGCACTTGGGTGTTTAAGGAAGCAATCTTCAGAAACAAGCTGAGCAGGGAGTTGCCCAGAGTAACACAGAAGGAGGATCGGCATTTACAGCCTAATAAAACCCTGGTTAGTGGCTTGATAAACTTTGGTAGAGGTGCCCTTCCCCACTACAGACTCTGGGAGATGAAACTGTCTCAAAGGTATATGCCTAATTGTGGGTTTCCACCCGTGATCTGCTGTGTTTGGCAGAGCTGCCAGCTACCTCTTCCTGTCCCTGTATCACAGTACATCACCACATCATGGTGCCAATAAAACAGTCTGTGGGGCTAAAGCTGTAAAATGGATCACTGAAATGACTTGAGATAAGAGTACCCTTGCCCCAGAAAGTGAATCCAGTTTCCAGCAATCGGTTTTATCAGCACAATTGCAAGTGGGGAGCAGAAGCAGCAATTTCTTCAGCTGGCCTCACCGCTAACACAGAGACAATCCCTCAATAGTCAAGACCGTAGTAGGGTGTGTCCAACTTCAGATCTGTTCTAGTTCGTAAAAAAAAATAATAATTGGGTCAGAAAGAGAGACGTACTCTCTCCTTGGAGGAAGATGGAATGATCTGAGCTGAGGTTTCAAATCTCTGCTCCAGTAAAACGAATTATGCGCTCAGCTCCAAAAACAAGATCAAGGGAGATCCACACAAGAATGTCCGGTGTCCAGACACTACCCAGAGGGTGAGGTAAGACCCAAACCCCTGTCCCCAGTAAGACTTAAAACCCTACCTTGTATAACTCTGTCAAGTATCTTACCCAGGAAGCACCTCTGTCTATGAGGCCCTCCTATATAGCTGGCTGTCTTTTGAGCTACTAAATCAGGTTACATTGCAAAGATAGGGGAACACTTTTCTGCACCTCAGGACTTTGGCTTGCACCCATTAGTTGCTTTGCCCTCATCTGTCTTTGGAAATTATTCACATAGGGAACCTGTTTGTTTACAAGGCTCAAAGGATGTTAGCAATCCAAATGACTGAATTTCATCAGATAGGACCTAGCTGCCCCTAGCATGTCACCCTTAACCCCTTTGTTCTTCTGCTCTTCATCTGTGAAACACTGATAATAAAGATCACATCCCAACACTCTGAGGATAAACATATTAGGGACAGTGAGACTCTTCTCGGGATAATGAAAGCCCAATAGGTGAAGACAGAAAGTGCTCTGTCAGTATGTTTCATACGATCACATGCAAAATACACTTCTGTGGCCTCCTGAAGGAACGGTACTGCTACACCTTTACCTTTTGCTGTCATCTTCATTTACAGGTTGTCTTGTTTCAAACAGGTTTAGATCATTTGGGATTCCAAAAGTTTCCTTTGCAGTGCCATTATCACCCTTCTGACTGTTCTGTTTTCCCTTCTTCCTCTCCATTAGGTTTTGCAACCGCCTTTGCCGCTGTTCTTGATAAGCCTTAAACTGGGTTTTAAAATGTTCATTCACTTTTATGTCCGGCTCCATAGTTTACTAAAAGAATAACAAGAAGAAAATAAAAAGCAACAGAGAGCAGAGATCAACAGTGATTTCAAAAACATCCTCTTCTAGCAGCTGCTTTGAAGTTTTTTCTCACTGACCTCTGAGCAGTCTCCCTGCCACTGCCTCCTCTCAGCCACTGTGCTCTCCAGCCCCATTGCCTTGCTTCAAGTGCCTTTTTCCATAAAGGTCTTTCAAACAGTCTTCAGAAAAGTTTTTGTGACTTTTTAACTCTGGCATTCAAAAAGCAATGTTTTAAAATATTTTTAAACAAATCTGTTTAAATAAACATTTTTACAGAAGAGCAAACTGGGTCAAATCCAAGCAAATGTGGCAACCTCGTTATACTGACTAAAGAGAACAGACTGTTTACAACCATCCAGCCTTCCTTCCCACATTTCAAAGGTGTAGATCCCCCCCATTTTTGGGTTAATGTCAGACTGACAGAGGAAGAAAGATCTCTGTTTATCCTAATACACCCTTTAGACACTGGACATCAAGAGTGCAGCTTACATTTTTCTGCTGAATTTCTAAGCATTGTGGTTACATTAAAGTGATAATATCACTACCTATTTAAATGTCTAGAGCTTTACTTAGCATGACTAAAGACAATCAGTTTTGTGATGTAGAATCACAGGATGGTTTGAGTTGGAAAGGACCTAAAGATCACTCAGTTTCAAGCCGCTGCCATGGGGGCAGGGACACCTTCCTAGTGGAAGGTTGCCCAAAGCCCCGTCCAACCTGGCCTTGAACCCTTCCAGGGAGGGGGCAGCCACAGCTGCTCTGGGCAACCTGTGCCAGGGCCTCACCACCCTCACAGGGAAGAATTCCTTCCTTACATCTAGCCTAAATCTCTCCTCTGTCAGTTTAAAACCATTACCCCTCACCCTATCCCTACACCCCTGATCAGGAGTCCCTCCCCCCTTTCCTGCAGCCCCTTTCAGCCCTGGGAGGCCACTCTAAGGTCTCCCCAGAGCCTTCTCCAGCTGAACCCCCCAACTCTCTCAGCCTGTCCTCACAGGGGGGTGCTCCAGCCCCCCCCAGCATTTTCACAGTCTCCTCTGGACCTGCTCAAGCAGGTCCGTGTCCTTCTGATATTTTGGGCCCCAGAGCTGGACTCAGCACCGCAGCGGGGGGGTGTCTCAGGAGAGCAGAGATTCTAGCCCCCTCTCCTTCTCTTTGACATTTACTGCCAGCAAAAAATCTAGTGCACCTTTGATCTAGGAAAAACAATTACTAAAAACTTTGAAAGGCACACCCTCTACTGAGTAATTATTGCAGGCCCTTTCCCACACTAAGGCAGCAATCACCTGGACAAAGTGCCACAATGCACACTGTGTGCCTGTATGCACTGTACGGGCAGAGGTGCACAGGCCGCAGCTTCACCCCCACGCCTGTCTGCAGACACCACGGGAGTGGACAAGATGCGTTAAGGGCTGACAGGTGCAAACAGCGGAGTCCCGTTTCTCTGCACAGCCCCCAGGCCTCGTGGTGGGTATGGGCGATGGCCAGAGGGCAACCTTTAGCCCTCCAGCCTACCTGAGTGCAGACTGCACACCCGGCGCGGAGGGACCTGCCACAGACCGGCTGTGTGGGGAGAGGGGGTTCCCTCTTTTTCCCGCGGCCTGACAGAGCCTAGCACTTCCGCAACGCCCCCCCACCCCCTTCTCC